>NC_045434.1:118172136-118262452 GCF_002776525.5 Piliocolobus tephrosceles | reverse complement strand
AAAAAACGAATAAAGTGGTATGGATCTCTACCCAACTTTAAAGTTTACTATATGGCTACAGCAATCAGACAGAGTGGTGCTAACAAAACAATACATACAGAGACCAATAGAGCTGAATACAAGAAATAGAAATAGACACACAGAAATGCATGTTTAAGAGTTCTTAAACATGATACCAGAAGCACAAGTCATAAAAGAAAATAATTGATAAACTTAAAATGAAAAAATCACATTAAAAAGATAAAAAAATACAAGCCAGCATGAGAGAACATATTTTCAAATCATATATCTGAAAAACAGATTCATATCAGGTATAAGGAACTTTTAAAATGTAACACACACACACACACTTCAATTAGAAAATGGGCAAAAGATATTCAATTAACATTTCACCAAAGAGAGCATACAGATAGCAATAAGCACGTAAAAAATGTTCAACACCATTTACCATTAGGTTAAAGCAAATTAAAACCACAATGAGATATTACAACACAAATATTACATCAGGTAAGATAAAAACTTGTGAGAATACCAAATCTGGCAAGAATATGGAAAAACTGAATTGCTTAGAAATTGCTGGTGGGAATATAAGTGGCACAGCCACACTGGTAAATACTTTGGGAATTTTCATTTCTTTTCTTTTTTTCTTTCTTTTCTTTTTTCTTTTCTTTTTTTTAAAGAGATAGGGTCTTGCTATGTTGTCTATGATAAACTCAAACTACTGAGCTCAAGAGATCGTCTCACATCAGCCTTTCCAGTGGCTGACCATACAGGTGCATTCCAGAGCCAAGCTATGGAAATTTTCTTGAAAAACTATATACTGATCATGCATCCAACACTCCCATTCCTAGTCATTTGTCCCAGAGCAATGAAAACTTATATCTGCACAAGAATGTACACACAAGCACTTATAGCTGTTTTTGTTGTAATAACCCAAAACTGCAAATAACCCTAATATCTTTCAAATTGTGGTGCATCCATGCCATGGAATACTATTCAGTAATAAAAATAAAAATGAATGGACTATTAACACACTCAGAAAACAGAGATGAATCTTAAGGAAATTAGTTTGAGGAAAAGTGTCAACTTTAACACATTATATACTGTATAATTTAACTTACATAGCATTTTTGAAATAATAAAACTCTAAGGAAGACAATCAGATTAGTGATGAAAGAGGGGAGAATGGCTGTAATTATGAAAAGGTAGTTTGAGAGAAATTTTTGTGGCAACTAAATAGTTCCATATCTTAATATTAGTGGTAGTTATACAATTCTACATATTTAATTGACTTGCAGAGAACTATACATATGAAAGAAAAAGAGTGTATGTAAAACTGATAAAATCTGAATAAAGTCTGCGGATTGTACCAATGAAAATTTTTCTGGTTTTAGTACTGTACTGCAGTTATATTAGATATTACGATTTGGGGAAACGTGAAGAGTACGTGGGACCTCTCTTCTATTTTTGGATTTTCCATTGAATTTATAATTATTTTAAAATAAAAACAAAAAACACTAATGAGAAAAAATTTTACAAGAACTAATAACAAAACAAAATCAATAAGGCTAAGATAGAAGTATACAAGACTCATGCCAGACAGTGTAAGCTGGCTAGAGGTGAAGAGGGAATGTGACTCCAGGATACTTTAATACCAATGCAAAGAAAAGAACATGAATAAGTATAATGCTTATAGCACCATAAGGTTAAACAAGCTATGTAAAACAGAATAACAACTCTGAGCCTAGACATAAATTTGTTCTCTTGAAAAAGAAGTCAGATCTGCAGTGTACATTCAGTAATAAATATAATATCAACTCAGCAAATATAAGAAACCTCAAATAAGTATTCATTTGAACGAGTGTTATTGTTCTTCATAATGATACTTACCATACAAAAAGCGTATATTTCGTTTCCTTCAGATGTTCTTATATTTCACAAAGGGTTTATGAATAGATTATATCTCATTAATCCTATCAAAATTTGCAAGATGCCTTTAGAATGTACACTGCAAAGAAAATTGGGGTTCTTACATTTAGTAAATGGAAAAAATAGTAACACATATTTTCTGGCCCTAACTTCTATTATATCTGGCTCCTAAAGGCATTCCATAGCTTTACAATGAATATTCTCATTGTAATAAAAGTGAAAATATTTACAATAAATATTTGCAATGAATAATTTGCAATCATTTAAAATGAATATTTTTATTTTTACACATTCTTTCAGTTTGACTGGTAATGTTTAGTTTGCAAAAATATTAACTCTACACAGAAATAGCATGATCTTTAATTCTTTAATGGAACCTGGAGTGAATTACTTTGTAACCAAAGAACGCTCACATATGAGAAACTTTATCGACTTGTACATCTGCATCTGCAGTTTTAAATCCCCAATAGTCCCACAGCATAGTGTAACATTTTACTTTATGCAAGTAAAACAATTTCTATAAAACATAAACTTGAGCAACTTAACGTTATTCTACTTAAGCGAATGCATATGAAGGAACAACAGGTGTGATCATAGCCAGTCACATCAAGGCAGAGAAAAGACACGAGTAAAATATTTAGAAAAATTTTATCAATTTTAAATCTATTCTTGTCACATGTTATATCTAATTAATGAAGATAACAGAATATACTATTACATGAAGCCAATTAATTATTCATTAAAATATGGAATGAGTTAAAATGGTGAGACGTATTTTTGAATGAATAACAGAAAGGAAAACACAATGGCCAAGAAAATGCTCTTCCTTAGATTAGTTACTTCCCCTTGGTTGCTGTGTTTGAGTTCCTGCATGACATTTGATATTTTTTATCTTCACACATTACAGTCTTAAACCTATCCTCTTTGAGAGAGTTTAGCAGTCAAACATCACTGTCACAAAATAAGGAGATAATTGTTCTTCAATCATGGTTTGAATAAATGTCAAGGCAACCTATCATCAATCTTAAAAACTCAAATGCAGGACATCTTCAAAAAGGTCCCCTCACATGATATAAAAAGACCATCTGCAGCATTTGATGAGTAAAAGAATATTTTTGCCTAAAGAATGTTTTTTCCATTTATAGATTCCACAATATGAATTTAATTAAGATGTAAAAATGCAACGACTCTTAAAATTTCAAGATTCACGAAGCCCAAAGAATTGTAAATGTATCACTATGTGAATGTTTTATTTGTTTTAATCCCCAGGCCATTCAGCTGCTCTCCAAATGACTATTTAATGAATGACACCAAAAATATGCATTCACAATTTATCTGTATATAACAATGAGCTAGCTGATAACAGAACCAAGAACTGAAAATGATTTTAACATTTAAAATAAATAATAAAGGAGGATTACAAGTAGAGCTGGTGGATAAAGGTTACTAGACAAGATTCGGGCCACAGAAGTTAAGGTCACTCATACATTCTTCAGTTTATGGAAAACAGGATTAGTAGCTTGAGAACATGGAGAAAGAAATATCTGGGTTTGTGTTGTGTCACTGACATTTTCTTGCCATAAACATGGATCGTTCATCTTACATTTCCAGTTCTCAATTTCCTCAGTTATAAAAGCAGATAGTAAATAAGATTACTTTTGTAGTCATGTCATGAGATTTAGTGGCTTGATGTATATATACAGTGTTTTATAAAATATGTATCACAAAATAATGAACTATTCAGTAAATCTTAGCTATTTGGAATCCTGCATACTTCCCAGGATAATAGGGAAAAATGATTCCCTATAGACAATGAATACCCTCTGGTTAGTTTATCCCTATTGACAAACACTTAGTCAGATGAGTTTTGGGAAAAAAATAATTGAGGAGAAGAAAGCATTGATGATTTTATTCAGCAACTAACCTGTTCATATGCAAACCCAAGTTTATTCTTTCCAAAATGTATGATTATGTTTACATAGCTACAGCATCATTTTTTTTTTTTTTTTTCTGTACATTGGTGGTCAACAGGTGGAACTGAACATAGTATAAAGAGTTAATGTTTACTTAGCTAGACAATAAAAATCATTTGAGGCCTAGTCATTTTGTGAAAATTGGTGCATGCTATTTGAAGAAAATTTGAAATGCATAACGAAGGTAATTGGATTCATTCAATGTAGTTTGTGGCTTGCTATTTTTTCTTAACTTGACATTTTTTTTCACGAGTATTTGACCATGTCATTAAATTATCAACAAAATTTTGAGTTTTATGGCCGCATAATGAATATGATGAATTCTAAAACTATTTACAAGTTGTTTAGCCTCTTTGAATCTTAGTTTCCTTGTCTGCAGTGTAGTGATGATAAAAATAGCTACCCCAAAGACTTATTGTGAAGACTAAATGAGGCAATACTTGTGAAAAAGCAGTTGGTGAGCTGGAATGCACTATACAAATGTTAGTTATTAATTCTGGTAAACCAGTAAGAAGAAGGAGGAAAAAAGTGACAGGTTGGATGGCAAAAAAATACATTTTAAAAAATCTTTGCCATCTGCTATTTTATATCTTTATGGCACACTTCTACTTCAAAAGAACTGAGCTGCATAATTTGTTTTCCTCATGAGTTAATTTTATTTCCATAGAATTAGAGTAAACCCTTTAAAAAAGATGGAAGTTAAGAGAAAAGTCACAGGATACAAGTAGGCAGAGAATAAGAAAGAAATTGAATGATTTACTTCAAAGTGTGTCTCTTTTATAAGAATTAAAACAATATTAAATTAGATTTATTAAAAAATTTAAAAATAGACTTACAGTCAATTTCTTGAATGCTTTTGGGTTGTGTTTTGCTTTAGAGAGCATAAAAAAGCAGGATCTAGCGTTCTTCCTACTCTTACTCCTGAATTTTTTTGTATTTTATTAAATTCAGTGTTGAAAAATATTTATATTTATTTAGGGGGAATTATTTTCTAAATATTCTTCTAAAAAAGAGTCTGCTACTCAAAAAAAAAATCTTGATAGTTCCTTTTATAGTAAATTATAGAAAGAAAACATAAGGATGATTTTTGGCCTACTGCCTCTTGGGAGGTTACACTTCAAAATATTGAAATATATGAGTTCCACACACCCGGTTTTATTGATGTGTATCACTATTGACTTTATCTTAGTATATGATTAAAAACAATCTTTTCTACCAAAAGCTAATCATATGTACGTACTGGACTGAATAATAGAAAGCCTGAGTTTTAGGCACAATTCTGCTACTAATTTGGACAATAATTAATATAGAAAGCTACTTAATCTTCTCAACATCAGTTTCTATTTTTTTGTAAAATAAATTAGATGATTAACTCTGACATTTTTCTAAATATCATAAATACTTTTTCTAATTGTACAATATCTAAATCCTATATTACATTATGTAAGTATAGCAGGCATTTGCTTATAAAGCAAGTCAGATTCCTTCCCATATATGCAAGGCTGTTTTGCAGTACTCTAATTTAAAACAGATTTTATAACAAGGTCTTTCTTCCCTCTCTCTCTTTCTCCAACTCAAGTATACATCATTTTTTTTTGTTGTGATTTATGTCATCCTCTTGAACTCTTCTAAATCTTTTCTGTTTCTTTCATCACCATCCTTCTTTTTTTTCAATACTTATTTTTAAAAAATAGAAAATATATTAAAATTATAAGCTAGAATTAGCTTCATTGACTAAAATTACATTTTTTTTCTCATGATGACTACTTTTATAAACTCAACATTTTTCTGTAGCCCTCAAAAGAGAGCTCCAGATATTCCTATAAATTTTATTGTGGTGAAAAATTAAAAAAAAAAAAGTTTTTCCCACTTTTCTGAATATTTTAGAAGAGAAAATTAAAGGATAACGTATCAACAGAGAAAACTTCTGAACATCACATCGTTTGCATTTCATTAGGGGAAATATGACTTACAGAGGGCAAATGCTTAGCAGACAATAAAACCCCACACACAGTTGATGAGTCAATAAATATTTATAGAGTGGCTAATAGGTAACTAACCAACTGCTCGACTGTGTGGTCCGGACGAGGACTGTAGGAGTTTAGAGCAGAAAAAAAACCTATGTGATACACTATGCTTCCAAAGATTTTTGTTTTAAACATTATGAGCTCCTATGAAGAATGTTTGGTATGTTGGCCAGGGATCAAATCAGTCAACTGCTTTGAAGACAGCTATGCCTCCAAAATGGACTCTGTAATAAAGACAATGAACCTAGGATGGAGCAAAAATGGAGATAAATGAGGCTCATTAAATGAGATCTCACTTACTGTCGTAATGAGCACTTGTACCCTAAGAACTTTCCTACGGAGAAAAACGTGAGCCTGTTGGATTTAAAAAGCATCGGAAGAAGCATAGCATTTGAGCTCAGCTTTAATAACTTCTTCAGAGATACAAATCACTATGATAATTTGGTTTTACAACGTTCTTTTGTATCTATTTCAAAATATTTTAATTAATGTTCATTATATATATTTAAATTAAATGTGTTGTAATTATTTTTTGGACAATGGCACCCATAAAATGTGTATGAGAGTTGAGATTTGGCCCACCCATTGCTTTATTTTTAGCTCTTGGCAATTGATGGGCACACACACACACACACACACACACACACAAAACTACTCCTGGGGTGGTATAGAATGAACTAATCTTGGAGTGCTTTAGAATTCATTTTAGCCCTAACAGATTTGCCCTGTTGTTGAAGAAGCAATCGCTGATGTTCGATTTCAATCACTGAGTGGAGAATTGCTCCCATTGTTCTTCTTCCTTATCCTTCAAGGTCATTTGTGTTCTACAAAAAATAGCAGTAGCAACATTTATAGAGACCAAGAGATTCCTTAAGGATCCATCTTCTACCCTCTGATTCAAAACCTCCTCCTTCTACCTTCTCCTTGTTTCTATCCAGGGTCCTTATGTATGAATTTTTCTTTCTCCTGAAGTTGAAAAATAACTTTGATATTCATCTCAGTTGTTAGTTTTGGTTTTACTTCTGAATATTGTACCTTGGATCAACCATTCTGTTGACCTGTATTATGGCACCCAGGCAAAACCAGTTAAGCATCTCTTTCCCACTCGCACTCTCTCCATAGCCCAAGGAAAGACAGCTCAGGATTTCAGCTTGTCTAAAATAACAGAAAATTTGACAGGTGTGTTCCAGGACTGTGATTTACCTGGGAGTGCCCCGTAGAGCCTGAAGGGGAAAAGAAAAAATTATTTCCCTTTTATTCCTGAGATCTAACAGTTATATGTAGTCCCCAAAGTGTTCCCAAATAGTCATGTTGTAGCATGTCCTCATTTAAATATATATAAATGTATATATTTGCATATATATTTATATATGAAATATATTAAAAATATATGTATACATCATATATTTATATATGTAATTTAATATATAATATATGTATATAATATATAAATTATAGATACTTTATAGATAAGATCTATTTATATATCTTATATATAATTAGATATAATATATATGACAAATAATCCCTATAAAGTATTTGTAAAATCTTTTCTTGTTTTTTATTAATTTAAAAAATTCATTCAGAATAACTTTAATATATTATTTTATTATACATTTTGCTGAAATCTTGAGGCTGGTTTAGATAAAAACTAATTTTAATTAATTGCATTTACATTTACATCTCTGCATTTTCTCAAAACAAATATTTGGTGCTTGCTTGCTTGCTATGTTGTTTACAAACCATATCTTTTCTTGCCTCTTGATTTCCGGACAATACACCTCAGTAAAGCATTAAAATGTATAAAAATCCTATTCTTGTCTTGTTTCCTTTATAAGAAAATTGTAGAAAACAATAATTAAAACAATAATTTACATTTTTAGCTAGGTTTACTCCTCCTGGTTTCAAAATTCATCAAATAATTGTTTTTCATTCTTTTCACAATAAAAAAGCAATATTTAAAATACTTGTAATTATAATTATTGATAGATTTTTAATACTCATATTCTGGTATGTCAAAAACATTTGTTTTCATTTTCTAATATCTTTTAACTATAAATTTAGATCATTGTTAAAGAAAGAAGAGAAATTCTTGCTAAAATCATCGTTTACCTTAGAAAACGCTACATGAAACTGTCTGCTATTCTCAACTCTTATCTCCCTAGCATCCTCATAGGCAGGGATAGCACAAGAAAGGCTTCTAGCTGAAAATCATTGGCTGATTCAGTCTCTTCTGAGTTCTAGCAAATATATTTTTGAAAGTCTACTGAGACGTTAAACTTAATATATCCCAAATTGCACCCATTATCTCTCACCTTCGAGCATCTGTTTCCTCAAGTTTTGCTTATTCTATAACCCTTCTCCTTTAAAACTACTGTATGCTATCTTTAGAAAGCCCTTGATTATGTTCGACTCCCATCATAATTGTTTTTTCTTCTTCAACATCAAATCAATATTAAAAGTTGTCAATTCAATCTCAAAGTTATTCCTTAAAACTGACTTTTGCTATCACTCTGTACCAGTGTCATCTTACTGAAACTTACCAATGTCTCACTTAGATTATTATAATGTTTTAGCCATGAGACTTTCCTTCAACCTTCTATCTTTCATGCAACTATTAGAATAATCTTCTTATAAAGTAGATGTTCATTTAATTATTTAGTCACTTGGCTACTCTTTTATTTTTATTCAACAAATATTTGTATAACAACTTCCACAAGCTTAAATTTAATTTTGTTTTCCTTTTAAGGATGCCTATTAGCAAATGTGAGCCATATTCATACTAGACCTAATGCAAATGTGTAAATTCACTCGCAAATGCATTTGTGAGCTGACTAACTTCATTTTATATGCTCCTCCTTGTTTTCCTTTTCTATTTGGTCTCATTATTGTCTTGTATTATGCATAATTTCATAATCATGATTAAGTTATGCCATAACATGAATCATATGTAAAGTCATCCATGCACATATCTAAACCTCATCCTACTGGCTTCAGAGATCTTCCTGGGATCTTCATCAACTTTAAGATAAGCTGTAAGCACCTTGGTATGGATACATTATCTGGCCCCTACATTTCTTCAGCCTCAAATCTCACCATCTTGTGTTCAAGAACACTCATATCACCTGTAATCCTAGCACTTTGGGAGGCTGAGGCAGGCAGATCACTGGAGGTCAGGAGTTTGAGACCAGCCTGGCCAACATGGCAAAACCCTGTCTGTACTAAAAATACAAAAATTATCCAGGTGTGGTGGCTGATGTTGTAATCCTAGCTACTATGGAGGCTGAGTCAGGAGAATCACTTGAACCCGGTAGGTGAAGGTTGCGGTGAGCCAATATCACCATCACATTACTGCATTCAAGCCTGGGTGACACACATACACACACATACACACACACACACACAAAGATTTCCAAGGATTTATAAAATAAATCATAGCTTTTCAACTTGGCATATCTTTATCTTTATGTTGATATTTTCAAATACACTCCACTCTGACAACCAAAATAATTTTATAACATGCAAGCAAGAATTCTTTCTATAAAAGTTATAGGGTAAGGTAAGTTTGAAAATATGTTACATGGCACATTTTTTTTTCCTGAAGATCTTTACTCCGCAATTGCTTCACATCAAGAATACCTCACTAACGTATCCCTCTGTAAAACCAAAGACAAGAAGTCAGCTACAAATGAAGACCCTGCACAAGGTCCTGGCCCTGTGAAAACATCCAGAAAAGAAGTCAAATGACTGCACACAATACACATTGCAATTAAAGAAACACCTACATGCAGAGATGAGAAAGAACCACCGTAAGAACTTTAGCAACTCAAATAGCTAGAGTGTCTTATGTCCTCCAAAGATTTTATTGTGTCTTCAACAAGGGTTCTTAACCAGGCTAAGTTGGCCAAAATGACAAAAATATTATTCAGAATGTGGATAAAAATGAAGATAATGAAATTCACTGGAATGGAAAAACTCAACTCATGGAAATTAAGAATCACAATTAAAAAATACAGAAGCTGACAGATGAAGTAGCCAGTATAAAATACAACCTAACTGACCTAATAGAGCTGAAAAACACACTACAAGATTTTCATAATGCAATTGCAGGTATTAACAACAGAATAGAGAAAGTTGAGAAAAGAACCTCAGAACTTGAAGACCGGCTATCTGAAATAAGACAATCAGACAAAAATAAAGGAAAAAGAAAAAAGGAATGAAGAAAAACTCTGAGAAACATGTGTTCATGTAAAGAGGCCAAAGCTACAAACTATTTGCATCTCTAAAAGGGATGGGGAGAGAGCAAACAACCTAGAAAACATATTTCAGGATATCATCGTGGAAACTTCTCCAACTTGGTTAGAGAGGCCAACAATCAAATTCAGGAAATATGGTAAACCCCTAGAAGATTCTACAGAAGAAGATCATCTCCAAGACACATAATCATCAGATAGAGAGAAAGGGCAGGTCATTTACAATGGGAACCCCATCAGGTTAACAGTAGACCTCTCAGCAGAAACTCTACAAACCACAAGACATTGGGGTCCTATACTCAACATTCTTAAAGAAAATCTTAAAAAAATCTTCAACCAAGAATTTCATATCCATAAGTGCCAAAGGAAAGGTTAAAAAAGAGAAATAATTTTATATCCAGCCAAACCCAGGTTCTTAAGCAAAGGAAAAGTAAGATCCTTTTCATATAAGCAATGTTGAGGGAGTTCATTACCAGACTCACCTGACAAGAGATTTTGTAAGGAGAATAAGAAAAGAAAAGACTGTTATCAGACAATACAAAAACACACTTAAGTACACAGACCAGTGACACTATAAAACAACCACACAAATAAGCTGGTGTAATTAACAACAAGATAACAGCACAATGACAAGATCAGATCCACACATATTGATATTAACCTTGAAGGTAAATGGGTTAACTGCCCCATTTAAAAGGCTCAGAGTGGCAAGCTGAAGAAAAAAAGCGAGACCCAAAGGTATGCTGTCTTTAAGAGACCTATCTCACATGCAATGACACCCATAGGTACAGAATAAAAGGATAGAGAAAAATCTACCAAGCAAATGGAAATCAGAGAAAAGCAACAGTTGCAACCCTAATTTCAAACAAAACATACTTCAAACCAGCAAATTTCGAAAAAGGCAAAGGAAGGCATTGTATAATGGTTAAATTCAATAAGACTTAATTATTCTAACTATAAAATGCACTCAACACATGAGCAGCCAGATTCATAAAGCGAGTTCTGAGAGACCTATAAAGAGTGTTAGACTCCCACACAATAAGAGTGGGAAACTTCAACACTCTACTGATAGTATTAGACAGATCATTGAAACAGAAAATTAATAAAGATATTCAGGACCTGAACTCAACATGAACCAAATGGATCTGATAGATCTCTACAGAACTCTCCACCCCCAAAACAACAGAATATACATTCTTCTAATCCTCACATGGTACATATTCTAAAATTGACCACACAGTTGGACATAAAACAATCATCAGCAAATGCAAAAGAACTGAAGTCAAACCAAACACAATTGCTTAAGCAAGAGTATTTCTCAACCATGTAGATTATAAGAATCACCTAAGGCATTTGTTAACATCATGTTGGGAGGCAGAGACAAGAGAATTGCTTGAGCCTGGAAGTTTGAGACCAGCGTGGGCAATACAGTGAGACTCATTTTTATGAATAATAATAATGCTAATAATAAGTTATCTGGGTGTGGTAGCATGAGCCTATATGAGAGGATAAAGTGGGAAGATCACTTGAGCTACGGATGTAGAGGTTGCAGTGAGCCGTGATCACGCCCCTGCAATCCAGCCTGGGTAACAAAGACCATGTTTCAGAAAATAAAACAAAACAAAAAACAAACAAAAAAGTCATGAATTCTCAGGACTATTTAAAGAAAGATACTGATTCATATATCTGAGATGAGTTCATGAAATCTGTATTTTGTGAAGTGACAGATTATTTTTATAATCAAGGAAGCTTGAGAAACACTTGTTAAAGTTTCTGAGAATTCTGCAATAAAGAAATCAACTTACTTTTATTTAACTCAGCATTTTTCAAACATATTTAGGTATGTATATCTTTTTTATCTAACATCTAATTCTTCTTAAAAAACACTTCAATAAATGCTGGTTTATATTATTTCCTTGATGTAATTTTTTCCCAGTCTAGAAAAATTCCTGGACATCCTTCACCACCCAACTTAAAGCAGCTTTCTCCATTATATCTCCAAGAGAGTCCTAGTGTCATCATTATAGCATTTATCTAATCAAATTGTATTATTATTTTAGCAAGTTGATTTATTTCCCCTAGTTTCTGACTTGAAGGCAAAGAACATGCCTGAGTCATCAATATGTATCAAAGTGCAGATATGTAGACACATACTTTACGTAATGAATGCATAAGACTGAATAAATTTATGAATAACTCCATAAATGAATGGTAAGGTATCATTAGGCCATCTAGAATAATTATAGACAAATTATTGCAATATAATCAGAATTTGTGGAATAGTCAGATTCCAATTTTGTTCCTTTTTTTTTTTTTTTTTTTAATGAGATGGAGATTCATTCTTGCCACCCAGGCTGGAGTTCAATGGCACGATCTTGACTCACTGCAATCTCTGCCTCCTGGGTTCAAGCAATTCTCCCGCCTCAGCCTCTCTAGTAACTAAGATTACAGGCAGGCACCACCACATCTTGCTAATTTTTATATTTTTAGTAGAGACGAGATTTCACCATGTTGGCCAGGCTGGTCTTGAACTCCTGAACTAAGGTGAACCATCCTCCATGGCCTCCTAAATTGCTGTGATTACAGGTGCGAACCACCGTGATAGACCCCCAATTTTGTTCTTTATACCAACATCATGTATAACTACAGCATATGTTAATTAGAAGTAATCTTCATATGTAATATTAGAAAAATTATTCTCATGTTTATGAACTGTCACCACTAACCATATCAAATATTTTTTTCTACCTTTTTTCACTTCGATCAACTTTTTCTGTAATGCTTTATCACTGGGAAGCTACAACAGAATCAATACTTTCTTCCATTCTTTTTTGGAAATTGACCATATTCCTTTTGAATTTATACCTTAAGTATACTTTTAGCTTTCATAACAGAGAAGGAAATACCTATGAAGTATTTGCTTAGACAGATGTTTTATATAAGTACAGAAAACAGAGTTCAATATATAATTACTCTAGGAGTTTCTTAAGGATATCATATGAACTTGAATATGGGCCCAGTACTTTTAAAAATTTTAATCTTCAGTTTGCTTTCATATTCTTATATAAACATTTACTGAATACCTATTAGCACAAATGAAGAAAAAAAAAACCTAAAAATGAACATTAATTAAAATGCTGTGAAGAGTCTTAGCAAAAGAAAAAAACTATGTGTAATGAAGTCAAGTATTTATTCTTGTGAGGTCTGTTTTCCTATTATAATTTCCACAAAGTTACTCCCAAAAATGTGCAAGTATACTTTTAACTTTTCTAGTCTTCAGCCATGTACTTTAATAACCTATTGTTAAATTTTCAATTTAAAAGATATTTCTGGAAAAAAATGCAGTCTGATCAGTGAATGTAGTCAACTGTACTGATGTTCATGAAAATAATTCTGTTTAAGTTTGAAGACTTTTTATAATTAATAACAGCATTTTCTTTTGAGAAATTAATACTTAACTCTGCCATGTGGATTCCCAAAAATGCCACATTATCCTTTAATGCAATGTGTGACTATGTTATCAATAGTATATGCATTAATAACTTCATGAAACAATGCTATTTCTCGAAATTACTATACTATCTGATTTTGAGTGAAAAGGCAGTCTTATCTGTTTTTGTCTTGCAGAATTCAGATTACAACAGAGCTTTGCATGTGGAATACAATAAACCTTTTGATTTATCTATCTGTATGCCTCATTTAACTTTTCACTAAATCACCTATATGAAATATATGTTATTCACCAGAAGAGTTATCCTGATTATCATGAAGAAAATAAATAATGAGTCGGAAGGTTTAAATGGTTAACCAGTTAAGACGTTAAATGTAGAGGATAAACAGAAAAGATCTCAGGATTATTTCCAAATAGCCCAAGGGATTCTTCTGACTAGAAATTCAGAGTATTGGTTCAAACAAAATGAGACTTATTTGTATAACTTTTATTTTATTTTATTTTTTTTGAGATGGAGTATTGCTCTGTCACCAGGTTGGAGGGCAGTGGCAAGATCTTGGCTCACTGCCACCTCCCACTCCTTGGTTCAACCTACACTCCTGCCTCAGCCTCTCGAATAGCTGGAATTGCGGGCACGCACCACCACCTCCAGCTAATTTTTGTATTTTTAGTAGAGATGGGATTTCATCATGTTGACCAGGGTGGTCTCAGTCTCCTGACTTTGTGATCCACTCGCCTCGGCCTCCCAAAGTTCTGGGGTTACAGGCATGAGCCACTGCACCTAGTTTTGTATGTCTTTAATACTATTGCATTTGTGATATGTCACTTATGAGCAATGGAAGCCAACACCTACACAAAGAAGCCACAGACAAAGAGAGGAAAAAGTCAGATTCCATTATACAAATACATGTCTTACTGGCATGGTTCCTATAGCAATGTGGGTACACACTGAGGGAAGCTTGCAGAGATCTGTGCCCCCACATCCACTCCTGTTATTTTTTAACTGGTGTAGGAAACCACCTGCCACTGGCTGCAAGGTTATGGGAAGTCACTGGTGGTATTCATATCAGCGTACTTTAGGTTGCTAAATCTCTGATCCCAGCTCCTATTCCTCTTATTACCCAAGACAGGTGTGGTCAGTTTCCTTTGGTTTTGGCTCATTGGTTTTTATTTATGAAAAACTCCCTTGTGTTTTCTCCAAAGAAAGAATAGAAATTCAATGACATTTTAGTTATTTAATTTGTTAAGTGGCATGTGATATCACAGCAAATTATATTATTAGATTCCTGAACTTCCTAGTTCCTTTTCTTTTCTTCAGATATTTTACTTTAACCCTGGACTCTGTGGAATAAAATTATTATGTATTTTACACTAGTACCTGGATACACTCATACAAATACAAATTACATGCTCTGTTAAGCATACTATAAATTGTCTCCTGAGAAACCATAAGAAACATTTTCTTGATATTTACTATTAAAGAATAATTCACATAAATTAAATGTAACTTTGAGTTTAAACTTATTTTTGAGTGAGTTTTTAAAACATACCCAGAGATTTACTAATTTCTGCAAAAATTTTATAAAAGGTGGTTGGAAACTTAAGGTATTTTCCTTTTTTACTAATGCTGATTTTTTATTTCCACATCTTTATACTCTGCCTCTGTGCTTTTTCTATGGTCTTCGTTAATACTCTAAGTGCGTCATCTAATTTGAAACAGACTTGCTGCTGTTTTCCACTATATTCAGTTTGTGGGTTAAATATATGAGATAGAAATAACTGTTCAAAATGTGAATTTCTAAGGCTAGACATTCCAACTGGGCCTTTGCACTCAGGAATGTGAGTGAATCTGGGCAGAATTATAAGCCCGGGTTATTTTAAAGTAATAATAAATGGGTAAGAATCCCAAATTTAGAAGTTCATCTATTTAATTTATATGAAAGGTTGTGTTTGAAGAAGAGTACACTTGGAGGCTTTGTGATTAAATGAACCCATGCACAAATAGTTTCAGTCTATGACGTGAAGGCCAGACACACCAAAAGTAAGTGATGCAGAAGGAAATGTGGCTCAACTTTCTCCATCCTTAACCAGCTGCTAGCCTCTGGTGTCAGACACTTTATTTTAGTTGGGAAGGAAATTGGAAATTAAAGTGAATGAACACACGTTTGTTGAAATAAGAGTCTTAAACAGAACGTACATGCTGTGGTAAATAATAGCAAAACACTAATAGGTTTACAATTACTGACCAGACAAACTCACATTTCTTATCTGAAAAGCCTAGTTGGAATGACTCATACCAGTAACCCTGAAGGCACAGTGATGGGCGTAGACAGAAGAATGGCTTCCACATGCTTTCACTATGGTGGAGGTTTCAGGTGACAGATTAATGCATTTGGCCACCTTCATAATTTTTGTGTAGCACCACAAGAGATACTCTCTTCACAAGTCTAAGTCTATCACTTAAGGTGAAAAAATGGTCAAATAACAAAATTGAATTGGTGTGGTAACAAGAAGTCAAGAAAGCACATTCAGTAGCATATGTGTACATTCTAAAAAGCAGCAAAGACAAGAATATATGGTGAAATAACCAGATAAGCTACAGTGTAAAAAA
Source organism: Piliocolobus tephrosceles (assembly GCF_002776525.5). NCBI lineage: Eukaryota > Metazoa > Chordata > Mammalia > Primates > Cercopithecidae > Piliocolobus > Piliocolobus tephrosceles. The sequence goes on along the minus strand of NC_045434.1, from coordinate 118,246,208 downwards.
TGACCTAAAGCCATTTCTTCCACTGCTGCGAAGAACAAACTAGTTTTTAGGAAACATGAAATAAATGGCAATGTTATAGCTACATGTTCTCTAACATCAGGACAAACAAATACCTAAATGATGCTTCTCAAATCTAATTTATGTCCTTATACCCATAATAATAATATACTGTAGTATTAAGAAAATCTGGGCCACTCAGGCTTATGTTATTCTACTTCGGAGAAACAAGAGAGTTTAAGTTCAATTGTTTGGCCTAATAAATGAGTCAATGTTTCAAACTACATGCTGCGTGTGTTTTCAACCAAAGAGGTTAATCTTACTAAATTTAGATTCCTGGGGTAAGAAAGGGTAGACTGGCTAACCCTGTCTCAGCTCTTCTCTTTCCCTCAGATGTAGATATTAAGTAATATGCCCAAGCTTACACAGAGATGTGAGGATCTAGCAGGAGAATTCCGAATACTTACTCCAAAATCTATATTCTTTGTCCCATCACAGTTATTCCTGAAGTTGTGATTCAATCCCAATTCAGCACTGGCTAAACTAATGTAAATCACATCCTCTCTAGGGCTCCCCCATTAATCCCTCAACTCTCACTAGACCATGGATGGGCCTAATTATTAAATCTACTTATGATTGGCCTCAAAAGCCCTATGTTGGCATGTTGGCAATCTGAAGTTTGATTTCAAATTCTATGAATTTACTTATTCCCACAAGTATAGCCTATTAAATCTACCATGAGCCGTATAATCAAAGTGAACAAGCCATCATGTCTACTCTCAAAGAGTTCACAGACTAAGACTTCGAAATAAACTATTAAAATTAGTTACCTTAATGTAAAAACTATTTACAGAAATGCTAAGGTAATATCCCAAATAAAACTAATGCTTAATATAAAGCAGAAAAAGAGTAGTCAGTAAAGACCAATGCAAAGATGTCTCCAGAAGAGTGTGGAGACGAAGACTGGGTCAGCTGCCATTCTCTGTGTTTCCCTTTCTCATCTATAAAGCAGAAGACTGTGAAAACTTAGTGGATATGTCACATCCATGTGTTCATATAGACCCAGTGCCTTACTAAGTGATCAGCACTATATTTTTTAGTTATTCCTGTTCTATAAAATAATGTCCACATGATAACAGATTATTATACAGTATTATTATTACACAATAACTGGGAAATTGTATTTATAAAAATGCCTAGACCCTTGCCATAAATTTTATGTTAGCAAACAAAAAACACAGCCTGTCAATATATTATTTTAAAAATTATATGTGTGTGTATAAATATAAAATCAAGACTACTCTTAAATGGCTATCTGTATTTTTTTTCTTAAATAGACCACTGTTAGGAGATTCTGAATTTTCAAGGAATTTTGTGCTATAGCTCTGAATTTCCCTTCCTAGTGTTGTAGAAACTCAAATACTGTACCTGTTACTGGGATGTATATCTGGTCATAGTACCTGGCATTCTCCTCATTTATTTTCCACTGTTTCCAGATGGCCAATGGCTCTGTGCAATGAAAGAGGGATATTGGAGATTTGGACTCTATTCCCATTTCTGATAATAACTTGGCTAAAATCCTGGACAATCCTTGATTCAGGCCTAATGTTTATACAATAAGCAATAGCTGAAAGCGAGGTGCTATGTTGGACATTAAGAGTTTAAAAACTGATAAGCTGTGGTATTGTCATTTAATAAGTTGGCAGTATAGCAGGGGAGGAAATATTAGCATAACAATAATACGACCTATATAGTAAATGTGATAAAAGCTACATACATAAAATGTTCTGATAATTTTTTAGGGGAAATATGACTTTCAATGTCAGGTACCTGAAAAAGCAGAAAATAGGAATACTTCTCTTCATTGCCAAAATGCATTACTGAATTCTTTTAGTGACGATAGAGTTATAGGTGTGCTATAGAAAGTAGAATACGATTGTTATTTTTAACTGCAATAAGTCTATAGAATTGTAGAGGTTGCTATAAAATTTACTTTTGTTCGTTAAGCTTTTAGGAAGCACTGAGCAATGAATGTTAGATGTCATGAAATAGTGTTGATTTCATAGGCATTTAAATATATACTCTCCTGTATACCTTAGTATTTGACATTTACGAACCTATAATTTTTGGCCAAAGTATGCATAATTCCAAATCACAGCTTATAAAATAACACTTCACCTATTTATGACAAAATTATGATACTCCAACTAACTATATCATAGATCAAATTTCTATGCCATTTTTGTCACTTGAAAATAAAGCAACTACCTTTTCAGCCCTGAATGCATACTTTCTTTTAAAGCTATAAAGCTTCTGTATTAATAGAATCCCAAACATTCCATAGTGCTGGCTCAACATGCTGAAATGTGAGTTCAGGAAGCCCATTTTGATCTAAACTGTTTGCTCTGATTTTCAGCAGGGGATACTGAACAAGGGGCCACAGTTCAGTTCTTGAAACTGTGGTCCAGTTAAGGAACCGCAGTGAGGTTAACTGGTAACTTTCAGAATGCCAGGGAGACAGGGCAAAGGGTTGTTCCTGACATTTTTCACATGACTTTCTAAACAAAATGTTTCTATGAGAGTTTCTGAAAGGGGGTTTTAGCAGTTAAAGAGTAAAATTCATCAGTGAGGAGTTTGCTATTAACACGGTGGAGAAATGTATTTGGGGAGAGGATCAAGAATGAGAAGGAAAAAGAAGAAAGTGGAACAGAGATAAGAAGGGGATAGACTAGCGAAAAATGACAAATAAAATTTTTTTATCAAAGTTTCTTGCTTGAGAGTTTGTACAAAAATCCAAAAGCACCCTGTTAATAAAAGAGGCTTTTTACGATAGAAAAGAAAAAATATGTCATTAACCAAAATATTGAATTTTACCTAAGAAAGTAGCAATCTTATATTTCAATATGAAAAGTTGCCACATTTATAAAATAGGACAAGAGAACATTTGGTTAGCACATCACCAGTCCCTGGAAAAACTGTTCTCTTAATTATCCTTCAATAATATTTCATTTTCACAGATTAGCAAATACTCTTGAGTTGAAAATTTCACAAGAATTTAATTGTGTTTTCTGGGGAGGTTTGCACCGAAATGACTTTCTTACAAAAGTAACTGATTCTTTGAACAGCAACAGGCATGGGTATAGAAATCATTTCTTCCCTTATGGAAATTGTGCATCTATCTCACTCATCACAAGAGAAGTTTCTTTAGAGAAGATCCTGTACTTAATACACTTTAGATGGACCCTGACATTTACCATGATATCCAGTACATATCATGGATGTATGTCATTAATTGAAATGTTCATACTGGAGCAGATTTTTTTCCTATGCAATAGTCACCAATAATGAACATGAAAATCAACACCTTGTCTCAAATGCAGAGGAGGCACAGCTTAAATATAACCCTCTCAGGCACTTTCTGAACAATGTCTTCCTTTACAGTTATATCATAAGGCATGAAATTCAGCTTGAAAAAAATCACAATGGAAATGTTCCTTGCTAATTTAACCGTGGAAAGAAAACTTGGCAATTGAGTTTTGGAAAGCAGAGGCTCTTTTATGTACCTGAGCAATATAGCATCATCAGTTGACAGACTTATTACCACATGGTTACTAACTTACTCAAGCAAATGAAAATGTCATGAATATCTAACAGTCATAGCAGATGTTAACAGAGTTTGACAAAGAGATTTAAAATGTATTATGTACAAGTTTCTTATTTCTTATTACAAACTGTTTTCGCTTTACTGACATGAACTGCAGAAATTGTCATTTTTTTTTCTCTTGTCTGTTTGAATCAGTAACCACTACAAAATAGCTTATTGCTTCCAGTTTTTGCAAACTTTGATAAGGTGAAAATATTTAGTTGGCATAAGCAGGGTGGAACAGAATGAATATCTTTATACTATATTTGTCTAGAAATAGATTTGCTCAAACAGGCCAAAAATGAATTTAGTATCATATCATAAAGTGTCCTATACTAAATTATTAATAAACTTTATCTTGTGATGTCTCTGGTAGAGGAAGAAAGTGGATATTATCTTTGTCATTTTAAAGTAAATATAAGATACATGTTTAGTCAAGTCTAATCAAGACAAAGAAGTATTATTTCCTACGTTATTTTGTTTTTCTTTCCCTTGGTTTCCCTCCCTCCCTTCCCTCCTTCCTTCCTTCCTTCCTTCCTTCCTTCCTTCCTTCCCCTCTCTCTTTCTTCCTTCCTTCCTCTCTCTCTTTCTTTTCTTTTCTTTTCTTTTCTTTTCTTTTCTTTTCTCTTTTCTTTTCTTTCTTTCTTTTCTTTCTTTCTTTCTTTTCTTTCTTTCTTTCTCTTTCTTTCTCTTTTCTTTTTCTTTCTTTCTTTCTTTACTTTCTCTCTCTCTTTCTTTCTTTTTTCCTTATTCTTTTTTTTTTGACAGGGTCTCACTCTGTCACCCGGAGTGGAGTGCAGTGGTGCGATCTTGGCTTACTGATGCAGCCTCCACCTCTCAGGCTCAAGCAATTCTCCTGCCTCAGCCTCCCAAGTAACTGGGATTACAGACATGCACCATGTAATGCCACACTGCCTGGCTAATTTTATTTTGTATTTTTGGTAAAGACAGGGTTTCACTATGTTGGCCAGGCTGGTCTCGAATGCCTGACCTCAAATGACCCACCTGCTTTGGCCTCCCAAAATGCTGGGGTTACAAGTGTGAGCCACCACACATGGCTTCCTTGGTCTCTTATGTTTGTGAACAGTCTTCGAGACAGGCAAGGTTGAAGGGTTGAGGATAGAACAAAGGAATCAGGGTTTGAATACATTTAAACAAACATGCAGTGAAAGCACCTAATGTGGATAAGCACAGGGGACACAGTTTGAATAAAAATCAACCCCATTGTCTACAGTTCAAAATGAAAAACAAACATTTTCTGTCAAATGTTCTAGCTTCAGATTTTCATATTATCTGTTATAGACCAGTGTAATTAAGATCAAGGAGATAATGAGCCTTCAACATGGTTATAGCATCTCTGCTATTGATAGCTTCTAGTTACTAGCAATGTTTATCCAATAGAAGGGCTTCACAAACTAAAACTAAGGTTGTGGCATTGGATTATTGAATCTAATAGAGATTCTACAAACAAATAATAGCAACAGTATCCTTTACAAGAAACTGAGATTTGAGTTAAATTTCTAGAAGTATATATTTCTATTTATTGAATGGAAAACAAACCAAACTAATAAAGTCTGTCCATTATTGTTTTTAGAAGAGCAAGTAATCATATACTCCTAAAGGTAGCTCTGCTATAATTGGTATTTACAGCATTTTTACATGTTTACTTCTAATGTTATAGCCATTTATTATGTAATTAGATACAATCTATAATGAGTTTTTTTATATTTCCTTAGCGAACAAGCTCTTTATTATTCTCCTCATAATCTTTGCCTCCTGTGTTCACACCTTTGTATGATCTCCTCCCCTGTAGTTTGCACAAAACCTGGCTGCTTCTAATCCACTGAATCAGCAAAGCTTATGGACTGCCACTCTTGTGATTACCTCACTATATGGAAGGCTCTGTCTTGATAGTAGACTCACTCCAGAGACTCTCTTGCTTCCTTGATGAAATATGGAACTATGCAGGAAATGCTTATGTGGCCAGGAACTTAGGTGGTTTTTAGGGACTGTGGGAGGCCTCCAGTTGCTGAGGAGGAGGTTCTAGCTGACAACCAGAAAAAAAGCCTAAGATTACAGACCCACAACCACAGGGAAATGAATTCTGCAAGCAACATGAATAAGCTTGGAAGTAGATTATTCCCTTGAAACCTCCAAACGAAATTCCAGATTGCAGTTTTGTGAAATCCTCTGAAGAAGACTCAACTAAGCTATATCTGGACTATTGACTCACAGAAATTTTGAGATAATAAATGTATGTTGTTTTAAGCTGCTAAATTTGTAGTAATTTGATATATATCTATAGATAAATGATTAACTAACTGTTCTGCAATTACTTTCTTAAAGTCTAAGGAAGCAATTTCTATAGATGAAGCAATAATTTGTTTTTATAATCAACAAATATTTATTTAGTGGCCACACTGTTCCATTCACTAGGGACATAGTAATAAACACAAAAGACAAAATTCATAAGCTCTAATGGGGGACATGTTAATGATATTTAAAAAATTGTCATAGAATAATTACATAATTACAAGTGTAAATAATTACATAATTAGAAGTATTAAGTGACCAACAAATGATCAGCCCGCTTCAGGGTAATGAGAAAAAAACTCTCTCAGTGGTGTGCCAGTGAGTGTTTAACAATGGGCTCTTGGCAGCAGGAAGGGAAGTGAGTTCCCATGTGTTGCATTCACTTGTTTCTGTGGCATAACTACCCAACAATGGTCAATTTTAAGATACTAATATCATATTACTAATGTGATATCATTGAACACAAAGTTGGGAAGAAATGAACGCAATCAACGTTTACAACTTGGTGCAGACAGGCCTGCACACCACTAGGCTTCTCTAAATATGCAACAGTGAAACTGAATGCAGACAGATGACTCTAACTCAACTAACAACAATGGGAATGAAAAGTTTTCCAGAAGAGCAGCCAAAATATCAAAGGTCCTGACCCCAGAAGAGTCTGCTTGTTTGAAGAACCAAAAGAAGAAGAATGCAACTGAAACTTAAAGGCTAAAGGAACACAAATTCCAAAGGGGAAAATAGCAAATCAGGAAGGTGGTCAGACTGTATTCTAAGCTCTGGGAATACAAGAATAAACGATAGACACAAAGTTCCTTCCTCCTAGTGCTCCCAGGGGCCTGTATGTAATGTTAATAATTTTAGAGTTTGGCCTGATAGCAAAGGGAAACCACTGAATTATTACTGTCAATAAAATAGTTTATATTTTTTTAAAATGCATCTTTGGATAAATCGATTTTTAAAAGTATATGACTGTGGGGAAAACAGTTCAGAGAATATTATTCACTTGAGTATCAATTCTTTTATCTATAAAATAAAAATAATAGTACTACCTTCATCATGATTGTTTTGAGTATAATAAATACAAGCTGTCTAGAAAGGTGGTTAGAACACAGTAAGTACTCAAGAAATTTTAAGAAATATTTTTTCTCCTTCTATATTCCCTTCTTTTTAATTATTGCTATATAAAGTACAGAGAGGGAGTTTGTTGCAGAGACGCAAATCTGAAAGTGGTCATAACATGTCTACTATGATTTCAAACATCATACGGTGTTTGAACCCATAGCAGACAGCAGTGCCAGGGAGTTGATGGTAAAAAAAAAAAAAAAAGAGAGAAGAGAAAGAGGACCCAGATCAAAGCCATGTGGAGCCTCAAAATTTAAAGTTTGACTATAAGTCAAAAAACCTCTTCCTTTGGCAGAAAATTCATGTCATAAAGTCTGGGAATGAAAGATTCTGTCTGCAGAACTATGTTGAGCTCACACCTGGATTATAGAACTCATTTCTAAGGTCGTCATTATTAGAAGTATGTAGAAAAACTGGATAGAGTTCAGGGAAAAGTAATGAGAATGCTTAAAGACTTGAGGTTGATGGATTTATGAGAAAAGATTAAAAAAACCAGAACGTGTTTCAACATAGGCTATGGAGAGATGGGTATAATTAACCTTCTACAGTTTTAAAAGGATAGTAAACATTGAGGGAAAAATATTTTCCTAAGATTGAAAAAAGAAAAAGAAAAAAATCTTAGTCTATTAATCCAAATAGTAGAAGAGGAGACCCTGAGATTGAGAACATTTATTTTGTGGAGTTTTATAGAATGTTTCTATGAGTAAATATCACACACATATATAATGAAAAAATCTCTGGAAGTCTTTACTTCTAGATAAAGTCTTCACCAGTATAGAGATTAGGATCTTTTTAATTGATGTATCACCAATATCTGGAGCAATGCTTAACATAGAGTAATTGCTTAATGAATATGTACCAAGTTTTTAAAAAAGAAAACAATATCCTTAATATTTAAACCCAAAGACTGCTAATAGAATCAGTAATCAGTCTATGATTGATCTATTCATAATAAATGCAACCAAATGGATATAAATTCAACTGTGGATCATAATATTCTCAAGCTCTGATTCACTTATTTTGGCTGACATTCTGTAGAGAAAAAAATAGATTACATTTGTTTTTGCTTTGTTGTTGTTGTTGTTTGTTTGTTTTTGAGACAAAGTCTTGCTCTGTCACCCAGGCTGGAATACAGTGGCGCAATCTCGGCTCACTGCAACCTCCGCCTCCTGGGTTTAAGTGATTCTCCTGCCTCAGCCTCCCAAGTAACTGGGACTACAGGCAAGTGCCACCACGCCTGGCTAATTTTTTGTATTTTTAGTAGAGATTGTGTTTCACTGTTTTAGCCAGGATGGTCTTGATCTCCTGACCTCGTGATCCACCTGCATCGGCCTCCCAAAGTGCTGGGATTAAAGAATTTTAAGTTCATATCCTAATTGCTTAATGTTATCAAATATTAACTTCCCAAATATTAATAAAATATTATAATATTTCACAGACATTTAGGGTCAAAACAAAGAGAAAAATTCAATTCAATAAAATAATTAAAAGCAATTTCTTTCTTTAAAATAGCAGCCACTTGAACTAATGTTCAAGTGTTATAATGTTGGTTTTTGATGGAAGAAACTATAAGAAAAAACAAATATCAAATATTTGCTTCTGGTTTTAAGAAATTAGCTTTTTTCAAGTTAATATCTTAATTTACCTTTCTTGTTATTGTCATTTCAATAAAATATAAATTCTGTTAAATTAACAAAATTTTCAAAGTCATCATGGGTTCTACATACTTGAAACAATTTGATTTTAGAGAATGGACTTCATAGGATTACAGACCATTTTGCAATAAAAAAATTCTATAGATGGTAAAGATTGTGGGTATTCAGATAATACCAGTCATAAATAAAAGCTTAAAGCCATACTTAGAGCAATGATAATAGCACAAATTTGGTAGAAATAGATAGGTTAGCCTGTGCAGTTTCTTTTTAATAACCAGAAATAACAAGGACAACATCTTTTGTAAATTCATCACCGAAAATGCTTTATAAATGTGAAAGTATGAGTCATCATCTATTAATGCACTGAATTATGTGCTATTGTAAAAAATTCCAGAATCACAATTAGTAAGTCAGTGATAAAATAGAAAAAAGCAATAATGCTGATTTTAGGAAAATTCTGTCAACAATTAGATGTACCACTTTGGACAAATTTGCCAACAGAACATCAGACAACAGAGAACTCTTCAGAGGAGTAGCCCCAGAAGTCTGCAGTGAGATTCACTGGGAGTGCGTGATCCAGACAAGATTGCCAATTACGGGGTGAGGATATGTGTTTAGCAGAGATCTGATCCAGGGCTAAGAATGACGTGGTAATACCAAAGATTATGCAGCACCAGGAGACATTGAAGATCTTGCCCTCCCAGAGTGGAGAGATGTTGCTGAGCATCATGGGCATTTAGTCAGGAACCTAGAAATAGTATTAATCTTTGGACTAAAGAAACACTCTAGAAGAGGCTACACATTTTAATACTAAGAGCAAAATTGAAATAACAACCTACCGAAGACTAAAACAAAGCTTGTTACAGCCAGGAAGTCCACAGTAACTTAACTGTCAACCAGCACAAAAATCAACACCAATTAAAAGAAAACAACGTAATCTAGATGTCCAACAATGTATAATCTAAAATGGCCAACCTGCAATAAAATAATTAGTAGACATACAATGAGGCAGAAAGATACTTTTTTCTCAATGAAGAAAAAAAGTCAATAGCATTAGACTAGGAAATGAGAAAGATGTTGGAATTAGCAGACCAACATGCCAAAAAACTATTTTATAAATATGTACTTAAATATGCTTATATATGATATAGCAATATTATTCTTAATAATAAAAACCTGAAACTTCATGTGCAACAAGAAGAAAATGTATAAAGTGTTATGTGTCCACAAAATGCAATATCACTCAGCAATAACATAAAATAATGATGTAACACACAGAAAAATAAAATCATTTTTAAAACATATTGAGGGAAAGAAACTAGATTTTAAAAGAGTACATACTAGAGCATTCCATTTATATGGAATTCAAAAACAGACAAAACTAATCTTTAGTTATATAAATTGAAATCTTTTTCTTTTTTTTTTTAAGTAAGGGATCAGAATTGATTAAAAGGGGATATACAGGAACTTTTTGTGGTCATAGAAATATTCTGAATCTTACCTGGGGTATTGCTAAAAGAGTCACAGTGGTGTGGTGGAGTTGTCTCATGTTGGCTTATGAAAGCTGATTATTAAAGATTCAGAAATTTCGTGAGCTGCTTGTTAAGCCATTGATAACTTGAAATCAGATATAGTGAGAGTTGTACCTGAAAGCAGGTAAATACTACAAATCAAGGGTTTACTTGCTTCCTTATTCAGTTTTATTTCTTTTAGAGAGCCTGTTTACAAGCACACCACTTCGTGAGTGTATGAACTTATAAAATTTATTGGATACTTAAAACCTGTGTGTTTTCCTCTTTGTAGATTTTATTATTGAAAGTTTGATATGCATATTTTCAGAACTCTACTTTCATGTAAAAAATGTGGCTCATTTTCTGTTTCATTAAAATATATTTATATGCTTAAATACTTTGGTTCGGTATACATTTTGTTTTGTGTGTATATTGTGTTTGTTTTGTTTTAACAAAAATGGATTCTACTATATGGTGGTATTATACAATGTGTACTCTGAAATCACACCAGTTGGACTTGAATCTCAGTATACCATATCTTATTAGCTTTAATATCTCAAGTGATTTATCTTACTTCTTTAAGTTTTAGTTCTCTCTTCTGTAACTTATAGATAATAATACTATCTACTTCAGATTATTATGGAAACCAAATAGCATAATAAATGTACAGGGTTTTAATCAGGTTCCATAACATGTTTATCATCCCCAAATTTTAGTTCATGTACATGTACTACCTGATAACTTGCTTTTAACGATTATTAATACATCCTAGGCATTAATCATACTGCTATATATTTTATGTGCATAGAACAAAGCCTCATTATGGAAATTCAATATTTGTGAAATAAATTAATGAATTATTGCTAAAATCAGAACTGTTAGAATTGAATAGAAAACCTGTATTTTAATTATATAATTTATAGATATTTTAACTCTATAAGCTCTTTCACTTATTCCTGTGTCATTAGTTTTTCTCCTATTATATTTGTTTGTAGTCATTCTGATAAGTAAACATTAAAATAAATTGAGACTTTGTATTATACACATAACTGCTAAGCAGAAAAGAATGTCATGATTTTTAAAACATATATTATGACTATAATCACCATATGCATATGGTATAATGCAGTTAATATAAGTTGCCTAGATATACAAGTTGTCTTATAAGACAATAATTTTTTTTTATTAACCAAGAAAGATTCTTTAGGTAGTACTAAACTAGAAAATGGTTTCTGTCTTTCCAAACATCAAAGTTTTTAAAAAACTCTCTCACCCTTATCCTAAAAAAGGCACAGCTGCATCATATGAATGCAGGGCCACCTGCAAATCATATGCAGGTGGGAAAATAGTTGGTGTAGCTGATACGCTTTATGATGTAGCACATAACGCACTTTGTAGCGTCCAAACGAAAGGAAAGCTGTATCAACTATTTTCCCACCTGCATATTCTTTCTTTCCCTACAGATTAAGTATTGTAACAGCACAAGGAGACTTGCCTAGAGTTTGAACATGCAATTGAGGGAGACAGACTCTTTAGAAACTTCAATCTGTATGCTAGATATTTTAAATTTTCTCTTCCAGATTTGTATTTTATCTTTTCCTACCCCGCTCTGTGCCTTGGGAGACTGGTTATGGAACTAGCTGGATAAATTTTCTTGCATTCTTGCAGCTTTAAATTAAACCAGGGGATGAACTAACAAAAAATTGGAGGGTATAAGGAAAGTGCTGGGTTCCTGTGGGTCAGCTGCATGTGTCTACTAAGGTTATAGTCTTGTAAATCATTCCTTTCTTACAGCTACAGTTGCTGCTTCTTACTGTTACAGTTGTTGCCTCTCTTTATGTCTTCCTGAGTAGGAATAGCAACAGTTCTTCACTGTCAATATTGCAGGGTGCTTTAACATCTTGGCTGAAAATCCCTTAACACTGGTTCCTATTTGAAAATGGTCCCTTAATTAAACTCTCTTTAGTTACCTCTTCCAATAATGCTATTTCTTTTCTGAGGGAATCCTGACTGATACAATTGCAGACAGGAAGAGAGAATTTGTGGCAGTTTATTAATCATCTTTGTTGCAAATACATACACAGGACAAATCAGAGAAAAATACATATAGGTATAGTTAGTAGAAGGCAAACAAATAAGTGAAATAAAATTATGGTAAAATGAGTATACACACTGTAGCTGGTACAGAAAAAGCTCACATAGTCTTACAAAAAACATTTAAGTATGCCCGGCGCTGTGGCTCACGCCTGTAATCCCAGCACTCTGGGAGGCCGAGGCGGGCGGATCACGAGGTCAGGAAATCGAAACCATCCTGGCTAACATGGTGAAACCCCGTCTCTACTAAAAATACAGAAAATTAGCCGGGCGTGGTGGCGGGCGCCTGCAGTCCCAGCTACTCGGGAGACCGAGGCAGGAGAATGGCGTGAACCCAGGAGCCGGAGCTTGCGCCACTGCACTCCAGTCTGGGCCACAGAGCGAGACCCCTTCTCAAAAAAAAAAAAAAAAAAAAAGCGTAAGTAAATAATATTAGATTCATATCATAATTATATCAATATTTTCATAAAAACATTAAATCATATGATTTATGCACATGTAATACCTACATATTAGATAAACAATATACAGCACGCCATTCATGCTGTAATATATGTTCAATTTCTTTTTCTGCTGCGAGATTCTTTAAAATTTCATAGTTTGTTATTCTCAATAGAGCAGCCAAAAATTATCCTTTTATAAGTAAGTCAGATATCACTTATCTACTCTAAACCTTCTTATGTCCTCACATCTAATTAGCAGTAATAATCAAAGTCTAGAGAACCAAAGTCCTAATTTCTCTGATTCTTATTGCTCTTACTTCATCTCCTACTATCACCCTCCCTCATTCTACTCCATCCACAAGTAGCCAACATGCTAGCCAATACAACAGAAATGCTTCATCCACAGGATTTGGAGTTTTGCTCCCTACCTGGGATAGTCTTCCTCCAAAGAGCTGTATAGCTCTCACCCTCACATCTACTTCAAGTCTTATGCGAAATGTTAACTCTTAGTTGAGGCTTTCCCAGACTACCCTGTTTAAATTTTCAAAACCTCTTCTCATCATTGTCACCTCTAATACCCTCTCCTGGTTTTCTCCTGAGCACCTAACATCATTGAATATACTATGTATTTTACTTTAAAAAGCTTTTTCTTGGCACTTCCCCTCTACCAGAACATAGGTTCTATAAAGATTAATATTTTCATTTATTTTATTTACTAGTGCATTTTTAGCACTCAGCACGGTCAGTGCCTGTCACATTCATTGATTTTTAGTGAATGGGCATTTGTATAAGATCAACTGATTTTTAAGTCACAATTGTGGTATTCATTATAGATTGGTACCTAAGTAGCACTTTTCTTATTCAAAAGTGCTACTAATTATAAAAGAGCCTATTTTCAGTAATTTGACTTTTTGATTTTTCCTTATTATGCAAATGATCCTAGGTTCCAGACAATAATATTAATATATGCCTGTTGAAGAAAATTTGTAAATGTCAGAAAGTATAAAGATAAATTTATATTACATAAGTATATAAATGTTATAAATATTTTAATGGCTTCAAAACATCCAATCTAATAAATATAATCATTTCCAAGTGATTCTCTTGTTTCTACTTTTTTATTATTAAGATAAATAATGTGATTTAGATTAAAATAATGTTAGGTTTAAAAATCCTGTAATTATGTTGTCATGGAGTAAGAGAATGAAATAATTCTATGATACTTCAAAATAATATATTGAAATAAAAAGCTTGTTTTTCTAAATGGACATGAAACACCACAAACAAAACATGGCCCTTTGTTGTGTCAAAACACATTGTGTGGTCACTGTATTTTTATAACCATGAAACATCCCCAAAAACAATTTAGACAGGTGAGCCTAACAGCAGTTTAGTCAAGTGGAGACTAAATTTAAGAGTGATTGAATGTGAAAGGAGGTAGATAGACTTCTGGGATGTTAAAAATATAAGAAACACTAACCAAGCCTGAATGAACATAAAAGAAAATAATCAAAATGTAAATTATATTAGGAAGTCTATAACTGATTAGAGTCTGTGGTGAAAATGTAACATATTAGTTAAAAGAAAGATGTTACACAAAAATATTCCTGTATGTAGTCCTGCATTTTCTCATTACAAACAGTTTTTCAAAGAAGTACAATATTTGTTCACTGCTGTGTCCTCAGAATCTTGGAAGAGTCATAGCGTATCAGGATAAACAATAATTAATTTGAAATCACTGATTGTATGTAATAAATATGTAAACACTGGTTTATAAATAATTTCTAGTAATGCTCTACTCACCTCCCGGATAAAACATTTACAGCTATGCCAGGTGGAGAAATATGAAATATTAGAGAAAAGTAAACTTATTTTATTTTATTGCAATTAAGCTTTATAAACAAAACAGTAAATTCCACATAGAAACAGACAATAAAAATCAAGAATCAGATTATTGATTTCTACAATTTGAGTTAAATGAAGACTTGCTCAGCTTTCATGTTATGTACTTGTATAAATTCAGTCATGACTGCTAATAAAAATTAAATTGCTTTGAGAAATAAGTCAGTGATTTCTACACAACCGATTTTAGATTTGGTCTCTGCTTTACTGTCAAAGGGTTATTTATTATGAATGCAGTTTGCATAGCAAGACCTTATATTTTTCTTCTAAATTTTTCAATAAATTGAAATGTATTTCTCATGTTGAACAATCCCTAAAGTTTCTTACTTGTATTGTCATTTGTTTATTGATTCAACAGGTTATTTATTTTCTCACTGGACCATTACAGTTAAAACATTTATTAAATGTCATATGTACATCTATAAAATGCTTTAAATATTTTCGAACTTGAGTATGAAAAAAATCTATATTTATTTAATAAATTTTATTTTACACTTGCTTAGTATAAGACACATAGGTGGTTTTAGAAATAACAAATATCATAAAATGAGTTTATAATTAATCACTTTATCAAGCCACCAACTCCAAACCACCAGGCAATTATAAAATTAGTGCCTGTAAATTATCATCATTCTAACAATTAAATAACCATGAGTGGTATCACTTTAATTCAGATCTCAATGCTTTACATAAAGAGGCAACTTACAATGAAGATACTCATGTTAAAATCACTGAAAGATAACTTTAAAAAAGAAACCAAGACCAAAATCTATACTCACATAGTTACTGTAACTGAGCATGAAATTTGGGTTTTATCTTTCAGAAATTATGGGAAAAGTGTGAAAAATAAGGATGTGGGAGGCCAAAGAAATGAAAAAGAGGCTAGTTGATTTAAGACAGGAAGACAGGATCAAAGAATAATAATATATTAGTATTTAGATAGAATTTTAAAAAATATTTTAACCCACTTTACTACACTTACTATTCAAACCAAGGTATATATTATTGTTCCTATTTTATATGAGGGAACAGAGGCTTAGAGAAGTTAAGAGATCACAACATTGCCTAATTGTAAGTAGCATGACTGAGACCGAGAAACAGATTCATTTTTTTAAACTTCGAGTCCAGTTCCCTTCTTTTCTATTTTACGATGTAGGATCTGTTATTAGTTTTAACTCAATATTACCTAAAACAGAGAAAACTTTGTTACTGTCTATAATTTTCCTAGTGGGGTTTTATTAATGTTTTAAATTTATTTTTAATTATTATACTTTATCTAGGCTCAGAATAGCACAATGAAAGAGAAACCAAAAAATGACTCTCTTATCCTAGAACTATTGAATTTAAACTCAAGCAAGAACCAGTTACAGAGCAAGACACCAGTCAGCTGGTAAAATCTGCAGTTTCCAGAAAAGGCAACAACAATTTCTTCCCAACCTTGAAACACTTTGTTCTGGTAAGACTGAATTGTTCTGGAAGGATTCTCTTCCGCCTGAGACTGTGTCTCTGAGAAGTCCACTTCTATTCCTCCTTATTTATTCTAATAGAAAGCTGTTGCACCAGTTTCACAGAAAATGGAAGACAGAACAGTCATTCAGGACTGCTAGAAGGTCCTTTCTACTAAAAACTTTGAACTGACATACCTTTTTTTTTTTTTTTTTTTTTTTTTTTGAGACGGAGTCTCGCTCTGTCGCCCAGGCTGGAGTGCAGTGGCCGGATCTCAGCTCACTGCAAGCTCCGCCTCCCGGGTTTACGCCATTCTCCTGCCTCAGCCTCCCGTGTAGCTGGGACTACAGGTGTCCGCCACCACACCCGGCTAATTTCTTTTTCTTTTTCTTTTTTTATTTTTAGTAGAGACAGAGTTTCACCGTGTTAGCCAGGATGCAGGATGGTGTCCATCTCCTGACCTCGTGATACACCCACCTCGGCCTCCCAAAGTGCTAGGATTACAGGAGTGAGTCAATGCGCCCGGCCTGAACTGACATGACTTAAAGATTACCTTGTGGGCCTAGGGACTGGATAAGTAGTTTGCTATACATGTGGTAAGTAAGTGAAGAGAAGTGAAACATATGCTCCTTTTTCTAAATTTGTGCGTGTGTGTGTGTACATTCTCACTGGACCATTATAGTTCAAACATTTCTTACATATTTTATGTATTTATATGAAATGCTATAAATATTTTGAAACATTACATATATATTTATATGCACACATACAATATACGTATATGTGATAAAACAAACAATAAATGTCTTGAAGCCAAGTTTGTATCTTGGCATCCTTGAATTTTCCTGGCTTTCCCTCTGAGATGACAGAGCCACACTGAAGTCCTCTTCCCAACATTTGCACTGTATTCAATGTTTCATTGTGTGGTCTAAGGAGAACCGGGGTACAGATGTCCCAAGGGTGTATATCTTTAATGTTAGTTGACACTAAAGCCTCATCACGTTTAGTTAAAAAGGAAATTGTTTAAAAATAAATCCCTGAGCTAGCAGAAGCTGATTCCATTGCAAACAGTAAAATTTAGATGACCTGACTCCTATTATTAGCTAAGAGTAGTAGACCCAGCTGCAGCTACAAGGATGATAGACCACAAATATGGGAGGCAGAGAGCGACAGAGCCAGTTTAGGCTGAGCACACAGTGTTAGAGTGAATATTTTTGCTTACCTTGGCTGAATGCAAGGTAAGTACTGTATGAAAACCCAAAATAAAGCTGTCTGCTCTTATGAGCCTTTGTCTATGCCTATACCATGGACTTGGCAGGATGCTTCTGTGACCATAAGAGTTTGCTGTTAGGCCTAAACTGCCTCCTCCCCCCACCCACAACCACGTAAAAATTAAAGCAACATCTCATCATGTAATACTGTTTGTTAGGTTGTACTTAATAGGGCCTTTGTGTTGAACTTAAAATGTTCACTTTAAATTCCCATCCATTAAAACTATTCGGCATCATACTAAATTTGGTTACAATTTAAACAAATAGTGAAACAATAAATACTAAAAAGCTTTAAAGGTTCCATTCTAAATCAAGCGGACCTTTAATTCTCATTAACTAATGAGAATTAGTTTTTAATGATTATTCAACATTAGGTTTGTACTTCTATTTTCTTAGAAATTTTGGCATGTCTCAAGAAACAAAAACTATATTTTTCTAGGGTGATTGTAGAAATCAACATAATTTCATAAGATAATTTTATTCTCCTACTCCAAGTAAGATGAGAAAATAGCAACAATATTAGGGACACTGTGAATTTTCTCTAGTTTTAATATAATTTTAATATGAAAAGATTTTATCTCGTATGTAATTACTGCTTGCAAATTGTTAATTAATTTAGAGGTAAATACATTTGATTTAAATGTTTATTTACAGACTACACGTAGACTTTTCCATGTTTGTGAGATTTTAATCCATTTTTAATGGCTTATTTTTACATTAATGGCAATTATCCGTCGATTAAGTCAATAGGCATGATTTATAAAACTATTTTTGAAAACTAATTAGTTTATAGGTGGCGATGCTTAACTTGAATATTAGATTACTTGGCAAAAAGTTTTTGAAAACATAATGGATTATTTCTCCCAACAATTGAAACAAACGTGATTTTAGTCTATCAAATACTTTTCTATGATTATTTTTTCATGTTCCATAAAACTTACCATTTTAAAGTGTACAATTTAGTGGTTTTAGTACATTCACAAAGTTGTGCAACCATTACTGCTATCTAATTAAGAATATTTTTGGCCGGGCGCGGTGGCTCAAGCCTGTAATCCCAGCACTTTGGGAGGCCGAGACGGGTGGATCACGAGGTCAGGAGATCGAGACAATCCTGGCTAACATGGTGAAACCCCGTCTCTACTAAAAAATACAAAAAGCTAGCCAGGCGAGGTAGCGGGCGCCTGTAGTCCCAGCTACTCGGGAGGTTGAGGCAGGAGAATGGCATAAACCCGGGAGGCAGAGCTTGCAGTGAGCTGAGATCCGGCCACTGCACTCCAGCCTGGGCAACATAGCGAGACTCTGTCTCAAAAAAAAAAAAAAAAAGAATATTTTTATCACTTGAAAAAGAAACTTCATATCCAACAGCAGTCTCCCCACACTCCAGCTCCTGGCACCCACTAATCTACTTAATTGTCTTTACAGATTTGGCTACTCTGGATATTTCATATAAATGAAATTCTACAATATGTTGCCTTTTGTGTTTGGCTTCTTCCGATTAATATAATGTGCTATCACTTCATTCCTTTTTATGGATGAATATTTTCTTGTATGGATACATCACATTTTTGTTAATCCATTCATTCATTGATAAATATTTGGGTTGTTTTTGTTTTTGTAAATATTTACATACAAATTTTTGTTTGGACTTGTGTTTTTAATTCTCTTGTGTATATACTTAAGAGTCAAAGTTCTGGGTCATATGGAAACTCCACGTTTTACATTTTCAAAGAACTGCCAATCCCTTTTCCAAAGTGGTTGTACATGTTATATTACTACCAGCATCAGTGTTTAAGTTTCTTCAGCTCTTTGCCAGCACTCGTTATTTTCCATGTTTTGCTGCTACCCATCTGATTAAATTTTTACCTTCATTACTTTTGATGAAGAAATGGTAAAATTTGCATATGGCAAGAAGGGAGTAGTCAAAAATGACTCTAATGTGAGTGACTAGAAGAAAGAGTGGTCTTGTTATTATTAAAAGAAGAGCAACCAGCGAATATGATTTGGGAGAGGAGACGCATTATGAGACTGCAGAAGACAGTTCATCATTTGTAAGAGCAGGATGAGAGCTTAGAAATAATATCAGAGTTTATCATGAGTGGCTTTCAGTAGTGGTAGAATTAAAGCAGGAATTTCTGGAGTCATTGGTCTGGGTTTGTACCCAGTCTCCAACATTTACTGTCTTTATGACCTTCAGTACGTGACATAACCTTTTTGGTCTACAGCTTCACCATTGCTAAAATGAGTACGATAATGGTGTGTGTCTCAAAAGATTGCCGTGAGAATTAAATAAGTTAGAATAGCACCTGTAAAGTGATTTATAATGTATCTGTCACATAATAAATATTAGCTATTATTAAAGTGATCACAAAATTTATTCTCTAAAGCAGAGCATTTTCACTCTCAAGTATGTCCTGTTTTAGACATCAAATAAGCATTCTCTCAGCCAAACTGGAATGTGTGGTCTCTTTTTTTTTTATTGTTATTGTGAACCTTTGATGCTTTCATTCAGCCCTGAAACAACCTTGGCAGAATGCTAAGAGAAGTTAAATGAAGAATACTACAGTATTCTTCTTGCTTCAGCCAAAGTTTTGAAACAGATAAAGAAAAGTACTAAAACAGGAACATTTTGCTTATTTATTAGGTTATTAACCAAAATACTATAATGATAGAAATCATCACAATTAGAAATTATTTGTCTTGAATCTTAAATCTGCATCTTACTAGGTCTATGTTTTGGTACATTTTTCTCTGCAACTTGGTTTTTTCATCATGAGTCTTATCACTGTTGTAAGGATTAAATGACATAGCATATGCAAAAGATTATTTAAAGTTAAAAAATCCCTATAGAATATGTAGGTTATTATAATTAACTGGATGTAAGTTTTGCTAATAAAAAATCGAAGGCTCTAAAACTATCAAAAATATTACTTTGTTTATCTAATCTATAATTTATGAATACCTTCTCTAGAAGTATGGAAGTAAGTTTATAGAGAGGTAGTGAACAGGACAGCATGGCTACTACAAAAAATGAGAAACTGATAAGTGTTGATGAGGATGTGGAGAAACTGGAATACTTCCACACTGTCGGTGGTGATGCAAATGGTGCAGCAGGTGTGGAAAATAGTGTGACACTTCCTCAAAAAAGTAAAAACAGAATGAAATTACCATATCCAGCAATTCCACTTCTGGGTATATGTCCAAAAAAATGAAGGCAGGATCTCAAAAAGATATTTGCACATTCATGTTCATAGTAGTAGTATTCACAATAGCTAAAAGGTGGAAACAACCCATGTCCATTGATGGATAAATGAACAAGCCAAATTTAGTATATAAATACAATAGAATATTTGTTAAGCTTAAAAGGGAAGGAAATTCTGATACATGCTACAACATGGATGAACACTGCGGACATTAAGCTAAGTGAAATAAGGCTGTCAAAAAAGACAAATATTGTATAATTCAATTTACAGGAGTTATCAAAAGTAATCCAATTCTTTTTTTTTTTTTTTTTTGAGACGGAGTCTCGCTCTGTGGCCCGGGCTGGAGTGCAGTGGCCGGATGTCAGCTCACCGCAAGCTCCGCCTCCCGGGTTCACGCCATTCTCCTGCCTCAGCCTCCCCAGTAGCTGGGACTGTAGTCCCACCACCTCGCCCGGCTAGTTTTTTGTATTTTTTAGTAGAGACGGGGTTTCACCATGTTAGCCAGGATGGTCTGCATCTCCTGACCTCGTGATCCGCCCGTCTTGACCTCCCAAAGTGCTGGGATTACAGGCTTGAGCCACCACGCCTGGCCGAAAGTAATCCAATTCTTAGACACAAAGGTAGAATGGTAGTTGCCAGGGACTGAAGGAAGGGGACAATGGGGAATTATTATTTATGTGTGTAGAGTTTCAATTTTGCATGATATAAAGAGTTATCAAGATACAAATAATATGAATGTACTTAATACCCCTAAAATACACTTAATAATAGCTAAGCTGTTACATGGTTATCTAAGGTTTATCATAATTTTTTAGTTGAAAAAATGTGAACAAGAAATTAGAAGCTTTGATGTTTCTTTCCAACTGTATAACTTACCTGCTTAATTATAGCAACAAACATAAATATTGGTTAATTTTTGGAAAAGTTGATCAGTTGCTAGGTAATGCTGACCAGGAGGGATTGAGACTGGGAACTGGTCTAGAACAGATGGTCAGAACCCTGTTGGCAGTATGCAATCTCATTTACAGACAGGAGGCTTGTTTATATAGAAAACACACGGGTAGTTGTTGACATTGTGAGAGCAAAGGAAAAAAACTAATGTTGAAGATTAGGTAAGACTGGACAGTAACATAAAAGGCCATATTATAGATGAATAAAGTGAAACCTGTATCTAGATGGCCAAGTCAGGAATCAATGCCCAAGTTTCAGAAGAGGCATTGCAGGAATAAGTGAGTTTGGGAGTTGGTTTCAAACCCCAGCTCTAGTATTCATTAATTATGTGGCCATAAGCATATCACCCAACCATTTTGTTTGTCCGTTTCCTATTATATAAAATTGAAGTAGATAATGTTATCTACCCAAGAGTTGTTGCAGTTTTGAATAAGATAATATGTATATAATACTTAACATACCTGATCTACAGTGAATACTAAAAATATCTTAGCTATTAAGCTATTGTAATCAACTATAATTTCAGATAGTTTGAGTATAATAACTCTAAATTATAATGAATTAAAAATATCCATTGATATCATAATTATTCACCAATCATAAGGAAATAGGTAGAGAACAAAGTTCAGATTGGGAGGCTAAATATCAAGATCCATATTAGAAACTGAAATCTACATTGATTTTATAAGATCCATATTAGAAACTGAAATCTCCTGTTATATATGGAGAAAAAAAATTATAGTTCCATGGTGTGAGGAAAAGTAATTTTTGAATAATTACTTTAGAAAGGATGGGCCCAGAGAGATCATCAAAGGATAGAATTGGTTTTGGAAACTTAGAGGCCATCTTAGAACATCTGTACTCCTGCAAGTGGGTGTGAGAAGGGAGATGGAAGCAAATGGGTAATATAAACTGCACCTGAGGAGGAAGAAAGCAAGTGGAAAGCCCCTGGAGAAAATTCCACTCACTTTGCCATTTTGTCCAGAGTGCTGGTGAAGACCTAGAAATGGTCTTGCTAGACACTTAGCAATATGAATAAGCCCTCTGTGACCACCCTAAATATTACCGTGTCACAGAAATCTGTAGCTTTGGCAGTAATCACGAAGGCCACGTGAGTCAGGATGGTGATACCATAGTTGGGCCTATTTCATTTCAGATTCTTTTGAAAGGAAAATAGTAAATACAGAAGGAAGAAAATGGATGACTTCTAGCTACAAATTTGAGGGGAAAGTATTACAGCAAATTTGTCTTTCTCTTTGTAGTATTGTTACATTAGTTACAGTAACTAGAGATTGGTTTGTTTATTTTTTGAAGTATCTTTACATCTCTGGCATTCAGTAGTTTTTCAGCTAATAATTGATATGTGTTCTTGAAATGCTTACCTTAAAGATGATCTGTAGACTAAACAGAGAATCAGATTGGAATCACTAGCTTTCCTTAACTGAATTGAAGACTTAGGTTTTTGGAAAATCATTCATGAGAATCACGAAATGGTGTAACATCTATTGTCATGCACTTCTGGTTCTTAATTTTAGTTTGAGTTGAAGAGAACATCTGACTGGCAGTTCGGTTCAGTTCATTTTTGGAAATAATGAACACGTATGACTAGAAAATATACAGCACAGGCTGTATTGTTCTCACTGAGCTTTTTAGACATAAAGGATCTTTAGGACTGGACCCAAACAAAATAGTAAATTGAAACTTTTGTCTTTTATGATCCTCGATGTTCTCTCTGAATGACTTCTTTTATCCCTGTATTTCTCAGGTCAAGGAGAAATTGCATCTAATCAGAAACTGGCAATAGATGATAGATAGATAGATAGATAGATAGATAGATAGATAGATAGATAGATAGATATAAAACCTATGAAGAATAAATCAAAGATAGTCATCCCTAACTAGCTGTGCCCAACAAAATATTTGCTGCTGTAATTCTGAACAACTATTTTTAAAATATTGTTTTTTCATTCATTATCTTACTTATTATGCATCCAATTAACAATTCACTTTTCTCAAATATAACACGTATTGAGTTCAGTGATCAAACTCTTGAGAAGCCAGTATTTGTCCATTACAAGTTTTATAGAAGCAGATTTTGCTCATTTGTCCCTGTAACAGATTCAAAATAAACAGATTTATTTAACTATTAAACAAATACAGAAATAGGTGACATTTGTTTAGCATTTCTCATAATAAGATCTGTAAGAATTTTTTAATTTAATTTTTTAATGTGAAACAAATTTTAACGTGAATGAAACAGATTGAAGTATGCTCAGAAATTCAAACAAATGTTATAACTACGATTTTGAAACACACTTCCCACCCACCAATATTAGAATGTAGCCATGATGTGCTTATTGGTTGTTGTCATGTTTCATTGACTATGGTGATTATTTAAAAATCATTCTCAGTCAGCTAAACCTGAGGGAAGAGCGTCTAATCGTTTCATATCAGAAAAATTCCCAGAAAGATGATCCTATGAGATTTACAAGAAATGTCAACAACCTTTCTCCCTATCATTGTTATCAGGAAGGTGGTGTTGACAGGGGCCTCCTGAGTCAGACCACCATGTGAAAGGAAGGCACTAATGTGTCTACTATAGTCTGTATCTCCAGATAAGTGAGAATATACCTAAAATGACTGTGATTTTTTGCATTTCTCTGTACTTCATAAGCCCAGGGGAAGCCCTGCTCTTCATAAATGTTTACATTATCATATAAAATTCTACATTGTTTGTATAATAGCTGCCTTTACTGAAAGACTGAAAATTATTTAAAATAATGCATAATTTTTTAATATAAATAGTAACCAATGTTAATCAGAGAAACTAGGAGTATTTACTGGTAAAAGAGGCCCATCTGTTGGCACACCACAACAACCAAACAAACTAAAAGAAAACAAAGAACCACAACATCAACACAAAACATGACATATACTGGAACTAGTACAGTGAAATTCTTCTTAGTTGATCCAAATAAAGATGTCGCCAAGTGTCTTTTAGCATGTGAGCTTGCTGAGCATATTTCTCTGATGTTTCACCTCAGTCGGCTCCAACTGTGATGCAGTACTGTCATGTCGCCCTTTCTCCTTTGCGCTTACACACCACTTACTACATAGTTCTCTCTCTTCTGAATTCTCCCTCCACAAAATCTTCCAATGTTTCTCAAAGATATTAATCTGAGTCTACCACATTTCTTCCTTAATTTGGTATCTACTAATTGAACTGAAGTTGAGCTTTTCTCATTCAGGCTTTGGTACTTTCTAGGAAATATTAGGCCACGTGCAGCTACAGTGATGGCTACCTGAACAGCAAGATATGTTCTGAGACATATGGCTTTAGGTGATTTCATTGTTATGTGAACATCAAAGAGTGCCCTTACACAAATCTGGATGGCATAGCCTACTACAAACCTAGGTATGTAGCCTATTGTTTCTAGGCTACAAACCTGTACAGCATGTTACTGTACTGAGTACTGTAGGCAACAGAAACACAATGGTATTTGTGCATTGAAATATATCTAAATGGGTACAGTTGCCTATGTTTATACCTAAACATAGAAAAGGTATTATAATCTTATGGGATCTGCATCATATATATAGCCTATTGTGTACTAAATCAAGGTTATACTGTGCATGACTGTATTTTTTTCAATTCATTAATATCAAATTATAATAAGATAATTAGAAGCTTTTTTAAGAAAATTAGTGTCATTTGTTATAGAGAGTGAAACTATCAAGAGATATATTTTAATAATAATATGCTCACCTATATTTGTGAAGAGTGTCAGCAGAAATTAGTAATAGTTACATAGTACACTATATTGCCTAATAGATCTGTAAATGTGTAACAGATGCAAATAGGAAGAAACTTTACTAAAACAGCATTTGGTATTGCTTATCTATTCTACCCACATTGAATGTCAGAACTTTAACTTCTAATATCCTTATCTAAAAGAATTCTTTATTTTATATTTCTCTAAAAATAAAATAAAAATTCATTATGGAATAAACTGTATACACACACATTGCTTAACAGTTAAATATAATTCTCAGTTTTCTTGACTGCAATTGCAAAGTATTTAAACATAAATCTTCATTGAACTTAGTTACATATTCTGTGATCTTAGAGGCTTTAACTTTTATAGAGATGTAGGAAGTATAAAAACCAGAAGGGTTTCTCTTTCTTCCCATTTGCAGTGTCTGCAAAATGTAGATGTTATTTTTCTCTGTTCTTCCTAAACATGCCTCATTTTTACACCTCCCAAGTATATGTCTCTTTCTCTATTTCTCTCTCTGGAGCATTAGAAAGGAATGTAATGATCTTGACCTTTTAAAGGGAAAAGAACAGCTACCATTTTAACACATACTCAAGAAACTCTGTGTTTATGTGAAGCCATTTGAGTGATGGTAGTAATATCTGGGATGGAATCAAAGAGAAAAATACAAATACTTGGGACATGGCCTACTGCATGTTAAGCACTATATATAAAGTATTTATCACATCAAATAAATACAGTTGGGCTAGCAGTGTTGAACACTGAGCCATGTAATTAGTTACAGCTTGCTGCTACCTTGGAAGTCTTCTAAGACAGTGAAGGAGACAACTCTTGAGTAGAAATATATAGGAAAAAAGAAATCTTTGGGAGTACAAGTCAAGATGAAGTGAGTCTCAAAATAAATTAGTTCACAGGACTAAATGCAACTTGGAGGTAAAGGCCTGACACTGAGAACAGGTATCTATATCTGGACTGGTAATTAGCAGATCATTGGTACCCTCTGGAGAACAGATCTATCAGGTGGATAGAAGCAGATGCCAGAAACCAAGTCATTTGCTAAATGAGTTGATAGTGGACAAAGGTAGTGAATATGGATTGCTTTCCTCAAAAGTCAGCTCACAAAAGACAGATTAAAAGTTTATCGTATTTAATAATGTTTGTCAGATTGAGACGACCTGAGCACAGTCAATGGTACAGGGGAAGGAGTCAAGGAAGAAAGATTGAAAATATAAGATGAAGATTAGGTAATCGCTAGAACCAGGTTCTAATTAATGTAGAAAAGAAGAAGACTCATGCAGAAACTTTCACCTTGGACTTAAATGGAGAAGGTCAAATGTTTCTGAAGCTGGCAGCTAAAAGGAGAAAGAAAAGAAGAAAAATATTGTGATCAAATTAAAAAGAAGATTTGGAGGGCCTAAGCTAGAATATCTCCATCTCCCAGAGCTGCGGGAGGAGAAAGTTCCACAAAGATAAAGAGGTGAGGAGAAAATAAAAGCCTTAGGATGAGTGAGAAACATTTTTATTAATTGGCATAGAGAATACAGCAAGCATATAATTAAAGACAAATAAAAGTATTTCCAAGTAGCTATGAGACCTAGCTGAGACTGAGCTGAAGAAGATAGTTAGAAATCATCCTGAGTGTCTCTTCCCCAGGTAAGTCCTCATCGATCAAACATTCTGGGAGATGTTTAATTATCCCTGCTGTATCTTCTCATTGTGTCCTGCATTTACATAATTTTTTTTGGATTTGTGACTTTCTCTCTATACTACAAGCCTCTGAAGCCCCTTTTTTATTCATTTGTATACATATATTCAAGATCTGCAACACAGAGGATATCTAATATTTTTTGTTTTAATAAATGTCTTATTTCCTGGAAGCACTATATGTTTGAGTAGAGTCTACCCTAGTTGAATTTAATTGTAGTTAAAGCATCCTATTTCAACTCTAGCAAAGTCAGTTTGGTTATGACCAAACGAATAAACTATTTTTCCTCCTTCTCTTCTTACATTTCCTTAAATGTTCCTCCTTCATCTGTCCTGCTCTTTACATCTCATTTGTTTCTTTTCTATGGGCTGTAATTATCTTTCCTTGAACATTGCAGCACTTCCTCTTTATTGATCCTTTGCAATCATCCTTAGACACAATTCTGTTCTTGATGGGCTTCCTGTTCTGCTTCCTTTCCTGCCTCATGTGATTTCAGTTGCCCTGGAAGCTCTGCTCGAGGAAAGGCATCCTGCTTGGTTAGCTCTTCTACTGGATCAACACTGGGTTTGGCAACAAGGATAACAAATGAGTAAGGAATAAAACAACTAAATTATGCAGCTTATTAAAAGCCAGGAATTACCTGCTTTGGCACAGGAGAAAGCCTAGAAGTTGAAGTGGTCAAAGAGGTATATAAAGTTGGCTAGAAATTCAACAGATGTCAAAAGATAAGTGATCTTTTACAGGAATATAAGTGGAGGACCTAATTGTTACTCCCTTTGAATATTTACTGAACAATCACTATAATCAATGAGGAAACCAAATTTCAGATCAGTGGAGAACCTTCTAGTCTAGATTTGAAGTTTTTACACTATTAAAAAAAAGTTCAGTTCAATGTAGATTTATTGAAGATAAATTAAAAATTTATAATATTTGTTATTTTTGCATGATAGAAAACCTACTATGTGTCAAGTAAGATGCTGTGTCTTTCTTTTATCATTTTTAATTATACGTAGAATCTATACAGACTACCTCTTCTGTGATCATTCAGAGATCATTCCGTGATCAATTTTATTTCACACGCTCTTGTCTAGTACTTGCTGTGTGTCAGCCACTCTTCTAAGTGTTCTCTCTAGGGTAACTCATTAAATCTTATGACATCATTTAAATTTACCCTTTTAGATATTTTATATGAGGATATTAAATAGTGACTCTCCTGGCACACATTGGTTAATAATTTGAGTTAAACTAAACATGTTATGAATAAATACATTTAATGGTAATCAAATGCTACCAGGGTGGATGCATCAATATTTACCTTAAGTAGAGTTTTTGAATCGCTCTTGGCACAAAAGTTAGACATCTAAATAGAGTCATTCATTCATTTATTCATGCCTACATATATACCTTTACTCATTCAATAAACTTCTACTGAGTGCTATATAAAAGCAATATGAGATTATAAAAGATTAGATATTGTATTCATATTCAAGGATTTTATAAACTAGAGAGGTATGTTGTGGCAAACAATTCAAATAAGACAGCAAATATTGACATACAATACATGAAAGCTTTAAAAAAAAGCTTCATAATAAACATAAAAACAAAGCCCAAGGTAGATTGTGTAAGGCTATGGAGAAGACAGCCTTTAAGCCGAATATGTGTCTTTTTGGTGGTGGAAGTCCTTACCAACAAACAAGCCAAAGGTGTAGAAATATGGATGGACTTCAGCTGGATCAAGTTTTACCTGGGCTAATGTAATATGTTAACAATTGCTAGGGAAAAAAACATTTACAAAACTCTTGAGAAAATGCAGCCTCTCCAGTAAAAGAAAATTTTGTCTACTAGTTTCCAGAGCAAAATAATCTACCAGTCCTACATTTTTTGTTTATTTTACTGTTTCTGAACTTTGATTGCTGTAAGAACTAGAACTATCTTTCATCTCCAGCTGGCAGTAAAGCTATACCCCATTTTCCAAGTTGGATTTCTATAATCCTTCTTAATGAGTCTGCCATAGCTCACTCTCTGGGGCCTCCAACTGGACCAGAAAATAATCCTTAGCCAAAGGAGCAGCAGAACACCACAGTCTCTTCATCCTGATGCAATGCTCTTTTCAATTGTTGCCTCTAGATTTTTTTCCAAGTACGAGGTGTTTTGAAAGATTTAAAGATGAGCATTGAAAACTCATGAACTTTGTTTTCTTCTATCAGAATAAAAATAATACTAACTCTGTTCCTAGGGTTGTACAAAAATGAGAGGTCCCACAATATTGGTCTGTTATAATCAGGAAACAGCAATCATATTTTTATAGATGATATCATATAATGTCTTCTTAGATTAAAGGAATACTTGTGGGTCTCAATTATGAGAACTGCTAGTGAATGAATTATTGAATGAGGAAGTGGTAAATGATTAGCTGGATTGGAAGTTCTGAAATTTTGTAACATCTGCTGCTTTTATAACAATAACATATGAATGAGAACCTTCCTTTCTGCTTTCAGGAATGTTGTTAATCTTGCATTCCATACAGGCAAGTCTGGTATTAACAAAATTACAAAATAGTCTGAAAATATAATCTAAATAAATATCTCATGAAAATCTAGTTAAAATAGATAACCATCCCTTAATTTTAAGAAAAACAAGACAGTTGTTGAATAAGATTTGAATTTACCATAATTGAATGAACTTCCATATAGTTAATGGCAGTAGAAGAAGTGAATTCACATGCTCATTGAGTATAATTATGTTTTTTTTTTTTTTTTTTTTTAATTGAGGACTTCAATATAAGTGCCTGCTGTCAAAGTATGCTTTTGGTAGTGCCTATAGTAGCTAAATGGGTGCAGAAAAAAGGGTTAGAAATATTAGATAAGAGCTGGACATCTGTGTGTACATGAAATTTTATCCTGGAGTAGTAGAATGTCTGACTTCTGATTTTTCAAGCACTTTGTATTCCTTTTACTTCTGTGTTAATACTGAAATTATGTGGAAACCATGGGTGTTCATGGTGGTTTGAAACAATAAAATATCAAGTTATAAAGGAGAGGTTTTGACATTTTTTATGGATTAGACAAAATGTAAGAGATAAATGTTCCAAAGCTCACTTCAGCAATGTCACCAACTCAGGCAATCTCACACTTTAAATCAAGTCTGGGAAAGCTCAAGTTATTTACCAAAACATAACAAAACAAGCAAAATAAACCAAATAAGGTTGAAATTCACAGGAAATCCCCAAGACCAAAATGACACGAAATTTAAGGTGTTGCATGAATGGTCAACTGACAAGGAATCTTTCAATGGACATGAAATTACAGTTTTAAGTCACACCCTTCATAGTTTTTGAAATTTCAAACAGACTTATACAGACACAGGATATTAGCTGGAGCCAAACTGAATAGGCACATCTTGGGTGTTTTCAATCAATGTCTAAAACAATTTCAAATTTTTGTTATGAGATATGACAATTCAAACAAAAAAAAGGTGTCCCCCTGATTGGTTTTGTTTTGTATGTGTTAAATTTGATCAGCTTATTTTCTTCAAATTTATTATCCACAATTACACAGTAGTCCATTAAATATGTAACAGTCAGACCAACTAAATTTTTAAAGTCTACTTAGTTACTAATCAATGTAGTATTTTATACATCATTCTTACACCATTTGGGTAAAAATGATGGAGAAGAGAATAATTCAAAAAGAAAGGAAGGAAAAATGAGATGGATGGAGGAAGGAAGGAAGAAGACAGGGAGGAAAACAAAAAAGAAAAGCAGGAGTGTACCAGAGCATTCTAAGATCTTTATGACAAGTGTCAAATTAGTCCTGTATTATAAGGCCTGGTAATTACCTTTGAGGCACTCTGTATGTGGTAAAGCAGTAAACCAGGGGTAGAATTGAGATTCAGAAGAAATATTAAATTTTTATTAGACAATTACAATATTTTGGTGACTGTCAACTGAGCTCCCGTTTTAATGTTTGGTAATTCTTTACCTTATAAGTCTTGGTAGGGGTAAAATATCATCTCCCTTTAGAAAAGCTAAACA
This sequence comes from Piliocolobus tephrosceles, assembly GCF_002776525.5. Classification (NCBI taxonomy): domain Eukaryota; kingdom Metazoa; phylum Chordata; class Mammalia; order Primates; family Cercopithecidae; genus Piliocolobus; species Piliocolobus tephrosceles. The sequence continues at coordinate 118,215,146 of NC_045434.1, read as the reverse complement.
TTCTGGCTTTCCTAGCTAGGGAATAGCCATGTGACCCAAGCTTCACGAATCAGAAGCACTCAATTTAGGCTTAACTTTGGACCATGGAACAATCTCTCTCTCTCTGTCTCTCTCTGTTTCTCTCTCTCTCTCTCTCTCTCTCTCTGTCTGTCTTTCTAGTGGCTGCAGTAGCAATTTCTGCAAGACCAAGTTATCCATGCAGAAGGTTTTGTGATTTATTTTTTAGTTGGGAGCTCACATTCCTTGGATCTTTGTGGGAATTCTTTGAGGCCTGGGTAAAGGATGTGTTTCTCTGAAAGGTTATAACACAGACTGTTTCCACAGGCAGAGTCTTGGTCATAATAATGTGGGAACTGCCAAGAAATCAGTTTGACTAATCTGTTAAATAGTGCCTTAAATAGACTTGTATTTAAAGAGCCATTAGCATGTTTTCTTGGCATTTGTCCTGCTGGTCAGTGATCCTTATTAAAGGTCTAGGATTAGGCTTGTTTAATAGCACTTCTGAGGCGGGATGAAAAACATTAGGCAAGGGGGAACTACAGTTGCCAATATGCACTTCTGATCTTGAATGGCATTTGTTGCCTAGCTGAAGCCCTTTCTACCTTTGCTATACTTACAGATATTTTTTTTTTTTTCTAATTCAGTGTGACTTTTCAAATTAATATGTAAATTCTAATGGATGATATTTTCACATTGATTATGTATCAGAAACCACAACTTATGTTTCATCTACATTTGAGAAACACATTTTTGGTTTTTTTTGTTAATATATATAAGAATTTATTTTGGGCATATACTTATGGATGAATTGCTAAGTCATATGCTATCTTATTGGAAAATGTTTCCAAAATGGTGAGTGTAACAATTTACATCCTGAGTACTGTATGATTTTCATTTTCATTTCCTTGGTGACTTATGAGGTTGAGCACTCATTTGTTTATTGGCCTTTTGGGTACCTTCATTTATAAAGTGTTTGTTCATTTATTTGCCTAATTTTAATTGGATTACATGTATGTTTCTATTTGGGGGTAGCTCTTTAGGTGCTAGATACAAGTTCTTTGCTGATCAGATAATCAGATATACTGCAGAAGATGTATATCTTGTGGCGAGCTGTTTTATTTTTGAGATGGAGTCTCGCTCTGTGGCCCAGGCTGGAGTGCAGTGGCCTGATCTCAGCTCACTGCAAGCTCCTCCTCCCGTGTTTACGCCATTCTCCTGCCTCAGCCTCCCGAGTAGCTGGGACTACAGGCGCCCACCACCTCGCCCGGCTAGTTTTTTGTATTTTTTAGTAGAGACGGGGTTTCACCGTGTTAGCCAGGATGGTCTTGATCTCCTGACCTCGTGATCCGCCCGTCTTGGCCTCCCAAAGTGCTGGGATTACAGGCTTGAGCCACCGCGCCCGGCCGCGAGCTGTTGATTAACAAAACTTTATCATTTTATTTTGCCAAAATGTTTGAAATATATTTTAAGGTTAGAGCTTTTGTATTTTTATCAAAGAAATCTTTGCTTACTGAAATATTAAAGATATTCTCTCACAATCTACCAAAAATTGATTTTGTGTATAGGAGAGGTAAAGATTCATTTTGTTCTGTATATACGTTTAGTTAACTCAGGATCACTTTTTGAATAGAAACATGTCTACATTTCTTTTCAGTGCCACTCTTATCTGAAATCAAATACTAATATATGTGTGTTTCTATCCTTTCCGTTCTATTCTATTTGTATATTTGTATATAACACAATGTCTTAGTTTTTAGAGTATTGTAATAAATCTTGTATCTGTAACTATAAGAATTCTAATTTTGTTCTGTAAGATTTTCTTTGCATTTGAATGTTCATTTTAGAATCATCTTCTCAATTTTTGACAAACAACTTGGTGGAATTTTGATGAGTGTTGTATTGAATCTTTAGATCAATTTTTGTAGGATTTACATCATCATAAAACTAGACTATTGGCATATTAAATGTTGATTTTGTTGAGTTTTTAAATTTATCTCAAAAATGTTATAAAGTTTTTGGTATAGAAGTCTTGCATATCTTTTCTGAGAGTTATTTTTGTGTATGTCTTTCCTGAATCTATTGTAAATTAATTATATTTTAAAAATCTGTTTTCCAAATGGCTTCTCTCACTATATAGAAATATAATTAATTTTGTATAGAGTTCTACGATCTAGTGATCTTGTTAGTTTCATATATTAATTCTAATACTTCATCTAAATAAGTTTTTGAATTTTAAATAACATAATCAATTCATTTGCTAAAAACCAGTATTAGAGTTTTTTGTGCTATACTTATACTTTTTACTTCTTTATCCTGCCTAAGTGCACTTGTTAGGACCTCCATTTCAAGGTTGATTAAAAGTGGTAGCAGCCAATATTCCTATATATTTTCTGATTTTAATGATATGATCCATTGTCTAAACATTAAATATAATTTTGGTGAATTCTGTTTTCAGAATAAGATATTCCTTTCTAGTCCTAGATTATTAAGAGTTATTAGACCAAAAAAGTGAATTTTATTCAAATGTTTTTTCTACCTCTGTTAAGACACTCATATATTTTTCCTTATTTATTAATGTGATAAAGTGACTGACTTTTAAAATGTTAATCCAACATTACATTATTAGAATAAGCTGTATATTTTTATAATATATTATCATTTTAACAGTGTTGAATTTCATTTGTTAACATTTTGCTTAAGATTTTTGTGTCTGTATCAGAGAGATGAATTACTCATTTTTGTAATATTTATATGAAGTTTAGTAGCAAGATAATGTTAACTTATTAAAATTAGTTAGAAAGTGTTTCTTCTTCTTACTATTATCATTATTACTTCCTAGAAGATTTTAGGTAAATTAATTTACATATTATTTCAGTGTTTGAAAAATATGCCAGTGATGCCATCTGAGACTGAAGATTTTTGTCAGGAAAGTTTTTAATTAGTATTATATTGCTTTGATGGATTTAGTAGCACACAGTAAATTGTGCTTTTCATAGACAATTGTTAACTTCATATAAATTTTCAAAATCATTCAATAAAATATGTTCATAATATTCTTTCATTATCTATGTAATGCTAACAAGATTTGCAGTGATAGTAATTTCTCATTTATTTTGATTATTTATGCCTTTATTTTGTCAGGAGTTTCTAATATGTATTAAGCGCTATAGTCTGGATGTTTGTCCCTAAAAATCTCATGTTAAAATGTTGTCCCAATGTTGGAGATGGGGAACTAAAGGGAGGTGTTTTGGTCTGGGGGCAGACGCCTCATGAATAGATTAATTTCCTTCTAGAGAGGCAGAGTGAGGTGGGTGAGTGAGTGTAAAGTGGTCAGTTTAATAGCGTTAGTACATTCACAGTTGTGGGGATCATCAGAGCCTCATTTTAGAACATTTTTGTCACCCTCAAAAGAAAACTGGCCGGGCACAGTGGCTCATGCCTGTAAATCCCAGCACGTTGGGAGTCCAAGATGGGAGGATCACTTGAAGCCAGCAGTTCAAAACCAACCTGGCCAGCATGGTGAAACCCCATCTCTACTAAAAATACAAAAATTAGCTGGACATGGTGGTGGGCACCTGTAATCCCAGCTACTCGGGAGACTGAGGAAGGAGAATTGCTTGAACCTGGGAGGCAGAGGTAGCAGTGAGCTGAGATTATGCCACTGCACTCCAACCTGGGCAACAAGTGAGATTCGGTCTCAAACAAAACAAAACACAAAAGAAAACTCATACCCAATACAGGTACTCCTCTCTCCATCCTCCTAGTTCAAGGCAAACAGTAACATACTTTTTGTAATTTATGTGTATATAGGTATGCTAATTTTGGACATTTTATATAAATGGAATCATCTAATATATAATCCTTTTGTTCTTTAACTTACCATAATGTTTTTAATATTTATCCGTATTGTAGCATGAATCAGTACTTCATTGCTCTTTGAGGATATCAGCTTGCTTGTACAGTTAATTTAAAATGAGATCTGTCCTAGTTTATGCCTCTTTTAAACTTTCCCATACTCTATAGAAATGTTCACTTTTAATTGAGAATAAACTTTGAATAAGATGTTTTAATTATAGAACTAGAAAATGCTGGGAGAGCATCTAGTCAACTTACACATGATAAATAACTACAAAAAGAAGTAGTTTGCTGAAGGTCTCATAGCAGAGACAGACATTCCTGGCTTTATTCTTTATCACAGTGCTCACTTAGTGTAGATTTTGATAGCCTTGTATTTTTTTTTTCAGGATTCTGCAACCTCTTTAAATTGAAGAAAATTATTCTAATTCCCGTTAGTTTATGGACTACTAGATTTTCCTATAAAACAGAGTTTTTGTTTCTCTTATGTAATATCAAAAAAAGCTATATAAAGCAAGCAAATAAGAATTATTGTGACACAACATAACGCCTGCTTAACATTATTTTTATAAAGTATTGCAAAAACTCATAAAATTATACACTCTATAATTTTCACTAGTATCTTCTCTATTTCTCAACTTAATGTGCCATCCATTATATAAAATTTTAAAAAGGTATCACCCAGTAAAATCATATCTATCATCAATATCTATCCATCTATTTTTCTAGACTGCCTGAAGTCATACAGGATATATCTTTTTAAAAAAATCACAATGAACAGTGCTTGCGATTTTAATGTCGGAAAACAAGATGAAAATTTTGCAGTCTTTTCAGAATTTACAAATAAGCTCTTTGGCTTCCAGATGAAATGAATATAGCAGGGTACATGTCATCTAAACAGCACCCACCACAGCTTTTTTGAAAGTAGTCTCCACTTAAGCCTACATTCCTCAAGTAAAAAGATCCATTTAAACAATTATATATCAAATTACTTGAAAGTTTCTAACGAAACGCCTTTACATTTTCTTGAACTTTATTTAACTCTTATCCTGAAGTTTTCTTATGGTCCTCATATTTATTTTATATCTTAATTTCTGTATGACTTCTGGTGTTGTAGCATTTTACTTTCAGTTAATGTCTCCCGACTAAAACCTCTCTTCTCTTTTTCCCAACAATACCAACAAGTAGAATCCTTAGGTATTATGAGCTATGTTTAAATGTTCCTTCCTGTAATTACTGTAATATAAGTGCAGGTGCTATTCTCAGAGTTTGTATTTCAAAAGTATACCACCTTGCCAGAGTAGGTGTCTGCCTCAACGTGTACTCAGAATTATTTACATAGTATCATAGTATTCACTTTAACTGACTTGTTTTTTTTTTTTTTTTTTTTTTTTTTGGAGACGGATTCTGGCTCTGTCGCCCAGGCTGGAGTGCAGTGGTCTCACTGGCAAGCTCCGCCTCCCGGGTTCACACCATTCTCCTGCCTCAGCCTCCCAAGTAGCTGGAACTACAGGCACCCACCACCACACCCAGCTAATTTTTTTGTATTTTTAGTAGAGACGAGGTTTCACCGTGTTAGACAGGATGGTCTCGATCTCCTGACTTCATGATCCGCCCACTTCAGCCTCCCAAAGTGCTGGGATTACAGGCATGAGCCACCGCGCCCGGCCAACTGACTTCTTATTTCATCACTGATGGTAGAACTTGAGAAGTTTCAGGAATTCCATTTAAACATTTAGTCCCATTTGATATATGTAAATAGTGCAGGAATCTCTTACCGGTTTACAAAAATTGAATGTAGCTGTTATTTAACTTGGCTCTTTTCATATATTTAATACAGTTTTCCTATATTTAATACATTCTTAAATCCTAACTTATATTTTATTATTAAAATATATTTTATATTAACTTATATTTTAAGATCTATTTTCATTAGTCCTTAAGGTCCATATTAAGGTATATAATAAGAACAAGAAAAGTTGATGTGGTAGAGAAAGGTAAACCGTAAAACATTATCTCAGAGAGCCACTTGAGAAAAATGTCTCAGGAAGAAACTTGAATGTGTGTTTCAAAAGAAGTAACTGCCTCTTAATTTGCAGCAAGGTTTCCCAATCTCTATGACCTCACCTCCAATTTTTCTCTAGCCTTCTTATCAAGGCTGCAAGATCATGCACAACTTCTCAGGCTTAAGCCATAATGGAGAAAGAACACAAATGCCTAGACCAACTGAGATTTTTGGTGCTGAAAGCTTGGACAGGCTCTGATCTATAGAAAATGTGTATTTTATGCCAGAAACATTTTCATATTGAGTCCCGCTAAAATCAGAACATAATTAAATAACTTTTGGTTGGGTTGGCAAGCTGGGGATAAATCTAGGATTGTTTGTTAGAATTCTAAAGTTATCTTTTCAGCTTTCCTTGAGTGTCACCTCCTTGCCTCCAGATGTGCAATGTGAACACTTGGGACTTCCTTGTAGTTCTCAGTTTAGTGACATTCTTAGTGTTCTCTCTCCATATTTCTCAAACCTAAGTCCTTCTTCAGCTTCTTTAGAAGTTCCTACAAAGATCCCATAGACTCTGTGACCTCGTAACTACAGGTTATAATTTTATAATACATAGATTGGCTTTCCATGGTTCTTATTTTATCTTTTTTAAAATCACAGGACAATAATTACATTTATGCTGGTTTCTTTCAGTAACTTTGTATTAATCCTTTAGTCACCTACAATTTTATAGGACTATATTTATAGGAATATTTATATAAATATATAGAAATAGGAAATATAGAACTAAAAGGAACAACTCTGAAGCATCAGATGCTAAACAAGATGGGTGATATGGTTTGACTGTGTCCCCATTCATATATCAACTTGAATTGTATCTCCCACAATTCCCACATGTTGTGGGAGGGACCCAGGGGGACATAATTGAATCATGGGGGCTGTTCTTTCTTATGCTATTCCTGTGATAGTAAGTCTCACGAGATCTGATGATTTTATAAGGTGGAGTTTCCCTGCACAAGCTCTCTCTTTGCCTGCTGCCATCTATGTAAGATGTGATTTGCTCCCCCTTGCCTTCCACCATGATTGTGAGGCTTCCCTGCCCAAGTGAAAGAGGTCCATTACACCTCTTTCTTGTATAAATTGTCCAGCCTCTGGTATGTCTTTATCAGCAGCATGAAAACAGACTAATTCAGTAAATTGTTACCAGTAGAGTCAGGAACTGCTGAAAAGATACCCAAAAATATAGAAGCAACTTTGGAACTGGGTAACAGGCTGAGGTTGGAGCAGTTTGGAGGGTTCAGAAGAAGACAGGAAAATGTGGAAAAGTTTGGAAAAAATGCTAATAGTGATATGAACAATATGTTCCAGGCAGAGGTGGTCTCAGATGGAGATGAGAAACTTGGGAAGTGGAGGAAAGGTGACTCTTGTTATGAACACTTCACCCCTTGTGTAGAGATCTGTGGAACTTTGAACTTGAGAGAGATGATTTAGGCTATCAGGCGGAAGAAATTTCTAAGCAGCAAAGTAATCGAGATGACTTGGGTGCTGTTAAAGGCATTCAGTTGTATAAGGGAAACAGAGCAGCATAAAAGTTCAAAAAATTTGCAGCCTGACAATGTAATAGAAAAGAAAATCCCATTTTCTCAAGAGAAATTCAAGCCAACTGCAGAAATTTGCATAAGTAATGAGGAGCCAAATGTTAAAACCCAAGACAATGGGGAAAATGTCTCCAGGGCATGACAGAGGTCTTCATGGCAGCCCCTACAATAACAGGCCCAGTGCCAAGGAGGAAAAAATGGTTTCATGCACCAGACCCAGGTTCCCTGTGCTGTGTTCAGGCCTGTGGGTGCACAGAAGTCAAGAAAAATTGAGGTTTGGGAATGTCCACCTAGATTTCAGAGGATGTATGGAAAATGCATGGATGCAGGCAGAAGTTTACTGCAAGGGCACGGCTTCCAGGGAGAACCTCTGCTAGGGCAGTGCAGAAAGGAAATGTGGGGTCAGAGCACCCACACAGAGTCCCTACTGGGGCACCACCTAGTGGAGCTGTGAGAAGATGGCCACCATCCTCCAGACCCCAGAATGGTAGATCCACTGACAGCTTGCACTGTATGCCTGGAAAAGCTGCACTCAACACCAGTCTATGAAAGCAGTTGGGAGGGAGGCTGTACCCTGCAATGCCACAGAGGCAGAGCTGCCCAGGGCCATAGGAACCCCTCTCTTGCATCAGCATGACCCAGATGTAAGACATAGAGTCAAAGGAGATCATTTTGGAGCTTTAAGACTTGACTGTCCTATTGGATTTCAGACTTGCATGGGGCCAGTAGCCCCTTTGTTTTGGACAATTTCTTCCATTTGGAATGGCTATATTTACCCAATGCTTTTACCTCCATTGTTTCTAGGAAGTAATTAACTTGCTTTTTATTTTACAGGCTCATAGACAGAAGGGACTTGCCTTGTCTCAGATAAGACTTTGGACTATGGACTTTTGGGTTAATGCTGAAATGAGTTAAGACTTTGGAGGACTCTTGGGAAGGCATGATTGGTTTTCAAATGTGAGGACAAGAGATTTGGAGGGGACAGAGGTAGAGTGATATGGTTTGACTGTGTCTCCATACTTGAATACTTGAATTGTATCTCCCAGAATTCCCATATGTTGTGGGAGGTACCCCGGGGAGGTAATCAAATCATGGAGGCCGGGCTTTCCCATGCTATTCTCATGATAGTGAATAAGTCTCATGACATCTGTTGGGTTTATCAAGGGTTTCTGCTTTTGCTTCTTCCTCATTTTTCTCTTGCCACCACCATGTAAGAAGTGCCTTTCACCTACTGCCATGATTCTGAGGCAATTAAGACTCTTTTGTTTCCAGTCCAATTAAGTCTTAAATCCAATTAAGACTCTTTTGTTCCCAGTTTCAGATATGTCTTTATCAGTAGCATGAAAATGAACTAATACATGGGTGATAAGTAAGATGGTCAAACATCTTGGTTTGCATGTTTTCCTAGAGTGATTATCAATAGCATAACCTTTCTGTCTTGGTCTATTTTTGTGTTGCTATCAAGGAACACTTGAGGATGGATAATTTATAAAGAAAAAAACTTTATCTGACTCACAGTTCTGCAGGTTGTACAAGAAGTGTGGCGCTACTGAGAGGTGACAATGTGCTAACAGCCCTCACTCACTCTCTGCACCTCCTTGCCCTTGGCGTCCACTCTGGCTATACTTAAGGAGCCTTTCAGCCCACCACTGCACTGTGGGAGCCCCTCTCTGGGCTGGTCAAGGCCGGAGCTGGCTCCCTCTGCTTGCAGGGAGGTGTGGAAGGAGAGGCATGGGCAGGAACCAGGTTTGTGTGTGGTGCTCGCGGCCAGCGTGAGTTCTGAGTGGGTGTGGTCTCAGCCAGCCCCTCACTCCAGAGCGGCCAGCTGGCACCACCAGCCTCTGGGAGTGAGGGACTTAGCACCAGAGCCAGGGCCTGCAGAGGGTGTGCTGTGTCACCCAGCACTGCCAGCCCACCCCTGCCACACTCGAATTCTCACCAGGCCTCAGCTGCTTCCCTCGGGGCAGGGTTCTGGACCTGCAGTCTGCCATGCCCAAGCAGCCTCCACCCCGTGGGCTCCTGAGAGGCCCGGCCCAAGCTTCCCTGATGAGCACCACCCCCTGTTCCACTAAGCCTGGTCCCATCCACAGTCCAAGGGCTGAGGAGTGCCGGCATGTGGCCTGGGACTTGTGGGCAGCTCCGCCTGCCGCCCCAGCCGCAGGATCCACTAGGTGAAGCCAGCTGGGCGTCTGAGTCAGGTGGTGACTTGGAGAATTTTTGTATCTAGCTGAAGGATTGTAAATGCACCAATCAGCACTCTGTGTCTAGCTCAGAGATTGTAAACACACCAATCAGCACTTTGTCAAAACAAACCATTCAGCTCTCTGTAAAATGGACCAATCAGGCCTCTCTGTAAAATAGACCAATTGCCTCTCTGTAAAATGGACCAATCAGCAGGATGTGGGTGGGGTCAGATAAGGCAATAAAAGCAGGCTGCCCGAGCAAGCAGTGGTAATTCTGTGGGTTCTTCTTGCGTGCTATGGAAGCCTTGTTCTTTAGCTCTTCACAGTAAATCTTGCTGCTGCTCACTCTTTAGGTCCGCATTGCCTTTATGAGCTGTAACACTCACCGAGAAGATCTGCAGCTTCACTCCTGAGGCCAGCGAGACCATGAACCCACTGGGAGGGATGAACAACTCCAGACAGGAGGAAGGAACACTCCAGACCAGACGTGCTGCCTTAAGAGCTTGTAACACTCACCACGAAGGTCTGCAGCTTTACTCCTGAAGCCAGTGAGACCACGAACCCACCAGAAGGAAGAAAGTCCTAACACGTCCAAACATCAGAAGGAACAAACTCCAGATGCACAATCTTTAAGAGTTTTAACAGTCACCACGAGGGTCCACAGCTTCATTCTTTAAGTCAGCAAAACCGAGAAGCCACCAATTCCAGACACACTACCATCTGCCTCTGAAGAGGCCCTCAGGGGGCTCTTCCTCATAGCGGAAGGTGAATCTCATGAAGTGAGAGAGAGAATAGGGAAAGGTACCAGTCTCTATTTAACAGTCAGTTCTTGTGGGAACTAATAGAGTAAGAGCTCACTCACTACTTGGAGCACTACACCAAGCCATTCATGAGTTATCTGCCTCCACGACTCAAACACCTCTCATTAGGCTCCCAGCTCCAACATTGAGAATCAAATTTCAACAAGATTTGGAGGGATCAAACAAGTCATATCCAAATTATAGCACTTTTATACCCAAAATCGTTCTGATTTGAACAAGCTATATGGTTAACCATACGTATTTATGCATGTGTCTCCCATAACATTCTACAGCTTAGCTGTGCAGAGGCACTTTTTTGTTGTTTTTCCTTTTGTAGGAACTTTATTGACTTGAATTGTAGGCACCATACAATGTCACTGAGTGCTGATGGGTAATGACCTTCATTTACGAGCATTCAGAGTCACAGAATATATTAACTCCCTCTCTACCACTATCCCTAGGCTTTCCCTAGAAAGTATCTCTTTTTAAAACTGTATTGATATATAATTGAAATATAAAATGTGTATATGTTTAACTTGTACAATGTGAAGCTTTGATATACATATACATTGTGAAATAATTACCATAATCAAGTTAATTGACATATCCATTACCTCTACATAGGTACCATTTTGTGTGTGTGTGTTATATGTGTTGTATGTGCCTGTTGAGAAGACTTAAAGATCTATCTTCTTAAAAAATTATAAATACACACTACGGTATTTTAACTATCATCACCGTGGCAAAGTACTCTTAAACACTACCCAAATCGATCTCCATGTCAGATCAATAATGAAGAGTTTTTTGGTTGCTTTCATAAAATCCATTACCTACCTTTCCTGACATTTCTGCTCTAAGTTTCCTTTGGAATAAAAAAATGCAATCTTTCCCTGCTCTCAGTGAAATGGTCCCCACTCCAAGACACCACTGATTGGAATAAACCAATAATAGATGGTCTTAAGAGGGAACCATAGCCAACCAGAGCCAATGAGATGTGGTAAGTCATCTGTGGGATTTTTGGGAAAGAGAAGTCTTCTGTATTTGAATTTTTGTCATTGTGATAATGTAAGCCTAGAGCAACAGGAAGTCTGACAGAGGAGGAACAACAGAGGATGGGCTTCAAAGAGATGCTTCACACAACAGCATTTGAGTCCTGTATCCAACGAACCTTTTAAATAACATGAAGTAATAGATTAATTTTGTTTTAATCTAGTAGATCTCAATTGCAGATAATTTTGTCCCTCGGGGAATATTGGGACATGCTTGGAGACATTTTTTAATTTCACAACTGGGGATGTCAGTGGGGGGGCATTGAAGGAGGTTGTTATTGGTATCTAGTGGGTAATGATCAGGGATGCTGGTAAACTTCCTACAGTGCACAGGACAGGCCCACACAACAAAGAATTACTTGGCCTAAAATATCAATAGTGCTGAGGCTGAGAAATTCCAGTTTAGATCACTTTGAGCTAAATTATTTGTCATTTACAAAATTAAAGATCCTTCATAATACAAAGGCTCTCTATGAAGAAAAGTCCCATCTGCAAATCATTGACTCCATTAACTTTTTAGATTAAAAAATAATAAGTCAAATCACATCAATCCTATGTTCTAAAGCACCCAGTTGCTTCCCATCCTCTCTGTATAAAATCTAAAATACTTGTTATTGCCTGTATCAGGAATTGGCAAACTGGTTCTCCTTGCTGTTCCTTGCACATACAATCACAGTGCCTTTACACAAGCTATGCTTTTCACCTAAAATGTGCTTTCTCCTAATCTTTGAATATCTAGTTTCCTTCACCTGTTAAAGTAAGTCTTCTCTTATTATCACATCTGAAACCATGACCCCTATCCTCATGCAGTGCTTTCTTTCTCCTCTAGTTCTCATCACCAATGGAGCCATGGAACCACATACTATTTCACTGGTTTCTTTCCCACCTCCTCTCAATAGAATGTAACCTTCATGAGAGAAGATACTTTCTGTTTCTTTCACTGCTGCATCCAGAACAATGCCTGGCATAAAATATGTACTCCATGAGCATTTTATTTGCATGAATGGATTGTTATTTATATTTTTCAAACTTCCTATTTATTTTGGTCTTCATCTCGAATAACATTTTGAGGCTCCACATGATTGGGAGCTGGTTGTTGATTCTGCTCCCTTCAGAGTTTCTTTAACCTCTAATATTTTGTACTCTGTTCCACAACATGACTGCTGCATAAATCTCCTCTCTGCTAATGGTGAGACTCTTCGGTCTAGCTGAGCTGCATTCAGTATCATTTTAACCATTAATAAACTTCCGTAACTCTGAAGCTAAGGTGATCCTCCTTGTGTATTATAAGAGAACAGTGGTGCCCCAGCCTGCTCCCCTTACTGTGTCTGCTGGGTTAGTTTTTAGATGCTCACAGCTGCACTACATTTTTCAGAAAATTACCTTCAGCCGATGGCAATCATCTTGGTAAGAAAATTATGCCCAAGGAAGTTGCCCACAGCCAATAACTATTATTAATAACTAGTAGGAAATAAATGGAAAAGGTTAGGCTTTTTGCCTCAGGGAGATGATTCTAAGGTGCAGTTTAAGCTTTACTGCCCTTCTTCTCTTGCTCAGGCCAGGCAGTCGTTTTCTAAGATCATATCCTTGTTAATCCCCTTTCCTTTCCCATACTGCTTCACTCTCTCTATTCAGATATTTTCTGATGAGCACCCCCTAGTAAACCATATACACTTAAATTTTCATCTCCAATTCTGCTTCTGGGAAAATTTTTCTGCTTTACTAAATCTATCAACTCTTAACACAAAGCCCAAAATAAATAGGCGCACCCAAATCTATTCTAACAAACACAAAATCATAGCATTATTATACGATTGGATATAAAAACCTGTCTTAGAGCACAAAGTAATATTCCTTCCATCTACTGATAACTTTCTTCTGGAATGTAGTAGCATCAAAGGTTGATTAAATTATCAAATGAATTATTTTCTGTTTATCAATATGCAGCTTGTGCTCCCATTAACAGATTTGACTACTCAAATGAATGCATATTTAAAATTCAGTTTAATAATGTAGATGCAGATATATGTATACAAAAATATCTTTATATACGAGTATGTAATATACACACTTTTTTTTTCTGAAAGGCTGCAGAAGAGTGACACCCCTGGAGTAATAAGCACACCTATTCACTAGATCTTAGTTTCTAATATCATTTTCCGATTAAATGAATCAGGGCTTCACAAAGAAATGACAGATTCTAAGACTGAGGACAAGATGAGTCTGAACCATTTTGTAGTGCAGAAGGTAAAATGACAACAATAAAAACAAAAAACCCATGAACAATGGTGGGGGTATATCTAATTTGCACATGAGCCAACCGAAGGACTGCCAAATGGCCAAAGATGGAACAACTTGAACAACGAAGTAAATAATGTTATATCGGATTAGATCCCAAATAATATGAATGTGAACTCATGCTGATATAAAAACACAAACAAATTTGAGAGAATAGGCAAATATCCTCTGCAGAAGAACTTCAAATATATTATATAGATACTCCATATTCAAGGTAGTGGAGCATAACTTCCACTTCTTAAGTGTGGGATATGCATAGTGACTTCGTTCCAAATGCACAATATGGTAAAAGAGAAAAAATAAGTTGACATGGAGAAAGCTGTCAAACTCCACCTCAGCCAGATAATCAAGGTTAACACCAGCATGGATGCCACGTAGATATTATGTTAACTTTATGTGATACAATGAGAATAATGCTTATTATCTGTGGTCTTCCTCCCCAAAAGCCCTTAACTCCAGTCACATGAGAAAAACATCAGAAAAAAGCCCAATGAAGGGACAGTCTATAAAGTATCTGACTCTTCAAAGCTGTCAAAGACATAAAAATGAAAGTTTGAGAGACTGTCACAGCCAATAGGAGTCTTAAGACATAACAACTAAATGTAGTGTTATGATCTGATGAAATTCTAAGACAGAAAAAGACCACTAGGTCAAGCCTAAAGATGGATGAATAAAATGTGGATCACAGTTAATAATAATGTATCAATTTTGATTTATTAATTGTGACATACAGATAATGTTAAAATAAAATGTTATTTATTGAGGAAACTTGGTGTGAGGTACACAGGAATCCTCTGTACTGTCTTCACGACCTTTATGTAAGTCTAAAATTATATAAATACAAATTTATTTAAAAACTAAAATTTTAAATTTAGAATTACAACTTAAAATTCTATTGTTCAAGGATTTTTTTCAAGAGAATGCCTGATTCATATTAGAATACTATGAATATCATTTTAATTATTATGGAAGGAAACCACTTTGAAAATTCCAAAAGAATATTAATATTTTATATGCCCAAAGATTTTAAAGTTAAAATATTTTGGCATTAGCGATATTAAAAGAATTTTCATCAAAGTGAAATTATTAATGTTTTCAATAATGCTTTGGCATTATTTTTTATAATATGTATCACGTTTGGTTAAGAACTGAAATATTTATAATGACATTACAATGAATTCATAACATTCTATGACTGTAGAAGTTTTTCATTGATTTTTAACTTACTTGACCTAAGAATTTTTTGTATTTTATAGGGAATAGAATTTGGTGGAATGAGCACTAACGTTTCTTTGGCATTTGTGTTCCACTGTGCATTAATTAGTCTAGGGTCTCATATTTGTCTTCCAATTCCTTCCCACCACACTCTAGGAAACGCATAGTTTAACTAATTGAGAGACAGAGAGACTCACTGACTATAATGCATCCCCACTGAAACATCAGTAACTGAGAAAAAGCAGGGTCTTCATCTGTGTTACTCACTCTTTTATTCCCAGAACCTAGAACTATGACAGAAAAATAGAGGATCCTCATCAAATAAGTATTGAATAAATGTATGAGAATATATGACTTTATCTAATATAACACAATTACTCAGAATAAAATCCAACGTTATTACTGCTGCTTACAAGGTCCGATCATGAGCTCATGGCAGGTGTACTCTATACTGCCCTGAAGAAGTCTTGAAGGAAAAGTATCTGCCAAGAGTCCATGGCCACCAAATGCAGGGTACTGAACATAGTAGGTATAAAATCTTTGAATTTTCAATGAGTTTATCAATGGGCCACAAATAAAAGAGAAATTTAGGCAAATTGGGAAAAGGGTTTAGATTTTCTTCAATTTCACTTTTATGAGTAAATTACTTTGCTCAGAGGAATTATGTAAATGAAAGCTCTGATTTGATAATATATGCAAACTTTTATTTTTCAGGAGTTGTTCAGATTCATTTATTGCATACTTTTCCTATTTACCAGATTGTATAGTTTTTATGCTGGTTGTAACACAAGAAAAAAGTAATAAAGCACCATGCTATCAAGTGACTACATTTAGAAATAGCTTAAAGATAAAAATAAATAGAAACCCAAATGCAGACATATTTTGAAGCAATGCTATATTATTACCAATGGATGCAAAGAAGAGACAGCTTCTCTGACATACATTAAGCCATAAAAACCTGAGTCCTGTCTGGAAATTCCATTTTATTATGCAATATATTTCTAGGGAAAGTGGGAAGTTGATAAATATAGAGTCTACATATGAGTGCTATATAAATGGAATTTGCATTACTGTGAAATCATTGTTTTAGTACTTTTCTACTTAAAAAATCATAAAACAAAAATATACCATCTGAAGTTATTTTTAAAATTTCTGAAATTTATTTTTATTTTTGAGTTTAATCTCTTCTAAAGGCCTTTTAAATAAGTACATGAGAATATAATTCATTGCTCTACAAATGCTAAGCTAATTTATTTTCAGTGACAGTGGTATTTTTAATATTTTTGGAAGTAATATTTATAAATTATTCAGATAATAACTTATTTTTCAACTCACATTAAGGTTGAATGTGTAGGCTAGATGTCCAACTGAAAAGATTTATCTAAGTCAAAATAGATACCTTAATGCTTAAACCTTTCATCATTTTTTTTGAGGGAGGCAGGGGGTATAGCCTTCTTTACAATTGTTTGCACCTGCCAAAGGGAATGCTCTTCACTGATCTTTCTGCATTAAAAGCCAATATGGTCAGTCCCTAGCTTCCTATATTTTTGCCTCCTTTTATTAAAGTTAACCCAAGGACTCAAATGAATGAAGATGGTTCTAAATGCTGCTATCCTGCCCAGCTAACTTCACATTGTTGATGACAGAAAGCACAGAATGCAAGAAGCAAAACCTTCAAGACTGTCATGCCCATGGATATTAAACAGGCCTTTGTTTCCCCACCTTCACAACTGTTAATTTTGTCCCCATCAACTCACAAATAAATTCTGGTGGCATCCAAAGGAAAACTTTTTTGCTCTTGCTTGGCTGAAAACAGAGAAGGCATGTTTGGACACATAATATAACCCACAATCTTGAAAAAAAAAAAAAAAGTTGATAGAACAGACGGCTGAATCTACAAAAGAATAGAGAGGTGTACTGAATCTCATAGTGCTAAACATTGAAGAGGCAGAGAGGGATGTGCTTCGCAGCCATCTATTTACTCACATACTGAGAAGCTCTTCTTCTGTACCAGGCACTGCATTAGGGCTGGAAACATCGGAGATTCCATTCTCTTATAGAGTTCATATTCTAGTGGGGAAAATGTAGGAAAATGACTAACAATAGTTAGTTAACAGAACTTGAGAATGACAGTAAGAAAGACAATAGTAATGTCAGAAATAAAAACTGCCTTTTTTGAGTGTCTGCCTTGTCAAGCATTGTGTCACATTTTCAATCTTATTGATCTCACATCAAACATTGGAGACAATTATGTACGAATGAGACAAGGAGATAAGAAAAGTTAAATAGTTTACCAAAGATGTGGCAAGTAGTCAGTGGTGGAGTCAGGGTTTGAATCTTGGTCTGTTTGTCTAAAACCCAGGCCTTTTTACTTTCTTATATTACCTTTCAAAAATAGCCAACAATTTAAGGTGGAAAATAAACCCCTTCCTAAAAAAGAAAAACATAATTTTCTTTTCTAGAAATACAGTATCTAGAGGCAGGATGACATTTACACACTATGAGACTTAATAGCATTGTGGTTAATAGCAAAAATTCTGTAGTCAGACATTCTGAGCTCTAGCTCCACCACTAACTAGCTGTTCCATCATGGGCCAATTACCCCTTCTTTGCCTCTTTTTTTCTCATCTGTGAAGGGATTACAACAGTACTTCCTTCTTTGGCTCCTTATGAAGATTAATTGATACATATATAGTGCTGATAACAGTGCCTAACTATAAGCCATCAATTAATGTTAACTATTCTTATTGTTATAGCTGTAAGCTGTACTTTCTGGACTGAAAGGAACAGACTGAAGTGGACACCTAAGTTTTTTTTTTTTTTTTTTTTTTTTTTTTTTTTTTACAGTAAGCAACGGAAACTTATTCTTTTTTTAATACTTTAAGTTCTAGGGTACATGTGCACAACGTGCAGGTTTGATCCATATGTATACATGTGCCATGTTGGTGTACTGCACCCATTAGCTCATCATTTACATTAGGTATATCTCCTAATGCTATCCCTCCCCCTACACCTTCCCCACAATACGACCCGGTGTGTGATGCTCCCCTTTCTGTGTCCAAGTGATCTCATTGTTCAATTCCCACCTATGAGTGAGAACATGCGGTATTTGGTTTTCTGTTCTTGCGATAGTTTGCTGAGAATGATGGTTTCCAGCTGCATCCATGTCCCTACAAAGGACACGACCTAACTTTTAAGAAAATCTGTTAATAATCCCATCTCTCTCCAAAAATTTCAGTTTCCCATATTTCTATGTTTCTTCCACTCCCAATAAATATTGGTTATTCATCTATATGTCCCTTTCTCCTTCATTTCAGTGGCTTCCCTATACTTTTTAATCTCCCATTCTTATTCTCCTCCTATTATATTCTTCAATATAATATAAATCTTACATTTTCACTCTTTATTTTTCCTTTGTCTCCACTTCAAACTTGAAGTGAAATTCCATTTCAAAGTTGAGTTATGATTTATAGTATACTTTTTACATAAGTTTTTCTTACATTGACCCTACTCTACAACTCCTGATGATCAATAAGTATTTTATAATGTTACTTTTCTGCCTTTTTTGAGATGCTAGTGCAGTATTTAATGCAGCATTTTGCACATAGGCAAACAATGCACATTTGTTGGTTAGGTGAATGAGCCTTTTCCACCAACATGTTGCAAATTTACATCCCTGTTGAAAGTGAAGAAGAGTAGGATTGTCCTTGTTTCCTACTTTCTTTTTTTTTTTTTTTTTTTTTTTTGTCTTTCCATTTAGTTTTGGATTCAGCCCTTTTCTGTAAGAGCCTCAGTGTATTGTATTATGTTATGTCATATCAAATCATATATACTGTATGTTCTCTCGTTTTAGAAAACATTTACTTTGATTTATATGAACCATTTCCACCTTCAAATATCTCTTTTTGAACTGTCATTTGTCTACGTTACAAATGAACATGAACAGTTTCCAAACTTGAAGCCAGTGCCAAGGTGGAGTGGGTTCTTCTGACCACTACATTGTTAGAAACAAAACTCACACCGTAATTTTCCCTCAAATTACATCACAGGATTTTATATCCAAAGCATGAATATCTTTGGATAAAAGAGGCCACCAGAAGTGAAAATAGATGTAGGAAAATTATATATTTTACTTTGTAAAGTTTATATTCAGCACATTTTGAGCCAACATCTACCCCTTAGATGTAGTCACACATTTCTATGGATCTTTAATGGTTGCATATCCAAGCACAAAATACTTTGAAACAATTAATTTATAATCAAAACCCTTTGAAATTCCATAGAAATGAACAGTTCTTAATTCAAATGCAATCAGCCTATGATAATTTTACTTTAAAAATGGAATAAAAGTATATTTAATGTACCATCTAGGTGATTTACACTACTACAAGGAGAACATCTTCCTCCAAAATCAACGTGAAAATCTTCTCTATAACTAAAGCCATTCTTAAATGTCGGCTTAAATATGCCACTCTATGAGTATTAACTGTCATCTCAGTGCTGTCCCAGGAAAGCCATGAGGTGAAAACAAACAAACAAACAAAAAACCAGCAGAATCTCCCCAATTTGTCTCCTGGCTTGACAATTGAAGCATGGCTCTCAGAGCAGAAGCAGAAACATCTGTTTTGGACAAGCACATCTCAAACTTGAGTATGCTAATGATTTAACCTTGATTCAAGAGGGGTGGGGTGAGGCTGAAATTTTATGTTTCTAATAAGCTCCCAGGTAGTACTAAGGCTGCTACTCCATGGTCCACACTTTGATTAGCAAAGGTTCTAGAAAATCAAGAATAACTACTGTTTATGTTGTACCTTAACATCCTACACATAATGATATTATTTTATGACAGTATGACTTCAATAAGTATATTTGTGAAGTACTTTGAAAATAGCAAATGTTTATTGAACACACATTTATGAAATAGAAATTGAAAGTAAAAACTTTTTATAAAAGGAAAGAGTTAAATAACTGATAAAACTTTCTGAAGTGTAAAAGTCTCTGTGGAAAAAGTCAGAGAAATTTTATCAAATTATTGAAAGGAAATATATGTATTCACTGAAAAATAACACCCATGTTGAGACCATGATTTAATACAGTGTTTCATCTGATAGCCACATCCTGCTTATGATTAAATTTTTAAAATAAATTTTGAAGAGTTTGAAAAGAAACACTTGCTTTTAATTTTGTATGAGCAATCTAAATTCTCTTTTTCATAAGGGAAAAATGGGAAAATCAAGATGTCTGGCAGTTATTAAATTGTCATAAATTTTGACATCTCTGTCTTAGTACATTAAGAATGTGCAATTGTTTTGACAGTTCTATTCCCTACTCTGAATAAAATAGTTGTTTTACTACCTGATTGATTTAATATCTGGGAGGTGTGGCATATCCTGCTGGGCAACATTTTGGAAAATGAGATGTCATTGTGTCAATAAAATTTCTGTAACACATGCATATAAAGGACATTTGAGTGCTTTTAGAGCTGCAGGAGTCCCTGGAAATTGTGTGGTACATTTTCTTCATTTTAGGAAGCAAAACAATCAAATATCCAATAAAGCAAGGTGATTTATTCAGAGTCCCACCCAACTAGTTAGTAACAGAGCTAAGACTAAATTTCCATAATACAGTGACTGTAAAAAGAAATAATTCTAATGGCAAGTTAGCAAATAAAGAATGATGTATTCATTTGAAGGAACATATCTTTAAAAATTAGAGATATAGGAATCAATTTGAAAGATGAAATCTGAAATTCAATACATATAATTGAAATATAATAATTATTTTCCTTGTTTCGAGTGTCATAGTTAAAATAATGTTCACATTATTACAAATCTGGATCCTCATCTGCCTCTCATAGCAGGAAATTCAGTCTTTCCTCAATATCTAAAGCTATTCATAAGGACCCCAGCCTTGCTTGCCCTAGCTTGTTGAATGTGTCCTTCTCTTTAATGGCCTGCTAGCATGGTCAGAGACTGTGAACTCAGGTGGACTTCATTAAGTCAAGTTTATGCAATGGTTGGCGTTCTCACAGCCTTTCTTTGTGGGTCAACGTTCTGCAGTTCAGAAATCACTCCCATGGCTAAAGTTCAGAGCCGTTCAGATATCTGGTACAAGGCCATAAGCAACAGAAATTGCCACAAAGCTGAACTTCTGTTAGACAGAAATAAATGAATGCCCAGAAGTCAAGTTGGCCGTAAGGCCAATTTTTTTAATGCAGATGCTCATTCTTTGGAGAAGGATTCCTCCCTGTATTAGGTTCATTTAGGAGGTCCCATAACCAAAAGAAATGCCTTAAGTCTTAACTATGATAGCTTTTAAAGAACAGATTTTTAAATTTGCTTGCTTTTCAGTTTTTCAAGCTTACCACAATCACAGGTCTGAATATTTTCCAGCATAAATCATTTATTGTGCTCAAATTCAACCCTCTCTAAGACAATGTCAGGTGCAAATGACGGGTCCCGAATGTTTTTTTCATACTAGACTTGTCTTATGGACATGGGGCATGCTTGCTGCCCTTGCCTGCTGGCAAACCTCGATGGGCCCCATCTCGGTATTCAAGGTATTTTAATAATTCTCAGTCTCAGGAAGAAAGGCTATGGTTCCACTTTGTATAAAATGGGAAGTCTTTTTGGCTCCTTGGCAAAATTTTGGCTGCAAATGCTCTTGACACGGGGTACTGCCTAAAACTACACACTACCAGCATGTGAATTCTAGGCTCCTGACGTTCCCAAGCATCCTGACAAACCCTTTTCACAAAAGCATAAATATATTTTCTTTACATCTGTCTATATAACTGAAGGAATGGGAAAATCTGTTTCAACAGTGAAAAGATGTATATTTGAACAAATTGCATTATTACTAACTTTTACATATCAGTACCAAACCTTGAAAAAAATAATTTAACATTTCGTGCTCATTGAAAATAGATGCAGGCAAGTATATGGCTATAGATAATTCTTTAGAAAGCTAAAAATACATTTAAATGATCCATAAGCAGAAGGAATCCAGTATATAGCAAAGATGAATATATGACTACTATAAAGTAGATTTTTTGTGTCCTTATATGATGATTAACTGATTCATATGTTTAACAAAGGTTTTTAAGCATGTACCCTATAATCAAAAATATTTTAAACTTCTCTATGTGTATACTTAAGTTGTTTATAATTATTTAAGTTGTTCTAAATATTTTAAATTCTCATTATTATCTTTATGCAATTTAGGAAAGCCAGGCTCATTGACTTTGTGTAATAAAGCAGAAAGTGCAATACTGTACCTCCAAACTTTTTAAAAAATTGTTAAAAACCTCAAAATATTTTCATATTTCATCCAATGATTATATGCAAAAATGTATATATCTGGCATCAGGCTCACAACACTTTTCACCAAAGACTTCAGACCTTAGAAAACTGGACTGTTATTCATGATTTTACTCATAAAGTAAGTATTTATTATCAACTATTGTTGAGCTCTGATCGAATTGCTGCTATACAACTTTGAGTAGACACATGCAAGTATTTAAACTGAAGTTCAGAGACTCAGGAACTGCCTAGATCTCATTGAATTGTATATCTCAGTGTTCTTTAGGAATTGCAATATGTCTTATGCGATTTTAAAACTAATCATAAATATTCAACAATTTTATATGGATTTTTGTTTGTTCATTTTTCTGTGAAAATGCTATTATAGTTATATCTGGCAGGAGCATAATTACGTAGACAAATATTAGAGATAATTTAAAAGATATCTTGAACAATATTTAGGGACCCAAAACATCAATTGAATAAGGTTAGACTTTACCCTCTAGCAAATAAGGAAACTCATTTCTTTACATGGGTTAAGCAAATGGCTTTATATTCACAATGACTAAGAGGAAGTTCCAACTAGAGTCAGAGAAAATTGTTAGAAGTTTATAACATACAAGAGGAATGCTGATTAGGGCCTGACCTGGGTGATAATGGAAGAGATAAACAAAAAGTAATGGATATGAAAGATCTTCTTGCTTAGATCTACATTCCTTTTAGCTCCCCTGCTCAGCTCTGGAAGGCAGAGGACTGACCCTTACAGGCACCAATTCCTGAGCTCCTATGTCACTGGACTCCCAACTGTGTTAAATCAACAGAAGGATAAACGTCTTTCCTCTTGCACTGGCGTCTCCAACAGGAGCAGCTTGTCTTTTATGGCTCCCGCCTTCACTGAACAAGCCTGTTGTGATGCCAGCTTCTGCCTGGGAACCCAGTCCTGAACTACCATAACTCTGCCTTCTTCCTTTGTCCTCTGGTCTAGGAATGAAAGTAACTTCCTGTTGCTCCTAATCTCTAGGCTCCCTCACTCTCGGGTGGCTTCTCAGCATTTTCCTTTAGCTATATGAAGAATTTTCTGCTTTGAATGCCCTCTATTTTTAAGACTATGAATGACAAATGATGTTTTTGTTTGTTTTCCTGAATGAATTCTGACTGAGATAACATATACAATATATTTAGTGTTTCTGGATTAATAAGTTCATGTGTTAATGAGGCATACATTTAAATCGAGAACACAGATACATTCTGTCAAAAACAGCTGCAAGTGTATATAATTCTAGGTTTTGTACATCAGATTCTCTTGTGTCCCGCTCTTTTGGCCAAGAAACAGAAACCCATTCCTAGTAGCTTGATCCACAAAATTTGTGGGTGGCAGGGTGGCTAAATTAAAAGAAAAATAGGAAGCTCAGAAATAAAGCTAACAACTTGAAACTGTAACATCATGCATTCATTTCTTAGGGCTGCTGTAACACAAACTGAGTGGCTTGAAACAAGAGAAAAGAATTCTCATAGTTCTGGATGCAAGAAGTCTGAAATCAAGGTGTTGGCAGGGCCATACTTCCTCTGGATTCTTCAAAGGAGAATCTATTCCACTGCTATCTCCCAGCTTCTGATGGTGACTGGCAGTTGTTGGTGTTCCTTAGCTTGTAGAGGCATCATTCCAATCTCTGCCTCTTCCTTTCAGTGGTAGTCGCTCTGGGTATCTCAGTGAGCACATTTCCTTCTTATAGAGACATCAGTTATTGGACTAGAACCCACCCAAAACCAGGATGACCTCATCTTAACCTGATTACATCTGCAAAAACCTTATTCCCAAATAAGGTCACATTCTGGGATCCAGTGGAATGAACGTGGGGGAGGACACAATTCACCCAATGCACATTAGAAACTAAGGTTACATTTGCATTGCAATGAATCCCAGTAATTGAAGGTAATCGGAGGCAGTCTTTTCCACGAAAGCTTAATATGACAAATACAATTGATATGTTTTGGCTCTGTGTCCCCACCCAAATCTCATGTTGAATTGTAATTCCCACTTGCTGATGGTGGGGCCTGGTGGGAGGTGATTGGATCATGGAGGTGGTTTCTAATGGTTTAGCACCACCCCCCCTAATGCTGTCTCATGATAGAGCTCTCAGGAGATCTGGTTGTTTCAAAGTGTGTGGCACTTTCCCCTTCATGCTCTCTGTCCCTTCTGCCACCATGTGAAGAAGGTCCTTGTTTCCCCTTCACTTTCTGCCATGATGGTAAGTTTCCTGAGACCTCCCAGCTGTCATTTCTGTTAAACCTGTGGAGTTGTGAGTTAACTAAACGTCCTTTCTTCATAAATTACCCAGTCTCAGGCAGTTCTTTATGGCAGCGTGCAAATGGACTAATACAACAACTGTAAATAAGTACACTTACTCAATCAGCTGAAAGCTATTTGTTGAACATTTCAATAGTGTAATTATGTACTAGGTATTAAAATTCATTTTGGATATTAAACATGGTCCCTATATTTAAAAATAAAAAGTATCAATGAAGTTTTCAAAGAACAAAAAGTGTTTATCTTAGATATATTTACCTCATACTTCTCTACTGTGAAGCTTGGGGTTACAAATATTAAATGAAACTTTTAAATTTCCAATTAACCTAGTTTCAAATTCCTTATATTAAATAGTCTATAAGTACATCTGAAATGGGCAACAGAGTAAAGTTCTCTTAATGTTTATTTTTCTGAATAGTGTCTGTTCTCACTTTAAAGTAATACTGATTTCTTCCCAAAGTTGCTTTTGGTTTTCAAAAATGGCTTAGATAACTGTATTAAATATTAGAAGTGTGCTTAGCCTCTTAATCTCTGAACAGCATTTCATTTTTGATGTTATTATTTTAAGCAAAATGAAGAAAATATTTTAAAATACATTAAAATGTTTCAAGTAATCTAGAATTAAATCTTCATGTTAATATCTTAAAGTAATTTAAAGCTGTTAAATTTGTGCAGTTTCTAAGTTTTTTGCTCAAATTTTCCTTTTAGCGTTAAGTATGTTCATTTATAATTATGAATATTTTTGACATTATTGATCCATCCTTACATGATAAGAGTTGTAAAAAGTACAATAATAAAACTATACTGGTCTGTCCTCAACCTCTGTTATTGTATTTATCACTTTACAAATACATATTCCAAGAATTTGCTCAAAAAAGCAGTGATTACACTAAACATCTGTATTTAGATCTATACATCCAGAGATGAACACTTTTTGTTTTTCTGAGTACTTTTTTCTGGGCAACCTCAGGGTTACTTTAAGAGAGGGAAATTTGGACACAAAAACAAAGACACACAAGAGTGAAATCCATGTGAAGACAAAGGCAGAGATTGGAGTGATTTATCTACAAGTCAAGGAATGCCAGAACATAGAAAAGGCAAGGAAAGATTGTTCCCTAATGTCTTCGGAGGAAGCATGACCCTGCCAACACCTTGATTTTGGACTTCTAGCTTCTAAAACTGTGGAAAAAAAATAATTTATATTGTTCTAAGTCATCCACTGTACTGCAGTCTTAGCACACTAATGCACACTCATAGGTATTTACACAGGAGAAAAAAAGACATATGTGCACACAAAGTCAGGAACACAAATGTGCTTAGCAACTTTATTTGTAATAGCCAAAAACTGGAAACGAGCAATGTCTACTCATATGCAAATAAATAACAATTTTTTGCTATGACCACACAACAGAATACTACTCAGAAATAAAAGAATAAACTATTGAGACATCCAGTATCAATGATCTTAAAATAATTATGCTGAGTGTAAAAAGTTAAAAATTAAAGAGTACATACTATATGGTCCCATTTACACAAAATTTTGTACAATCCAAAATCATCTGTCATGATAGAAAACAGATCAGTTGTAGCCTAGGGATGCACAGGGAGTGTAGGGAGGGATAGGAGGAAATAATACAAAGGGACATGAATAAATTTTTGTGGGTGATGAAAAAAGTTCATTATCTTGATTTGTGGTGATGGTTTCATGGCTGTATACATATGTCAGAGCTCATTAAATTATACACTTTAAAATGTGCTGTTTATTGTGTATCAATTATATTGCAATAAAGCTGAAAAAATTGAATTCGTTGGGATGAATGCCATGAGAAAGAAAATCCCTGAGATATTTTGGGGATGTGCTGGGAAGGCATTTAATCCAGGCTAACGCTTGGAGGCATAAAAATGATACTCAAAGAAGACACTGCAACGTAACATCAAAGGAGGAACAAAACTTTTCTGGAAAAGTGGAACTTGTTAGTTGAGAGGGAGTCGTACTATGAGGAAGCAAAATGTACAAAGACACAGAGGGAGATAACTTTGGAAGCTTTCCACAATATGAAATACTTCATGAAGGCTGAAGACGTCTGATAGGAGAGAGGTTAGGACAGATGAAATTAAAGGGGGAAGCAAGAAGAATGTACATCTGAGACCTGCATTCCATTTTAATAAGCTTAAATTTTCTCTTGAAAACTATGGGGAGCTTCTGGGTGCATTTAAACATGACATACCCTCTCTATACTACTTCTTTAAAACAGTTCTGACTAGAGAACTTCAAAGAACTGGCTTATTAGTCAGACGTAATACAGGCATTTCTGAGAAAGAAATTTCAAAAAATTCTGTCATCAATTATAACTCAATTTCATTTATTCTTACCACAGTTCTTTGTAATAATTGCCTTTGTTTATAGAACATTCCACTGTAGACTTGGAGTCATTCTTTCAGTAATATAAACATTAGCTGGTATTACATTACAAAGAATGTTTTTTTTTAATTTAGAAGAATTGTCTGTAGTCTCGTTTTTAAATTAAAGACATTGTTTCTTTTAATTTTACATCTTAAATGCCTCTTGCATTATTACAAACCTCCTACCTTTTAGTCTCAATCAGAAGAAAACAATAGAATAGTATAGAAAAATAATGTTTTTTATAACCCATTATATTCACAATCATGCTAATCTCTCCCTCTACCTGTCTCACCCTATTATATTTAATACTAATAACTGTTATATGTCCTTCCTTATCCACAAAACCATGTAAACAAATAAACTTGTACCTAGAGGATTCTGGTACCATTTCCAATTATAAAAATTATGTTATACATATATATACAACTTGTTTTTCTCACTTAGCAATACATCATGGGCATTGCTCTTGGATGTGTTTCTGCTTTTAAAATAAAAATAATACATAAAATATCCATATCCTGTTTTATGTAAGAGTTATATGCAATCCTGACTTTTCAATAGTTAAATCTGAAGATTCTCCCCAGATGTGGCACTTTCTTATCACATGCAATACCAGCTAACTTCATATGGGGAAGTCCAAACTAAATCTCTATTTCGGATATTCTGAAAACAATGTCCCTTCCATCTTGCAAATATTCTGTAGAAAATAGTGAGTTTTCATAAACCCGATGAGATAATTCTTGGTTGTGCTTCCGCAAACTCTTAAGCTCTTCTAGACCACGCTTTCCAAATTTTAAGAAAGAAAATTCCTTTAGTTTATATTCGTATAAATGGCAGGGCCTGAATTTTCTCTGTATTAGCTTTAGCTCCCTGTAAAGTGACAGAAAGAGAATTTTATGAAGAAGCCTTACTGGAGAACTGTATTAGAATATATAGATATAAATAAGTCTTGAGGGAGAGCGTCTAGGAGATATTCCATAGTATCTACTACAATGACCAATTATAGAATAATAAATCACAAATTAAGATTTATTTTGCTCTTTAGCCAATCACATTAGACTGCTGAAAAGAAGCTTCTGTTTAGTCTTTGGACACAAGTATAAATGAGAGGGCACATGCATGTGTGTAAATATGTATTATAATGCATCTACTGAAATGTCCTTCTTAAAACAGATAGGTCATCCAACCCAGTCCAGACTTAGAGACGATTTAGCATCATTAGAAATCAAACTGCCAAAGTATGAGTAATGCTAATGGAACATCACTGCTGAATTGGAATAAATAAAATTCACGCAATTATAAATCCTTTATTTTATGAGGCATTTTTATTTTGAGATTCTTCATGAATCTGAAAAACAAGAGAAATAGTTTCCAGTTGAGAAAAGATTTGATCATATTTCTTTCCTTACTAGAACTAAGAATATGCGTTAGCTGTGCTCTAATGGTTTGAAGGAACAATGAAGCACTTCAGGTAACTCAAATAATGGAAGTTATAGTGCAGGGATATAAGTAGAAATATGACAAACAAATATTTCAGCCATGGGTAGAAGCTTCACAGAACCCAAGAAAAGCTCAACAACTAGACCTGTTGAGAAAAGTAATTACAGTATAGGAACGATATATGATATATGTTAAATACAGTGTAATTAGGCCTACCACAAAAAAAAAGAAGAAGAAAAGAAAAATGGTTCAGGTTGAAGATCAAGATTCATTACAGTTTTTGCACAACCTCTTGAAATTCCTTCAGGAGCAGGAGTTGGCTTTATATCTAACATAGTGTCACACGTTGGTGACTCAGCTTCTCTCTCCTTCTATCTGATTTTTTAAAATCTGTGCTTTGACTCTGTTCTTAGGACCAATTAGATGACCTTCCCCTATCTTACTCTAAGCCTCCATTTTGCATTCCAAAGATTGGTTGAGTGATCACCATTATTTTTCTTTGAGGACAGTATTGAAATCATGCAGCCTCATCTATTAGTGTACAGATTAGATTCTACTGTACGGGTGACCATGCCTGCTCCAAATTATAAATTATAATAGCATAATTCAGACATGGTCACATATGTCAACAGAACTACCTACAGATATTTTGTCAGCAGGGGCATATGGTGAGAGCAATTTTAGTTAAGGGGGGCAAGAAGTAATAGACGCCTAGTGCCATGTGTATAGAAAAATGTGTAATTACATTTTTATATTTGAAAATGAGATTCTCATGTAAAAGCTACTACTTAAAGGCATGGATCTGTTAACACACACATGGGAACACATGCCCACATGCATGCTGCAATACCTCTGAGTAGGCTTTACAATTCATTTACCATCTTCAATTGCTTTGATTTCAAGATGAGAAGCCTATAGTGAATGAATAACAAGAATTAGAGGAAAATAATCAGAGTATTATTGAATGAAATTAGTAGCAAATTTTAACTAGAAGAAAGCAGTTATTAGCAGTGACATAGTAGATATATTGTCAAGATAAAGAATTCTAGTTTGGACTTGAGAAAAAATTAGTTCCAAGCACCCACCTTAATAGAGACAAACAATATGTAGACCTGTTCTTATTATAGGAAAATTTTTAAAATTTAGAAAATAATTATCTACATATTTGTTAATTATGTGATCTTCAGGAATTTTATAAAATAAACTTTTAATAGCACATTTTTATGTTTAATCGATACAATCACAGCCAATAATAAAATGTTTACATTGATGTGTATCTAGAGTTCACGAAGCCCTTTCATTTGTCTTTCATGAAAACACTAAGAGAAGGTCAAGGTAGAGCATGCACAGAGACTGTAGTTTCATCTTTAAGTCCACTATTCTTGACACTAAGAAAGTGCTCAATAAATGTTTGATAAATTGATGATAAATAAAGAGGCCTGGGAGAAGGAGAAAGTATTTAGTAATATCATATGAGTGTTAAAACCAGAAATAAAGCTTGTGTTTTCAAACATATGCTTTCTACCTTGTCACTTTTCCCTATTCTAAATGCTCATAATAATCCCTAATTATAATTCATAATGGATTTTAAAGTAAAATGTTAGAGCAGAGTTTAAGCAAATTAGATACTATAGTATTAAAAAAGATGTTTTACATGAATCACTTTATGAATATGATATTTAAATGTACCTAAAATATAGTTCAATTGAAACTCCCTATTAGTAGTAAATTATCAAGTGGGATTAGAACAACAGATACAGACACTAGCTGCATTTTTTTAATATGGCCATAACCACATTCTATTTTACATGAGCCTCCAATTCGGATGGTAGCTCTGCAGTGGAAAAACTGATTTTATTATAGGAAGGCCTCAGGGTAAAAAAGCAATGTGCATTCAAAAACTGACCTCTTTTTAATTAAAAGAAACATTAAAAACACCATCATATTTAACAATGTTTCTAAAGGTAAAGAATGCATTTGAAGGAATAGTTTTTGTATATTTTTTACTCTCCAATTTGTATCATTTAAAAAACCAGAGGATTACATGTTATTTTTTCATAGTTAAAAATTGTAAAGAACTCATGACAAGTCCATGGGTGGTTTAAGAACAAATCCCTTGCCAGTGTTTCTTAAAGTGTGATCCAGTTATTTCCACCAGAATCACAGCAATATCTTGCTAATATGAATATTCCTGGGCCCCACCACAACTCGATTAGTTTAGAATGTCTGGGAATGGGTGAAGAAATCTGTATTATAGACAAATTATCCAGATGATCCTTATATATGCCAACTTTAAGACTCATTGCTTTTTCAGACACCTGTTTGACCTTCTCCAAATGTGGAATTGAAGAAATTTCCTCTGCTAGAGCCAACCACTTAGGAGACAAAATCAATGAGGCTAGAGAAAAATCTTATAACATCACCTGTACACACGTACTTATATGCTACTACAAAAATCATTGACCAATGTGTTTTGTATACACAGCTGTGCATCCCTACTTCTCTCAACTGGAAATTTCTTAGCAGTTAATAAGCTGTTTTTGGAGAAACAAATTTTAGAAGAGTCAACTTCTTTTTATTTTTAAAATATCTAAAACATATTTAAATATATTAGACATTTTTAAAAAGTGGCAGTCTCACTAAATTGTTCATTACTTCTAAGTCTATATCAGAAGAAGTAAACATATAAGTATTATTGACTATAAAACAAAAAAGGTAAATCACAGTTACGTAATATTATGAAATAACTTTCAATGTAATGATCAGATATTCAGAAAGCAATTGAGAAAATAGTGTATAATTTTCTGAATTATGTACAAATAAAGTAGATGATGGATTTTCAAAACTGTTATTCTTATGTGATATACCGAAGAGGGAATACAATTTTTGGCATTATATCTACATTTTATTTACCAAATTTTCCACAATAAGCATGTAATGCCTTTGAGATAAAATAATAGATGTTATTTTTAAAAGTTAATTTGTATGCAATAGTAATAAAAGTCCAATTCCACAATTAATTTTGCATTATAGATCCACTCAGTCATTATTTTTTAAAATGTACTGAGTCCCAGTTTTTATGATTAGTTCTTGAATGGAGCAGTGAATAAGATAGCCATAGCTTACAGTCTAGTGGGAGAAAATAGCAACTAGAAAAGCAACTAAGATTGTCTCTGGTAGGTAACGTAAGAGAAGATGACCAGGAACATAAAAACACTGAACCTAGACAGAAAGAATTAAGGATTGCTTAATTCCTGATTGTGTGTGTGTGTGTGTGTGTTATTTAAGAGGGACTGAATGTGTATGAATAAGTAGGAGGGGACAGGATATAAAAGCCAGTAATGTAATCAAGGCCTAGATAATGAAGACTCTTTCAAATCTTGTTCATATACTTGAATTCTTTCTAAGTACAAGAATCAATTAAAAAGTTTTAATTCTTAAGAAAGTGGCAAGACAAGATTTGTATTTTTAAAGAGAAGTGCAACTCTGATATAAAAATTAACTGAAGAAGGCAAGATAAGAGTTAATGAGACTAGGGTTAGGAAATTGTTGCACTGTAGTATTTAGGTGAAAGGCAGTGGTAGCTGAGACTAGCATCCCAGCAAAGAAAATTAAGAATGAGAGTGGCAAGATTTGATAATTATTTCCATTTGAGAATAAAGGAAATTGAGCAATAACAATTATGTCTTTATTTCTTACTTTGGAAACTGAATAGATGCTAATGTTATTTAGAGAGGTGGAGAACAAAGAAGAAAAAGTCATTTGGTTGGTAGAGGAGTGAGGGGAAGGTGAAAAGTTCAATTCGGAACATTTTAACTTGTGGTGCTTGTGAGATACTGAAGTGGAAATGCCCAGAAGGCATTAGGACATATGTGTCTGGGTTAGTGCTTTGATAGTAGAGGCATCATGATATCAGATGATGACTGAAACCACATAAATTGATTCAGTCTTCTATGAAAGTACGTAGAGTGCGATGGAGAAAGCCAAGAGACAACCCTGAGATGCTTAATAACACACTCAGAGAAATCTTTAAAGGAAACTGAAACAGAAAACCATAGAAATAGGAAATAAATGTGACAAGCATGCTGATGCAAAATAGATTAGTTGAAGAAAGAAATGATTAAATTGTTGGATATTGCTGTAAGGTAAATACAAATAAGAAAGTAAAGTATCCATTACTTTCATTTATAATAAAGTCATTTCTTATATTCATGAAAACAATTTTAGTCATAAAATAAGTCACATGATTTATTCACTTGCTAAGAAATAGAAGATTGTTCTGGTCAAGGGATAAGTAAAACATTATGGAAAAGAAGTTTAAATTATACTTTCAAAAAGTACAGCTGTGTAGGAGAAGAGAACTATAAGGCGTCAAAAGGTGTATGTGTGTGTGCATGTGTGTGCATGATTTTTTTTTTTTTAAATAGGAGACTCTTCAGTTGCTTGAATGCCTAAATAATGAACCTAAGCAGGGAGAGATTTAAAATATAGATATGAAAAAGAATAGCTGAATTAGAAATGATTTTCCTTTAGTGTTGAAATGTAACTTAAAAGATTAAAATTAAGCTAGGGAAAGTAATTATTATTACAGAATATATAAGAGGAGGCTAAATTCAGTGACAGTGTTTGTACATTCAGAAGGGGAAAAAATCCTATTGTCAGAATTAATACCTATGCACAAGTAGTTGTATCTGTCACAGAAACCTTGAGGAATTGGGGGCGGGGAGGTAAATGATTGATTTAGGCATCCAAAATTATAACAGAAAGAAAGAAAGAAAAAAAAAAAAAACTCACCCATCCTCGCACAGGCAATATAGTTTACTTCCAAATTAATGACTGATCTACAGAAATAGTGAAAAATAATACAATGGTTTCCATAAATTTTAAGATCCCTTTCTCTCACCTTCTTGTTCGTCATTATAATCACAGGTAATGTTAAAACAAAAATATGTGCCCTTCACCTCACTTCATTTTTCACCTCTTTTCCTGATAAAACCTCCTTGGCTAACATACCATAGAATTTTTTTTCTAATTTCCTTTAGGCTTGTTTATACTGTGGTTTTGTTAATAAATAGTGCATTCACCAACCTACAACACAGCAGCACATTCAGAAAAATGTGGACTGCTTCTTGAATGTAAGAAAATATACATATAACATTCACTATGAAGTGAGAAAGAAAAGAAACTTGGCAAGCCAGTTATTGCTAAAACAGCAGTTGTAAATATAAAAGACAAAATTCAATCAACTGTAATCCTTGAAATTTGTATTTGGTTCATTAATTAGTGTGCATACATGAAAAATTACATTTATCAAGGTGTGTTTATTTTATTCTAAGAAGTTAAAAGCTACAAATATGTTATCATTGTAAAAACTACAAATACGTTATCATTGTATCAGTGAAAGAAAGAAGTTACAATATGGCTAATTAAAATGTCTTTTTTTCTTTTTCTACAACAATCTCAAGCACTGCAATTAGACCTGGAGAAAGAAAGAAAACAAGAAACAAACTTAAACAAACTTTCCAAACCTGCTTCAGAAAACTTAAATAAATAAAAATAATTAATCATTTTGAGGCTTAGTAATATTTTCCCAGAGTGATTTCTTTTGGGAAGCAATCGGCATGCTGAAACAACCAAAATAGTCCCAACAAGTTAAATTTCTTTTATGTATTTTTAATATTGTATAATTTATTTTGTCTTTTCCCATTACTTCTTTAAAAAACTTTTTTGTAAAATATGCAATCCTGTTTCATAGCTTAAGACAAGCCTTGGAACTAGAAAAAAGATTCTTTTGGATCTTTCTCTTTTAAATATTGTTCTTTTAGAGAGTAAATTAGAAGAGCCATAATTCTATCTTTGGGTAGTTTTGATCTTTATTCATAAATTACTTCTGCATGCAAAGCTTTGGTCAGACTACTAGAGTCTCAGCTTCATGTGGGCAAGAACTGTTGTCTGTTGGGTTCACTGTTTTATCCCAAGAGCACAAAAGAGGGCTTGGCAAAGAGTAGAGGACAATAACAATTGTTTAAATGAATGAATTTCCTTTATTAACTAATCGTTAAAGTAACTGAAGCCTTAGGTTTAATTTCACAAATTGAAAAATATTTAAAATGAGGCTAAATAAATTTTAAAAAGGCCAAAAATGGGGAGTTAATACTTGAACCCAGGTCTCCTGAAACTAACTTGTGACCTCTGACCTTATAAAATAGACATTTTAGCTAAGATGGCACAATCTACCTACATTACCTTATTTAACCCCAATAATATTCTGTGAGGTAGGTCTTCTTATTCTTATTATTTTAAGAAGAGAAAATTACAATCTAGAGATGACACACCTCAGAAAATGATTATCTTGGAAATCACACTCAGATCTATCAAACTCCAAAACATGCATTTGAGATGTATTGGAATGATTTGGTCATTTGGTTTCACAGTGAAAATATCTTGCTACAGGAGGCACCCATTTACCTTTTATCTTCCTAATTTGGTGAACCATATTACACTGCCTGCTATTTAGTTATAATCCATCTAGTCCAGCTGATGTCTGACATTAGTGTTGGGTTGAAGGTTCTTAAGTTCTGGTTGTGTAATAAAAATATGTCAACTTTTTAAATAACATGTATTCCTCTATGCCATTTCTTATCTTCTTTTTGAATTGTGAAAATAGTATTGAAGAAGCCTAAAAGCAGACATTTTGCTGCTTATTGCCAATAAGAATTATGTGACTGACTTTCCAGCTGTTAGCTCCTGACATCTTAAATGTTGATGTTTTTCCAGTTTTATTTTCTCCTAGGAGGAAAAAAAATATATAAGGTAGAAAAGAGAATTTTAAAAAGAGCCTATCACTGAGCATATCAACTGAACACCACCTACATTTCAGCAGAAGGCAAAAAACAAGGCAAATGCC
Source organism: Piliocolobus tephrosceles (assembly GCF_002776525.5). Taxonomy (NCBI): domain Eukaryota; kingdom Metazoa; phylum Chordata; class Mammalia; order Primates; family Cercopithecidae; genus Piliocolobus; species Piliocolobus tephrosceles. Next base: position 118,179,786 of record NC_045434.1, on the reverse strand, counting down.
ATATTACTCATCGTCCACCCACAAGGGTCGGATCATTTGAAGCCCACCCTCAGGGGAGTGGGTCCCATTGTATGGTGGACTTGAAAAGTGGCTACACTCTGCTTTCCCTCTATTGGAAGGAAGACTTTGGCACGTGGGTACTCCTTTATCTAGGATAATTATTGAAATTTTTGTTTGTTGGTACTTTGTCTTTCCACACTTGCACTTATCCTGACTTCCTCAATGACTGCAGCATTCCAATGGAGAGAAGAAAGCTTTACCAGAAATAGAAGTAAACAAAGGCAATTTGAACAATTTAGTCCACTTAATGTTGAACTATTAAATTTGTAGGATTAATTAAATCACTAAAGAAAGGAAAATAGCATATTTCAACGTGGAGTAGATGGGACAAAATACACTGTTTCCCTCTGCTTGATAGAATGGTTCATAATTTTATCATATTTATGACTGCAGAGAAGTTTCCTAGGATTTATGGATGGGGTATATAAACAGCTTTGGAAAGTTTTTGTACCTCAGAAATGTGCTTGTTGGGGTTTGGCTTATTGGAGAGAGGCAGAATTCTGGAGACATTTAAGAGTTCTGAGTACTGCTTGCTTTCATTCTCCTTTGGTTGAATGTTGCCTTTTTTATACAAGATACAATTTCATTTTTGAGGTTAACTTGCATTTTTCCTGCATTCCATGTTTTGGTAACCTTATACGGGAAGAATTGAAAAAATGATACATAAAGAATTCTCAATAATGTTATTAATTTAGTACTCTGAAATAGTGTGAATGATCCATAGGAAAAAATATATATATAAATAAGTTCTCAAGAGTCTCCTCAATGAATTATTTCAAGAACAAGGTGGTACAATTGACATAAATATTTTCCCTCCCTCCCTAAAGTCCTGTAAAATGCTAATACATGTACATTGAAACAAAAATTATTGAGGATCATTCCTTTCATTACTATATTTTTCTCAAAGCATAGACAGGAGAAAGCTGCAAGGGAACCCTTCTCTCTTGAAGGCCAGGAGGGGAATTCACAGAGCTGGCTGGTATGGATAAAAGAAATGAGTACTGATCCCTTATTAAGGGTAATTAACTAAAGGGTTGTTTTGATGGTTAATAATGAGTGTCAACTTGATTGGATTGAAAGATACAAAGTATTCATATTGGGTGTGTCTGTCAGGGTTTTGGCAAGCATTAACATTTGAGTCAGTTATTTCAGAGGAACAGAATATTAAGGATGAAGTTCTTTAGTTGGTTTTGGGGTTTCTGGAGTTGGCTGCTTAACAGGGTTAGACCAAAAAATGCTAAGGATTCTGCTTCTAATAGTATGGAGAACACTAATAGTCCTTGGTGTGAACTGTTTAAATTGTTATGGAAAATAAATGCATTTGACACTCCTGAGTCATTGCTCATGAGAAGCAAGGAGTTCAGTGAGTCTACACGTAATACCTTTGACCATATGTGGAGAAACAAGGAACATAATGAAGCTGGTTGTTTGCTCCCAAGTTCAGTGGACAAAGTGATGAAAGAAAATGATGAACTCAGGGATTTTATCTCCCAGTTGCAGAAGCAGACACTGAGCCTCAAATCTGCTAAGATTGCTCTGAGTGAGAATCTTATGTCCTGTAGAGAAAGAGCTGAAATTGTGGAAAAACAGACACAAGCTCTTATCATGTGAGTCACTGACCTGCAACAAAAGGTGCATGCACAGCCTTGCCACATCCCTACTGTTAAAGTGAGGGCATTGACTGGAAAATAATGGGATCCTGCAACTTGGAATGGGGGATGTGTGGGAGGACTCTGATGAAGCTGGGGACACTGAGTTTGTAAACTCTGATAACCTTTTTTTGCCAGAAGAAACAGCTTCCCCATCCCCGGTAGTGGCAACATCCCCTCCCCAACCCATGCTGCCATCAGCCTTTCCACCTTTGCCAGAGGAGTTAAACCCTGCACTGCCTGAGACAACAGTGATGGCCTCTGCTGAGGCAGTTGCCAGGCAAGATAATGTTGATTCTCCTCAGGAGTCACCCCCAACACCCCTGTTTGCTTCTAGACCTATAACTAGGCTAAAGTCCCAGTGAGCCTCTAGTGGTGAGGTTGAGAGTGTGACCCATGAGGAGGTGTTCTGCACTCAAAAAGAATTGCTTGAGTTTCCTAATTCACATAAACAGAAATCTGGAGAACAAGCATGGGAATGGATATTAAGGGTGCGAGATAATGCTGAAAGGAACATAGTGTTGGATCAGGGTGAATTTATTGATTTGTCCCACTAAGTAGGGACTCTGCATTTAATGTTGAAGCTTAGGGAGTTAAAAGAAAAAGGTTCTCATAGTTTATTTGCTTGGTTAGCTGAAATATGGATTAAAAGATGGCTCACTATGAGTGAGCTGAAAATGCCTGATCTCCCTTGGTTTAATGTAGAGGAAGAGATTCAGAGGCTTATGGAGACTGGGAGGGTGGAGGGTGTTAGTCACTTTAGACCTACTCATCCTAGCTGGGAGGGTCCAGAAAGTATATCCTTGACCAATGCCTTGCAAAATAGATTTGTGAGGGCAGCACCTGAATCTTTGAAGAACCCTGTAATTGTTCTTTTCTGTATCTCAGATATAACAACAGTCGCTCAACTACAAAATTTAAATACAATGGGAATAATTGGATCCTGCAGTGGCAGGTGCCAAGTGGCAGCAATCATCCATCAAAGGCAAAGTGGTATAGCTACTGTAATGGACAGCAGAGTCAAAGCAGCAATCAGAATAGTCTGACTCTTGTAGAAGTCTGGCATTGGCTAATCATGGTGTTTCTAGAAGTGAAATTTATAGGAAGCCTACTGCATTCCTAATTAATTTATATAAGCAGAAAACTTCTAGGTTGTATGGACAAAAGACTAATTTGAATTATAAAACCAGAGAATCACAGCCCCTCAATCAATTTCCAGACTTGAGACGGTTTATAGACCCAGAACCTCTGGAATGAAGGGGAGGCCAGGTCTCCTTGAGAAAGGACCCCACTATATTACAGACAACTTACACAGTGAATCTTTCTCCAAATCTTCCTCAAGAAGCTCTCGGCCTTTTACCAGGGAAACTATGCAATGAGGAAAGAGAAATGACCAGACATTTTGGGGACTACTGGACACTGGCTCTGAGCTGATGTTGATTCCAGGGGACCCAAAACATCACTGTGGTTAAAGTAGCGGCTTGTGGAGGTCAGGTAATTAATGGAGTTTTAGCTCAGGTCTGACTTACAGTGGGTCCAGGGGGTCCCTGGCCTCATCCTGTGATCACTTCTTCAGTGCCAGAATGCATAGTTGGTGTAGATATAATTAGCAGCTGGCAGAACACCCACATTGGCTCCCCAACTGGAAGGGTGAGGGCTATTATGATGGGAAAGGCCAAATGGAAGCCCATAGGACTGCCTCTACCTAGAAAAATAGTAAACCAAAAACAATATCACAACCCTGGAGGGATTGTAGAGATTAGTGTCACCATCAAGGACTTGTAAGACACAGGGGTGGTAATTCCAGCCACTTCTCTGTTAAACTCTCCCATTTGGCTTGTGCAGAAGACAGATGGATCTTGGAGAATGACAGTGGATTGTCATAAGCTTAACCAAGTGGTTACTCCAATTGCAGCTGCTGTACCAGATGTGGTCTCATCTGGTACAGCAGATTAGACCTCATCTGGTATTAGCAGATTGCTCATCTGGTTTGAGCAATTAACACATCTCCTGGTACCTGGTGTGCAGCCAGATACTTGACAAATGATTTTTTTCTCCATTACTGTCCATAAGACCCATCAGAAGCAATTTGCCTTCAGCTCACAAGGCCAGAAATATACTTTTACTGTCCTACCTCAGCGGTAGATCAGCTCTCTGGCTTCGTGTCATAATCTTATTCGGAGAGACCTTGATCACTTTTCACTTCCACAAGATATCACACTGGTCAATTACATTGATGGCATTATGCTGATTGGATCCAGTAAGCAAGAAGTAGCAAACACATTGGACTTATTGGTGAGACCTTTGCATGCCAGAGGATGGGAAATAAATCTGACTAAAATTCAGGGAACTTCTACCTCAGTAAAATTTGTAGAGGTCCAGTGGTGTGGCCAGGACCTCCTCCTTAGAAGGAATCGAGATATTCCTTCTAAGGTGAAGAATAAGTTACTGCATTTGGGTCCTCCTACAACCAAGAAAGAGGCACAACTCCTAGTGGGCCTATTTGGATTTCAGAGGTAACACATTCCTCATTTGGGTGTGTTAGTCCAGCCTATTTATCGATGACCCAAAAGGCTGCCAGTTTTGAGTGGGGTCCAGAATAAGAGAAGGCTCTGCAATAGGTCCAGGCTGCTGTGCAAGCTGCTCTGCCACTTGGGCCATATGACCCAGCAGATCCAATGGTGTTTGAGGTGTCAGTGGCAGATAAGGATGCTGTTTGGAGCCGTTTGCAGGCCCCCACAGGATTTTGACCTCTAGGATTTTGGAACAGGGCCCTGTCATCTTCTGCAGATAACTACTGTCCTTTTGAGAGATAGCTCTTGGCCTGTTACTCAGTTTTGATGGAAACTGAATGTTTGACTATGGGTCATCCAGTCACCATGCAACCTGAACTGCCTGTCATGAACTGGGAGCTTTATGACCCATTTAACCATAAAGTGAGTCATGCACAACAACATTCCATCATCAAATGGAAGTGGTATATAAGTGATCAGGCTCAAGTAGGTCCTGAAGGCACAAGTAAGTTACATGAGGAAGTGGTTCAAATGTCCATGGTCTCCTTTCCTGCCAATCTACCTCCTCTCTCCAACTCCAGCCTGCACAAATGGCCTCATGGGGAGTTCTCTATGATCAATTGACAGGGGAAGAGAAGACTAGGGCCTGGTTCACAGATGATTCTGCATGATATTCAGACACCACCAGATAGTGGACAGCTGCAGTACTACAGTCCCTTTTTAGGACATGCCTTAATGATAGTGGTGAAGGGAAATCTTCCCAGTGGGCAGAACTTTGAGCAGTGCACCTGATTGTGCATTTTGCATGGAAGGAGAAATGGCCAGGTGTGTGATTATATGCTGAATAATGGGCTGTAGCCAATGGTTTGGCTGGGTGTTCAGGGACTTGAAAGAAGCATGATTGGAAAATTGGTGACAAAGAAATTTGGGGAATAAGTGTGTGGATGGACCTCTCTGAGTTGTCAAAAACTGTGAAGATATTTGTATCCCATGTGAGTGCTCATGAATGGGTGACCTAAGTAGAGGAGGATTTTACTAATCAAGTGGATAGAATGACCTGTTCTGTGGACACCACTCAGCCTCTTTCTCCAGACACCCCTGTCATTGCCCAATGGGCCCATGAACACAGTGGCCATGGTGGCAGGGATGGAGGTTATGCATGGACTCAGCAACATGGGCTTCCATTCACCAAGGCCGACCTGGCTATGGCCACTGTTTAGTGCCCAATTTGCCAGCAGCAAAGACCAACATTGAGCCCTAGATATGGCACTATTCCTCAAGGTGATCAGACAACTATCTGATGGCAGGTTGATTATATTGGACCTCTTTCATCATGGAAAGAGCAGTGCCTCTGGAATAGACACTTACAGCTTATATGGGGTTGCCTATCCTACACACAATGCTCCTGCAAAGACCATCATCTGTGGATTCACTGAATGCCTTATCCACCATCATGGTATTCCACACAGCATTGCCTCTGACTAAGGCACTCACTTTATGGCTAAAGAAGTGCGTGGAATTCACTGGTCTTACCATGTTCCCCACCATCCTGAAGCATCTGGATTGATAGAACGGTGGAATGGCCTTTTGAAGTCACAATTTCAATGCCAACTAGGTGGCAATACTTCACAGGGCTGGGCCAAAGTTCTCCAGTAGGCCATGTATGCTCTGAATCAGCATGCAACATATGGTATTGTTTCCCCCATAGCCAGGATTCATGGGTCGAAGAATCAAGGGGTGAAAGTGAAAGTGGCACCACTCACCATCACCCCTAGTGATCAACTAGCAACATTTTTGCTTCCTGTTCCCGTGACATCACATTCTGCTGGCCTAAAGCTCTTAGTTCCAGAGGGTGGAATGCTGCCACCAGGAGACACAACAACGATTCCATTAAACTGGAAGTTACGATTGTCACCTGGACACTTTAGGCTCTTCCAACCTTTAAGTCAACAGGCTAAGAAGGGAATTACACTGTTGATTGGGGTGATTGATCCAGACTATCAAGATTAAATCAGTTTACTATAGCACAACCGAGGTAAGGAAGAATATGCATGGAGTACAGGAGATCCGTTAGGGCATTCCTTAGTATTACTATGCCCTGAGATTAAGGTCAATGGGAAACTACAACAGCCCAATCCAGGCACGACTACAAGTGGCCCAGACTCTTCAGTAATGAATGGTTGGGTTACTCTAACAGAAAAAAAAAAAATCCCACAACTTGCTGAGGTGCTTGCTAAAGACAAAGGGAATACAGAATGGGTAGTAGAAAGTAGTCATCAATACCAGCTATGACCACATGACCAGCTGTAGAATCGAGGACTGTAATTGTCGTGAGTATTTCATCCTTCTTTTGTTAAAAACATGCACAAGCATATATACACTTGTACCAAGAAAATATCTTCGTTTTATATCCTTTCTCCTTTTTCATGTGATGTAAGATTTATTGAGTTCATATCAGCATTTAAGTATTGTTAACTTTATGTAATAGTATTTGGGTTGGGGATTGGTATATTCGCAGTTATAGGAAAGATAGTTACATTATGTTAGATGTAATTAGGACCTTATTATTGTCTTTATTTAAAGATTATGTATTATCTCAGGAGATGTGTATGGGTTCAAGTTGACAAGGGTGGACTTGTGATGGTTAATACTGAGTTGAAGGATACAAAATATTGTTCCTAGGTATGTCTGTGAGGGTATTGCCAAAGGAGATTAACATTTGGAAAAGGCAGATACACCCTTAGTATGAGTGGGCTCAATCTAATCAGCTGTCAGCCCAGCTAGAATGTAAGCAGGCAGAAAAATATGGAAAGAGAGACTGGCCTAGTCTCCCAGCCTACATCTGTCTTCCGCACTGGATGCTTCCTGCCCTTGAACATCAGACTCCAAGTTCTTCAGTTCTGGAACTCAAACTGACTCTCCTTGCTCCTCAGCCGGCATATGGTCTGTTGTGGGACCTTGTGATCATGTGAGCTAATACTAAATAAACTCCCCTTTATATATATTTGTGTGTTTGTGTGTGTGTATATTATATATATATATATTCCATTAGTTCTGTTCCTCTATTGAACCCTGACTAATGCAGTTGTTTACTAAACAGATAAGACAACCCCTTTCTTTCAAAGATTTTCCTGTCGCTAGGGAAAGGGACAGATACAAGGAATTTGGATTTTGAGGCAATTCTAAAGTACCACAAAGGGTGCTGAAAAAAGGAAAGAGATAGGAGAATTCTAACAATGCCCTCCTTCCTCATTTTCAAATAAGTGTGACCTTGAGCGAGTGTGCCCTTTCCCTAAACAAAGTCGGAAAGAAAAGCTTGCCTATTTATAATACTCATACTACAAAAAGCTCAGAGTTCAGCCTTCTCATTCAGAGTGTCTGTGTGTGTGTGTGTGTGTGTGTGTGTGTGTGTGTGTGTGTGTGTGTGT
>NC_045434.1:118168596-118172126 GCF_002776525.5 Piliocolobus tephrosceles | reverse complement strand
TGTGTGTGTGTGTGTGTGTGTGTGTGTGTGTGTGTGTGTGTGTGTGTTTGGAGAGAGACATGTATTTGTAACTTATTCAATAAACAAATATTTGTTAAGTGTCTACCACATCAGATTTCTAGATATTTGAAAAATAGTAGTGGATAATGCAAAGTTTCTGCCCTCAAGGACCTTATCTTTTACATCCTAGTAGGGAAATTGTATTGAACAAGTATAGCCAATGATATACTCTAATTACATATAGGCAAATGAGAGAAAGAAAAATAAAGCAGGAGAGAGGGCATACAGATGAAATAGTGTTGTAGTGATAAACAGTGAGCTCAGGAAAAGCCTCTAGAGGAGGTGATATTGAACAGAGACCTAAAGGAAAGAGGTGAGCCATGCAGAGGAATTACTTTCTAGTCAAAGGGAACTGCTAGAGCAATATATCTGGAGCAAGAATGGGATCAATGCATACAATAAATGATAAGAAAGGCAGTAAGCAAGAGGTAAGTGATAGGTACAACTACACAGGAAACACAAAAAATGTCCTATTCTGAGCAACATCATTCATTCATTAGGTAAAAATGTGAATAATCAACTAAGGATTAAGAGACTCTTGATAAAACTAAAATTCTGAAAATGAAAGGTCAGGATGGAGGACATTTAAACCCTGATGGAAAAAGGAATATTATAAGGAATATTTGGAAAAACAAATGTTTTAAGTTTCAGATTGTTATCTCAAAAAATAAGAATAGGCAACTAAAAAATAGACAGATGAAGGTATTAAAAACTGTTAAAATATTGCTTTTACCTTTTATACATATAATTGTAGTATCCTTTTTAATAAATACAAATTCCAGGATTTCCAGAAGCTAATTAGAGTGCTGTCATGACCCACTGTACCCTTGACCTGCGGGGCTCAACCAATTCTCCCATCTTAGCCTCCTGAGCAGCTAGAACTACAGGAGAAAGTCACCACAGCCAGCTAATTTGTTTTCACCTTTTGTAGAGACCAGATCTCACTATGTTCTCCAGGCTAGTCTTGAACTCCTAGGCTCAAGTGATCCTCTAACCTCAGCCTGGCTGGGATTAGTGGCGTGAGCCACCAGGTACAGCAGAAATATCCATACAATCTTAAGGTATATTTTAGCCTAGGACAATTTAAGGATGAAGAATAGAAAGAAAAACCTTTAAACTAGTAGATAAAGTACAGGAAGAGTTTAGGTATATATACCTATGATCAACCACCTACAATAACATTTTTCAAGTGTGAATCTTTGTGTATGATAGACAACATTACACTTGCCTATAATTTTCTTGGCTTACAAATAGCCATCTTCTGGCTGTCCTCATAAAGCCTTTCCTCTGTGCTCACAAAGACAGAGAGAGACAGAGCAAGCTCTCTGGTATCTCTTTTTACAACGCTAATACTACTGGGTCAGTGACCCACCGTCATGACCTCGCTTAACCTTAATTACTTCTATAAAGGCTCAGTCTCCAATTATAGTCACATTGAGAGTTAGGGTTTCAGCATACGAATTTTGGGGGGAAATAAATCTTTCAGCCTGTAATACTATGCAAGTGATGAACAAGACTCAGGGAAATCCTAATAGTCATTGAACAAAGTGTTCGTTTAACAAATGTTTAATGCTGCCCAAGGCTTTTAGTTTCTTTACCATTATGGAAAAAAGTGAGGTAGAGAAGATTTTACAGTTATATCTCACATAATTATTAGCATTTAAAATAATTTAGAGCATTTGGAGAATACAATGACTAACCCTAAAATAATAAACCTGAAAAAAACAATGTGGACTAATTATGAAACTAAATCTATATTCAATAAGCTGTGTCTTGTTATTTTTATGTCAATCTATTTTGGCTACAGATTCAGTCAATTTAAACTATTTCTTAAACTTGGTTTCTAATGAAAAATATCAATTAGAGAGCTTTCTTCACTTCGTCATGATGGTTAAATTAATTATTAGCTGCCAAGCATACACATATATATATAATTAGCTGCCATGTACACACACATCTATATAAATTGCATCCTAAATATATACATAATATATGATGTAATTTATATCTAATGCAACATATATACATACCATGTATATTTATATATAAATACATATTTTTATATATGTTTTCACTTACTGTTCATATACAGTAAATATACTGCTACTGTATATTTATATATTATATATATATAATATTTCACTTACTGTTCTTCATCAGGTTTTTTGTAGGGCATGAGAAAGACGATATTCCAAACCTTAGTTCTCCACTAATTGTGTATGACATAGCAGCAATCCAGAATTCCTCATGTGTCCCACTTTAAAACACAGAGATGTCTGAGACTGAGAAACAATTGGCCCACCATCGAACCTCTATATTGACAGATAAGGTTACCTTATAATAGAAACAGCTAAGTCAATAGGAAATAAAACTGGATTCAGAGTACCTGCCACACGATCAAAACCCAAGGTAAGGCCAAGTTTACTGGTAAGAGTTTCTTCTTCACAGAACACAATTTCACCAACTCAGATTTCAACATCAGATGCTAGAAAGACAGTCAGTAACCACTAAGCCAATGAGAATGCAGAACATAGAACAAGAACTAACAAAAACTAGAATAGTCCCTGATTCTGAGGCCCCTCTCCTTTTTTCTCAAACACTCATAAGCTTCTCTCTATACTCAGATACATCTTGACTAGGAAAAATAATAGAGTTAATTCATTTAATCTTCACAAGAACCCTAGGGAGTAGTTACCATTGTATTTCCTATATCAAGATGGGAAAACAGAAGTTCAGAGGGATTCACGTGCTATTTTCATGCAGCAAATAAATGTTAAAAGGTTTCAGTTTGTTCAAAAATAGCACTGAATTTTCTTATTTCATTTCTATATTTGTTCCACCTTTCAGAAGAGATTGTTACCACATATCTCTAGCATATGAAATTACTGGCTTAATTTTAATCCATAAATTTATAAAACTGTTTAATTATTCTTAAATAAGAATATTTTCAGAGGCATTATGTTCAAAGTACATATTAAGGGATAAGTCGTTAAGGCTTACACTAAAATAAAAACATTCTAGGAAGCGTGAAAATGTTGTGCTATTTAAAGTCTTCCACTGGACAATAATAATTTAATTTTTAAAAACTTAAAAAAAATTAGTAAGTGGATACATAGCAAATGCCAGATAGAAGCCTAGAAAAAATAATTTTAGTATTTAACATTTTCAAAGCAGTCACTCTTCTTTCTTTAAAGGGAGAGAATATGTGAATTATTCATAATAGATTATTTATTATCTATTTATTACTTGTTTTAATTTTGATTTTTAAATTAATTTTATCCACTAGCCATGTTGTCAATATGTCTTGGTAAAATTGCTTAGAACTAATTCATTTTATATAATGATAATAAAAAACCATCTCTCTCTTTCTTCCTTCCTTTTCTTTCTTTCTTTCTTTCTTTCTTTCTTTCTTTCTTTCTTTCTTTCTTTCTTTCTTTCTTTCTTTCTTTCTTTCTTTCTTTCTTCCTTTC
>NC_045434.1:118134975-118168496 GCF_002776525.5 Piliocolobus tephrosceles | reverse complement strand
TTTTTTTTTTTTTTTTTTTTTTTTGTATTTTTAGTAGAGACAGGTTTCACTATGTTGGCCAAGCTTGTCCTGATCTCCTGACCTCCCAAAATGCTGGGATTACAGGCATGAGCCACCGTGCCAGGTCAAATTCATCAGTTTCATGGCATCCCTGCTAAAATTTCCATGGTATTTTAGAATGTATCCTGTTTTGTTCCTGTAGAAAAATATAATCAAGTTTGTTTTTCATGGATTTTATTTAATAATTATCAGTTACTAATTTCCCCAAATTATATATGTCTAACTGCTCTAATTTACTATTAATGCCTTACTTAAGTATCACCAACTTCTGTGGCAATTTACACATGTCCAATAGGTTAACATCTTAAATAGTTCGTTATTCTACAAATACAGTTACTTTTAGCTGCATTTGCTTTCTTTAAGGTTTAGACTTGCGGAACTTAAGGTAATGTCAGGAAAATGAGTTTTCAGAAATATTTTGAGTAAAGCATCAGGCCCAACAAAAATCCTTAAAGACAAGCTCTTCTAGCTTCCATATATACTAAGGTCTTTGGAAAACAAAAAGATTTCTTTGGAACCAAGGTAAGGAGCTAGAACTATGAGAACAATAACATTTTCCAAGTCTTAAATAAAGTAATTTAATTTCATTCAAAGAAGAGTAGTAGGTGCAGGATAATTAATGATAGTAAATGAAAATATCTGGTCAAATTTTGATATAAATTAAAAAATTTACCTAGAAAAATAACAAAACTAAAAAGTAAAGTTTAAGCAGAATGCAATGAAAAGCATGATTTACAAATAGAGTCAACATCAAAGAAAAGTAAAATAACATATTTTCCTATTTCAAATACAGTGTAAAAGTTTATCAGAGATTAACTGGTAGCATGACTTCTGCTAATTCAAAGTAATGGGTAACTTGTTTTAACTTATGAGAGATACATTATGTATACATAAAATAGTAGAGTTGCAATGTACTTTTTAATTTTTTTATTCTACTTTAAGTTCTGGAGTATATGTGCAGAATGTGTAGTTTTGCTGCTTAGGTACACACGTGCCATTGTGGTTTGCTGTACCCATCAACCTATCACCTACATTAGGTATTTCTCCTAATGTTATCCCTCCCCTAGTCCCCCATCCCCCAACAGGCCCTGGTGTGTGATGTCCCGCTCCCTATGTCCATGTTCTCATTGTGCATCTTCCACTTATGAGTGAGAACATGTGGTGTTTGGTTTTCTGTTCTTGTGTGGTTTGCTGAGAATGATGGTTTCCAGCTTCATCCATGTCCCTGCAAAGAACATGAACTCATCCTTTATTATGGCTGCATAGTATCCCATGGTGTATATGTGCCACATCTTCTTTATCCAGTCTATTATTGATGGACATTTGAGTCGGTTCCAAGTCTTTGCTATTGTGAATAGTGCTGCAATAAATGTACGTGTGCATGTGTCTTTATAGCAGAATGATTTATAACCCTTTGAGTATATACCCAGGAATGGGATGGCTGGGTCAAATGGTATTTCTAGTTCTAGATCCTTGAGGAATTGCCACACTGTCTTCCACAATGGTTGAACTAATTTACACTCTCATTAACAGTGTAAAAGCATCCCTATTTCTCCACATCCTCTCCAGCATCTATTGTTTCTTGACTTTTTAATGATCGCCATTCTAAGTGGCATGAGATGGTATCTCACTGTGATTTCGATTTGCATTTCTCTAATGACCAGTGATGATGAGCATTTTTTCATATGGCTGTTGGTTGCATAAATGTCTTCTTTGGGAAGTGTCTGTTCATATCTTTTGCCACCTTTTTGATTTTTTTTCTTGTAAATTTGTTTAAATTATTTGTAGATTCTGGATATTAGCACTTTGTCAGATGGATAGATTGCAAAAATTTTCTTCCATTCTTTAGGTTGCCTGCTCACTCTGATGATAGTTTCTTTTGCTGTGCAGAAGTTCTTTGGTTTAATTAGATTCCATTTGTGAATTTTGGCTTTTGTTGCCATTGCTTTTGGTGTTTTAGACATGAAGTCTTTGCCCATGCCTATGTCCTGAATTGTATTGCCCAGGTTTTCTTCCAGGACTTTTATGGTCTTAGGTCTTAGGTCTTAAGTTTAAGTCTTTGATCCATCTTGAGTTGATTTTTGTATAAGATGTAAGGAAGGGGTCCTGTTTCAGTTTTCTGCATATGGCTGTTTCCAGCACCATTTATTAAATAGGGAATCTTTTCCCATTGCTTGTTTGTGTCAGGTTTGTCAAAGATCAGATGGTTGTAGATGTGTGGTGTTATTTCTGGGGTCTCTGTTCTGTTCCATTGGTCTATATATCTGTGTTACTACCAGTACCATGCTGTTTTGGTTACTATAGCCTTGTAGTATAGTTTAAAGTCAGGTAGCATGATGCCTCCAGCTCTGTTCTTCTTGCCCAGTATATGAGCAAATTGAAGTCTACAGTTATTAATATACCAATACATATTCAAAACTTCAGGCTTTAGACTTGCAGACTGTTGGAATATTTTCATTCAGTGACTTTCTACAGGTATTTGTTCTTGCAGTACCTATGCTCCAACTAGGGCATCAGACAAATAGTATAACACAATGACAAAAATATTTTGAAAGAGCTACCTTTTAGAACATGAAATAGGGAATTATTTCTAGATGGGAGACAAAGAAGTCTTTAAAAAAAGTGTTATTTAGGCCAGGCATGGTGGCTCATGCCTGTAATCACAGCCCTCTGGGAGTCCAAGGCAGGTGGATAATCTGAGGCCAGAAGTTTGAGACAAGCCTGGCCAATACGGTTAAATCCCATCTCTACTAAAAATACAAAAATTACCTGAAAATTCTGATCCCCAGAATTTTCCCTCAGGTAAATATTCTAGTCACCTAGCATTCTGCTTAACTGACAACTTAATTCTTTGTTATCCTAAATCCTTATGAGGATTTGTGGTCCTTTTAATAGCAACATGAAGGGGACTCGGGAAAGAAAAGGACAGCCACTGTGCAGAGGCAGCAGCTTTTTAGGAGAATGGGCAGAACACCTGGAACCATCATTTGTTTGGCTACTCTGGTGTTCTGGGAAACTGGAGGAAGACTTATAAATAGAATCCTACACAATATACTAATCTTGGAGCCAGTCAGGAAGAGACTAGTCTATTTAAACATACTTTTACTTACTTTCTCTTCCTTCACTCATATAAGTTCCTGTATTTTGTAGTGTCGTCATATTTAAGCCATTATAATGTATGTCCTCTATGCAATACTGAAAGACAGATAGAAGTCAAAACCCCAGAGATTGAATGTCTGAAATGGCTTATTTAAAAAGAGACTGGATTTTTTTCCATACTGAATCAGCATATATTTATTAAATATTTTTGCACCAGGACTTGTTCAAGGTTGTTAATAGCCATTATTGCTCTCCTAAATCTTATATTTTACTAATAGATTGTAAATTAGGAAAATGCCCCAAAGTTCATAGTCCTACAGGATCATCAGTGCCACCCAGTGTCATAGATTAAATGCCTAGCAGTATAACCTCACTTCTCCAGCATAGCTCTCTTTTTGAAGAAACTCCTTCAAAAGTTTTGACTGAATACTTCCAAGAATCTGTGAGCCTCTGCCTATTTACACTAACCTAACTTCTTCTTACATAATAGAAAAAGCAGCGTCTTACACAAGGATAAAATTTGTCTTATAATAAGTGAACTTCAAGATGCAGACCTCTTCCCTGGTGCAAAATTCTCTATAAAGGCGGCCCTAGTTGTACAGTAGTCTGAGTTTCTTGACATCATGAATGCCTTAGCTCACTATCGTATCATATTAGTCTTTCAAAATCTCACATAAACTATCTGTTTATTTTGGAGTTTACTCCACTGCTTTACTCTGCTTAAGGCAGGAATTGTGTCTTATTTACCTATGTGTTACTGTGTCCCAGTAGTGTGATTAGCACAAAACAGCTGTTCAGCAGTATTTGTTTTAGTAATTTGTGACAACTATTACAAATAATGTGTCACTATTATAAAACAATCTTCAACGTTACTTATAATAATGAAAGATTATAATCAATCTAGATATTCACTCAATAGACTATTACATAGTCATTCAAAAGAGGTGTGTGTGTGTGTGTATATATATATGCATACATAGGTATATACATATACATATATATATACCCATATATATCTCTTTTAAAATATTTACCTCTGTACACAAAATTTAATATATTTTTTATAAAAATACTATGATACACATTGCATTTAAAATATTACTCTAAAAGTCTAAATGCAAAATGAAGAATCAAATAATGAAAAGTAAATAAAACATCTTCCAATATCTCACTACCTAAAGATAACCAACAAAAATATTACTTTTTCTGGTTTGCAACTTGATGAACAGTCTTTAAAGAATTTAGACTTTTAGAATAATATTTTAAATGCAATCATTCTTCATTTTGCATTTTTTCTTTAATATTTATAATTTTTAAATAATGAGAATATGAAGAAATGATTTACAAATGCCTTCCTTTTAATGACAATATGTATTGCATAAGTTTTTATTTATTTATTTATAAATCAATTTATAAATAAATCGATTTATTTATTTGTCATTGATTTATTATGTCATTGATTTATTAATGCCAGTTTATTTAACCTATCTTTAATTTAGGTTATAAAAATAGAGATACAGGAGAAAGGGGAAAATAGAAGTGGTAGAAAAGGCATTTACAACGTATAAGTACTCATCCCTCACTTAAAATCAATTGCTCTTCAAATATTTAGCTAATTAACTAACTTGAATAGTGTTCTCAGAAACATAAAAATAAAGAAAAGAATTTTAATTCTTTTTAAAAATGTACTCTGCCATCATGATATTAGAGCCTCACACTTACAATATTTTAAATGCTTTACTTTCTCTCATTTTTTTTTTTTTTTTTTTTTTGCTTGAGCTTTTGTAGATTTGATATTATGCCAAGAGGAACATCTTCCAGCTGAAAAAACAGAATTCTTCTTAGTTCATTGGAGCATTGAAGTGTGTGCTGAAAATAATTTGAAAATAATTTACAGTTTTGGCCCAAAAACTAAATAAGATTTTTTTTTGAGCACTTGCCAATTCCTCTGTACCTAGTTAATCACTTTTTGAAAGATGTACGGTTTCATTAATGGTTTCCCATTGCCCTTAGAATACATAAATCAGGGAAAGAATAATTCAATTCTTAAATTTTTTGGCATGCATATCAAGAGATTAAGCTATGGGTTGGATCATTGTTATTCTTGCACTCCATATCATCCTGGAATGGGAAATCACTTAAATATGCAATCACTAGTATCTCCTATTTTGACTTTCATCCTTAAAAATGGTTCTATTCTGTAATATATAATCAGTCACATGGTTTAAAAAGTAGATTTAGCTAAATTGAAAATTAAAAGTTTGCCAGAAGTACATCTGGAAACAATGTTAGAGGCATGAATTTCTGTGTGCAGAATCTTATAAGAGAGGTATATTTTCGAATGAAAAAGCATACCTTTAATCTACTGCTGTTCCATTTAAGAATCAATTCTAAGTTTTCAATGTTCAGTAACAATTTAATATCCATCGTAACTTTGGGGGAGGAAAGTATTGCCATTGCATAATCAAGTTAATTACAGTGATGGATCTTGGATTTCATTTCTTGGTACCATCCAGTTAAGAAAGAGCTAAATGCAGAATGTCAGTTTATGGAAATCATGTACATAACAGACTGAGGTTTCCTGGTATGTTCCTACTGTAGCCAGTTGAAATGCTTCCATTCCTCCCTTGAGTGTAATGAGAGAACACTTTTTGAGCTTTGAGGCTTCAAATGAAAACCTCTTCAGTTATATCTTTAAAAACAACTATCAAATAACTCTTTGGTATGTTCCATTTTTATTATTTTCTACTCAGAATTTTTCCTTTCCTTATATCTTTTTTATTTAGTTTGGCATTCTGCCCAATATCTCTCTCCTCAGCTGGTACCAATTTGACTCCTGGGTTCTCCAGAACATTATGTGCTTCGATAAGCCAGCTGGCCACAAGTCCGATTTTTGACAATTTACTGACCTAATCAGCTGCTATTTTTCTGTTTAAAATATGCAGGCTCTCCCTCATCTGGACATTTACATACTGAGGATACTTTTATTTTGTTCTGGTGGCCATTTTTTTTTTTTTTTTTTTTTTTGATTATTGAGAGAAATCCCTGATATTCTCACTCAATGATGATTCAAAGTGTAACATTCTGTTCTGGTTGCTGAACAAAATAAATACAGGAAGAGTTGGAGAGAGAATTGAATAAGAGCCATGAACTCTACCTATGACGTAAACATTACATTCATCCACCTTTGCCAACTTGCCTCCTATCAGAAAAGAAGTGGTCTTTTTTCTCCAAAGGCTTCTCCTGAGCAATCAAGTCCATATTCTCTTGCCTATAACTTTAACATTTCTCTCTCAATTATAATTTCCTCTCTAATGTTAGTATTAATTTTTCTGAAAAATAATTATTATTAACTTGATATTGTTATGTGTCTTCCAGTTAAAAAAAGAACCTTTCCTTGATGCCATACCTCCATCTAAATAATAGCTAAGTTTTATCTTCCTCACAGTACAGCATTTTAGAAGAATCACCTAGAATCACTCCACTGAGTTATCTTTAAGTCACTTCTCAACCGTCAGGTTGGAATGCATTCAGCTACCAAAAAAAAAAAAAATAGAAAAGTTAATCTAACAATAAGGGTCTTTATTACCTCATCTAAAATAAGCCTATGGTTGGGTGGTTTCGGAACTAGTAAATCTGGTGACCTAGAAATATCAGGACTCTGGTTCCACTTCTCTGTGTTTCTCCTTGCTTTTGTTTCACAGGCATAAGAAGCTTTCTGCGATTCCAAGCATCAGGACCCTACAGGTCAGTGTTCAAAATGAAGGAAGGAGCAAGACTTATCCATAGGAGACTCTTTTGATCAAGGGATAAAATCTTTCCCAGAGGGCCCTAGCACAATTCCTATTACATTTAACTGATAAAAACATGGTACATAGTCTACCCTAAACCAATCATCCAAAAAAAAAAAAAAAAAGAAAACTAAAATAATCCTAATCCTATTTTTCTAATAACTTTAATTGCTGATCTGACATTTTTGCCTGAGTGTCCCAAAAGCCTGTCAAATTTAATATATGCAAAAGCTGAACCCATTGTGTTATACCTTGATTTCTCTGTATGTTCTCTATCTCAATATGTGACATCTGCATTTACTCATTTACTGAGATAAAATTTGTACGTCACCACCCAAATTCAATCAGACAAAAAATTGTGAAGATTCTAGGTTGTTAATAATTTTTCAGTCTGTCCACTTCTTTTCATGCCTATGTCATTCACTTGGTGTAGGCAAATATTCTCTCTTGGTTGGATTACTATTCCTTGCCAAATTGGTTTCCTGCTTTTCACCTTGGCTGTTTTTTTGTTGTTGCTGTTGTTGTTAGACAGATTCTCGCTCTGTCACCAGGCTGGAATGCAGTGGCACAATCTCGGCACACTGCAACCTCACCCTCCCAGGTCATACGATTCTCCTGCCTCAGCCTCCTGAATAATTGGGGCTACAGGAGTGTGCCACCATGTCTGGATAATTTTTGTATTTTTTTTAGTAGAGACGGGGGTTTCATCATATTGGCCAGGCTGGTCTCGAAATCCTGATGTCAGATGATTCACCCACCTCAGCCTCCCACAGTGCTGGGATTACAGGCGTGAGCCACTGCACCCAGACTCTTGGCCCTTTTATATACATTTTCCGTATTCCCAGATGGATTCTTTTAAAAAGCAAAGAGGATCTGTGATATTCACCTTCATAAACTAATTCAATGACTCCTGGTAGCCTTAAAATGAAGTCCAGACTTTAGCAGGTATGTGAGGCTTTTCATAATTTGGCCACTGCTGATATCTCATACCTGCTGATAGCAGGTATGTGAGGCTTTTCATAATTTGGCCACTGCTGATATCTCCAGCCCCATCTTTCTCCTTATCTGACTCCAGTCACACTAAATTACCTGTAATTCTCCAATGCCCTGTGCTCTCCTTCTTTACTACAGGCCTTTACTAATTGCAGCTTCTTTGTTGAGAATGATTTCCAGATTCCCACCACAACTCCACTCACAACTCCATTAGACCTGGCTGACCATTCCTTCAAGAACTCAGTTCACAATACTTTCTAAGTTCTCCCTACCTCTTCCCAATATATTAATAGTTTCTGTGCCTATTATCTGTGCTCCCACTATCATAACACTTTATATTTTGTGTTGTCATTATCTACTTCACATTCAAAGTGTGGCCTGGTGGGAGGTGATTGTATTATGGGGACAGTTTTTTCATGGTTTAGCACCATCTCCTTGGTGCTGTTCTCACAATAGTAAGTTCTTATGAGATCTCGTCGTTTAGAAGTGTGTGGCACCTCCCCGCTCTCTTTCTCTCTCTCTCTCTTGCTCCTGCTTCAGCCATGTAATACTATCCTGCTTCTCCTTTGCCTTCTACAATGATTGTAAGTTTCCTGAGGCCTCCCCAGAAGCTGAGCAGATAGCCAGCATCATGCTTCCTGTATAGCCTGAAGAACTGTGAGCCAATTAAGCCTCTTTTCCTTATAAATTATCCAGTCTCCGGTATTTCCTTATATCAATGTGAAAATGGACTAATATGTCATCAGTACTGTCTGTTCAAATAATGCATGCCATAAGTTTAATGTTCACTATATAAATTACCACACTTTTAATTATCCTAAACTTTCTTTTCTCAAGGTTTGAACTATCTGTATTAATATTTGTTGCCATATCAAATCTCAACTATGAACCAGGCATTGTGCTAGATCTTTTATTTGTGTGGTCTAATTTAATCATTAACACCACCTTGAAAGAAAGTTACTGTCATTCCTATATCACATTCTATATAATCCTGTATAAGAAAGCAAGGGTCTCTGAGATTAAATGCCACATAAAACGTAAAGATACTTTAGATTGCGAGTATCAGAAACACCAACAGAAAATGAAGAAAACTAAGCCTCTTGTCGTTCATCTTCAGCCTGGCTTCACTGAGCAATATAATGCTATATTAGCTCTGGAATTCACATCTTCCTTTTTTAAGCTCGGGGGTAATTTGAAAACCTGGGTACACAAAACCCTATATAATCTTCTCTTTTCTGGCCACAATTCTGCAGAAGCAATTGTCTGCTTGTGATGAAGGAAGTATATACCATGAGGTCCTTGATTATTACCTGCCACCTTTCCTCTGATTGTTAGTTTGAATAGTAGCATTGCCATCCCACAAAGCCTCAGATTTCCAGTCCCTCAACCATCATAAATAGCAGGCCCTAACCAAAATGGACTTTTTAAGAAAAAATATATTTTCTTGTCTCCCTTCTTCCAGATAGGCTAGTTGCAATGAAACTTTTCTGTTTCTTATAGATCCTCACTAAGTGAAAAATACAGCCAACGTATTTCAGCATTCTAATTTTTTTCTATGAAGTCCTAGATCCTCTAGCCTCACTCAACTCATTGTCTAAATGTCACAACCCATCAGACAATATTCTGCTTAACTGCTTTTCTACTGTGAATAAGACTTGCCAGTCTCCCAGTCCAGTATACAGGGCACTTAGCCACTATATACACTATTTCTACTAATTCAATTTCAAAATTTTAGAAACTATTACTCCTAACATTTCCATATTCTGACATCAAAATTATTAGAAGTACTGAATATAAAAACCAACCTCAAACTGCTTAAGTGAAAAAGAAATTTATTGATTTATATAACTGATAATACTAAATATAGAGCCTTCCTCTGGCATAGATGAACATTAGGCACAAATAACATCATTAGCACTCACTTTTACACTTTCTTCCAGCCATATCTTCTCTGAACAGGTTTCAGTATCAAATGGCATTGTGGCAACGGGGTTGCTGCTGCCCCACCAAATGTGGAATCTCTCAGGAAGAGCCTGGAAATGGGACACCATTTCTGCTCTAGCATTTCAAGAAAAACATCATCACCCTTACTTGCCTTGATTATGTCTCATGCCCATGCCTAAGTCAAATGTTGGAATCTGAAGCATCATGATGGAACAGTTAACTTTGAGCATGTTCATTTACTCTGAGCCAGAGACAGGGTACATAATTCAAGTGTGTGGGAAGACAGCAAGGGAGAGACAAAAAAAAAAAAACAAAGTAAAGTTGAAGTTGTTTAGTTCTTTTGGGCTAATATAGCAAAATACCATAAACTGAGTATCTTATAAATAGCATAAATTTATTTTTCACAGTTCTGGAGACTGAGAAGTTCAAGATCAAGGCACCAGCAGATCCAGAGTCTGATGAACACCTACTTTCTCATAGATAGTGCCTTGTTGCTGTGTCTTCACATGGTGGAAGAGAGAAACAAATTTATTTGGGCATTTTTCTTTTTAAAGGCTCTAATCTCATTCATGAGGGCAGAGCCTCCCAAAGGCCTCATCTCTTAATACCATCACATTAGGGATTAGGATTTAACACATGAATTTTGAAAACATTCAGACCACAGCAAGGTCCTTGACTAAAAAGAAGAGGAAATGAGATGAAAGACTAATTAACAGAGGGCCACTACACTAAGATTGAGTAGCTAGCATATAGCTAGAATAGAATTTGATCCTCCCATAAGTTTTTAAGTATACACCATACTGTATCCCTAAATCCAATATGAAAAAGTTTTTATAACTAAATCAGTTATCTAATTTCCTATATCATTTATAATTTGTAGATTTTCATTTTTTCCAGAGAAGCACCTTAAAACCTGTTTTCAATGTATTATGTTACATTTTGTATGTAATTTTTATTATTGACACTTTTGGGGGATCATTAACAACAATAAGATAAAATGTATTTTCAACCTATTCTTATGCCTGTCTTCTTCAAGAAATAGAATCTTCATACTTGTTAGCACACTTTAAAGAAGAAAATTTAAAGAGGGAGCACATGAATCTGTCATTGTGCATGCAATTCTAAAGGAAAAAAAAATGTATCAAAACAGAAAATAATCTTGATTTTGGCATAAAGTTTCCTTAATCAAACCAAAGAGGTGCATAATAAAAGGGGAAAAAAAAAACTGTTTTTCTATAATTTGAAAAGAGAGCAGAAGCGATATGAGTCAGACTACAGAATAAGCATGGACAGGAAAATTGTTCAAATGAACACTAGCATATGTCCTGGAGAACTGAGCCCTAAGGTGTACATCGACATTTCATGGTACAGCAACAAGGAGAAGTTTTTTTTTTTTTTTTAATAATGAATAGGAATGAGGAAGAATAAACTGAAAATTTGATGAACACTTAGGTTCAAACATTCTTGAAGGTAGGACTGGTGGCATATGAGAAGCTTAGGGGTCAGGTACTAGACATTATTAAAATTTGAAAAGTATGAGCGACATAGCTACTTTCATCAATTCACTCAAGATTCCTTTTGAGAAACAAAAAGCCTTTAGTTGCCATCATTTCTTTATTAGATGAGAAAATATCTTGAAATTAAACTAAACCTGAAATGATTCTGGATACAACTATTGTGAATAAGCAGAATTTCAGGAAAATTGGAAACTCTAAAAATTGCTAAAGCATTATGAATCTGTTTAAGCTCTCTATAAAGTTCCTTGATTCGTGGTGTACAAGAATTAATTCATTAAGCTATATATGCAACCAGATGGACAACTATTCTCTAAATCTCTAAGCAGAACAAATATTTATATAATTATGTACAGTTTTCAGGGCCTCATCAAGATCCTCAATATGATAAATGACATATTTTGCTGTTTTGAAAATTTCTGATTTATGATATTGTTTCTGCTTAATTGAAGCATTTCATATTTACTTATAAATATTTAAGTTTTATATGAAAGGGAATTTTCTAAACTTCATTTTAGTACTGGCTTTATAATTTATGGCACCTGAAAAACTCATATATTTCTCTTTAATGTAGCTACATAATTGAAAATTACCTTTAGTGAATGTCATAGTGATAATAAACAACATTTGATAAGAGATAATGATAAGTTACTTCAAACAGGTTGGAATCTGCTCTCACTTTACATCCCTCCTCTGACTGCCCACCCAACACTGAGCACAGAGGTACACACATGGACGGTGCTAAGTTAATTTTCGTTAGATATTCTTTAGCAATTCAAAACAAATGGAAAAACAGCACATTTCATGTCTCCAGATTTTGCCTTCATGATTTGAACTCATGATTTTCTATTCAATGTTATTTGTTCAGATAGCAAAGTTATATTGTATGGCTATATATAATGCAGCATTTGTAATCAAAATTATATATTAAACTTAATTCATTCAACAAATACCTACTGAGCTTCTATTAGGTGTCAGACAATATTTGAGAACTAGAAATATATTAGTAAAGAAAGCATGGATTTTGCACTCAGAACGTGAGGAGATAAGAGTCAAGAAATCTCTTAATACAGTATATTAGATGTTAGACCTTTTGTACATTTTTCTAATTTCTTGTTAAATTTGTCTTCTTAAAACACAGGAAGAAAAACAGTATAGATTTCAATAGATCTAAAATGGCTCTATTTAGGCTTCCATTTGTGTAAATTAGTAATTTTAGGATAGAATCTTTCTCTTAATCTAAAAATATTTCCACATATTTATTATGATGATGCCTATGGTATTGTTTTACCAAAAATATAGATTACATAACCATAATAATCATTCCTTCATTTAACCAATGAATATTGGTATTGTTGTATGCATTAAAATTATTTAATCTATACATCTTTAGTACTGCTATTGTTACCACATGACTTTTTTGAGAACTGTGTAAATCCCAAAATTCATATATTGCAATTTCTTAGAAATTTAGTTGCAGAATTGGCATAAAGCACATATCATCTGTTTTGCTGCAGTTAATTCACAAAATATGAAGCAAATAGGGTATAGGGTTATTGATAACATCACAGAATTGCAAGTCGGAAATTCTGTATTTAAAGCTTTCCTAGACTGTTTTTTTCTAACCTTTCACATTCACTTTAAATCTCTCAACCTCATTTTCTCATCTGTATGATGGAGAGAATATATTTGCATTATTTGTACAAGTTATTTAGAGCATCAGTTAGAAAACATTTTTTAATGCACACACTTTGTTATCTAAAACTCTATGCAAATGATGACTATTATATTATTGCAGTTTTATGTTAATTTCATTAACTTATTAGATTTAGTAACTTATTTCATTTATACAGTTCCTTTCTATGAAAAATAAAACAACATTTTACAACATGAAGCATAAATAATAGCAATAACTTTGTAATTACTCAGAAGACTATTAAGAGGAATAAAAAACAAAAAAGGTAATATCTTAAAAAGTTATTATGTCACATTTTATATTGGAAAAAGTGTCATCTATAGTCAAGAAAGAGGGAGAAAAAGACATTTTTTTTTTCTGTATATTTTCCTCTAAGATAATATTGCTAATATTCTCAGGAAGGAGACAAGTTCAACATTGAGAAGCTGATGTCTTCGAACCCACTATCTTAATTCAGCTTTCTTTCTCCTGGGAGTGTTACGGGTTATGGGAGAAATACCAGCTATTTGGAACCTTCTACACATAGGCTTTTTATTCATTCATTCATTCTGCAAATATTTATTGAGCATTTTCTATATGCCCACATTCTAACCAGCAAATACAAAGATTAATATAAAGTCATGGTTCCTGCCACCAAGTAGCTCAGAGTCTATCAGAAAAAAACCAGTTAATAAATGTATTATTTGTAAGGTGTTTTTCTGACTACTATCTACAATTCCCTTTTAAGTAGAGGATTGCTCTAAGGACTATCAGGACAAGAGGCAATTCTATTAGGACTAGAGGCAAGGTAAATGCCATTAAAAGAGCAGTAAGAGTTAATAATACACAAGCATACACATGCACAAACATACAACTCCTAAGCCCACCTTCAGTATGGATGTATGTAAAGACAAAAGCTCATGTCCGTGGGACTTTTAAGTCTTCTTAATGGCTTAGATCAGTTCTATAAAATGTGTGATATCTGGAAGACAAAATAAAATATAGAAGTATACTTAAATAATGCTGAATAAGTATTTCTCCTTCTAATAAATTTTGTGAATGTACTGGGAAAATTTTGAACACATCTTCAGAAGTATTTTGGAAACCAAATAAATCATTGCAATGCCTAAATAATCAAATCAAAGGCTATTTTCCTTAACTTCATTTTTCTGGTTTAGGTCTCAGAATTCTGATAATTTTTATCTTGGTGAATTATCCATGTTTTTAGGTCTCTAATAACTTGAATGAAGCTGTAAAGGACAGCTTGGGTAGGTGTTTGCCTGTGCTTACAGAGAAGATTTTTGTTTGGGTATTTGTTTTGGAAGGGAGAGGTTGAACACTTCTCAGAGAACCAACAAATCAGCTGCTTAATAATTTTAATCTTGAACTTTTGGAAATGATTCTAACCTTTTTATAACAGTTTCAGTAAAGATTTCTTACTAAGATTCTGACTAACAATACTCTTCAGTCAGGTATGTTGGACATTGCTGTGAATACTGGGAAACAACCCAAGAATAAATTATAACTTTAAAATCTAAGCCAAAATACACACCCATTTAAAATACCACTCTGTAATGTTTGGCTCATGTGAAGAAGGTGTATACTTTTAATTTACTGGAAGTATAGCTGAATAACACTTTTAGATTATTTTCTGATGAATTCTCATTTCCAGGTAAGGAATAACAAAAGTGTAGTGGTTTATCTCAGCACCTGCTTTTTCATGTACCTCTCCCAAACACCTCCTTCCACCTGTCTTTTATATCATAAACCTAGGTTCTTAGCCTGAGGCCTCTCATTCTTAATCCTTGAATTCCTGTATAATACAGTAGTCCATTGTCTTAGACTGGATTCCCTCCAGCACACTCTGACAGAATTCCATATGAAAAAAAATCTACATCTATCTATTATCTATCTATCTATCTATCTATCTATCTATCTACCTACCTTCCTACCTACCTACCTATCATCTATCTATATCTCTATCTATCTCTCTATCTGTCTACCTACTAGGGAAATGAGAAGAAAATGAGATGTAACAGTGCAATAATAGTAAGTCCTATGAAACATATCTTTGGCTCAATCCTGCAGTGGAACTCTGCAAACACCACAGATCAATCACACCTCAGAGTTGTCCTTACCAGAAGATAGAATATTAAGATCTCGTATCTGTCAGTTGTTTTTTAAGTGCTGTTTCTAAGGGACAATAATTCCTGGTCACTGATGGCTATCAGGGAGCATAGGTAGTGGTGGTTCTAACATCCTAAGGATAGTCTTTAAAAATGAGACACTAATGCTAACTGGTGGGAAGAAAAACCTACTGGGAGCCTGTGTGCATGAAAATAGCCAAGGGATACTAGGGTATATGGGTGGAGTTTTTATAGAAGTAACCAAGGATTGTCAAGTATTTAAAAACACACTTTACATACCAGACAATCTGGATCAATTTCGGCATTTGTCACTAATTAACTGAGCAATATTGGACATTAGATTATATTCTCAGGTTTCTTCTGATGTTAGCCAGCATGACAGAAAGCCAACATGAGCCCATTTTAGCCAAATAAATGAAAATTTGTCTGTTCATACAGTTAAATCACCGCCTTAGCTAAGGGTAGAGTTTTGCCTTAAGGATCAGAGGAATCAAGGCTCTGATACTAACCAGTACTAATGAGCAATTCTTTTTCTCTATCATCTC
Organism: Piliocolobus tephrosceles; assembly: GCF_002776525.5. NCBI lineage: Eukaryota > Metazoa > Chordata > Mammalia > Primates > Cercopithecidae > Piliocolobus > Piliocolobus tephrosceles. The sequence goes on along the minus strand of NC_045434.1, from coordinate 118,152,728 downwards.
TTCTTTGTGTGCCAGATTCACTTCCTTCCATATAGTAGCAGGCAATGTTGCCTCTATCAACTCTTGATTTTAAGCCTCACAATTTCACCCACATTTGCTTATGGTTCTGGTTTTAAATGGCAGTAAAGAAAGAACTTTACTTGACTAGATTTGATTTAAAAAAAAAAAAAAAAAAACTTAACTCTTCTGTAATTACTGTGGCCAGAGGAAGAGTTATTGCATTTACACAGATGTGCAAGCATCTTAGAGAGATACCTGTGGCCATTAAGGTGAGGTCATGTAATATTAGAGCAGTTTGTATTTGGATAATATGGTTAGAAAGGGTAAAGCATAATTCTCCCGAAGTAAAAAGGTCAGATCGCAAAAAAAAAAAAAAAAAAAAAAAAAGAAAAAACAAAGTAAACTGAGCAAAGCAAATGATACATTTCTATGTCATCTGAGCTTTAGTTTCCTAATTAATAAAATACAGTTCAAAACATTTATTACATTCATTTAACAAAATTTTTTCAAGTATTACATATGATAATATCATCAAAATTGCTTTACAAATTATGAAGTTTAGCTTGTAAATATTAAATGCCACTTACATAGGATATTAAAACTTCTGTCAGATCTGTTCATCTACAATGTTTTTATATTGCCAGTAAGTACAAAAAGGTCAACTAAGAATTAGGCAAGAACCTAGAGTCTTCTATCTTATATTTTAGTAAACAAAACATAGGTTTAGTTTCCATGATAAGTTTGGAGCCTTAAATCTTGGTAGCATCCAGCTTTATTTTTAAGACAGGTGAATCATTCATATGGAAATAGGAAGAAGCAGATGGTTTCTCACCATTATTTTTGTAAATGCTATTAGGCAAATTATCTTAACAGTTAGAAATATCTTTAGGGCATCAATATATCAGCTGCCGCAGGGATTTTCTTGAAAACAGTAATATCCAGGAAGCATATAAACAATTTCTATCTTTTGCAAAACAAAACATAACATCACAAAAGGGAAAAAGCAAATAAAGTAAGATGGCATTTGGACTATTAATTTCCATACAGCCTCAAATTACTCAAACGAAAAACTTTTCTTAATACCATCAGTCCCAAAATTTGGTTCAACAACATTCACAGACTTTACTCAAGGTTTGCTCTGACCTGGCTACTAGTGATTATTCAATACAGAGAGAAACATTAACAGACAATTCTAAATCTTAAAGGCCTCATAGTGAAATGCAGAGGTCAAGTTCTCCCTTTCAGTCTGCCGTTGTCCTCCTTATTTCTACTATGCCCTTTCCCCTGTGCTCCAGATCTTATCTCATTATGCTTATATTAAGGAATTAGTCTTGTAATTGGTCTTTATGTTTCCAGTGTTTCCTTCAATCTAACACCAGTCACACTAATTTTTCTAAAACAATTTTTGTACTATGTCATTTCTCTTAAGAAAAAAATCTATGGCTCTAAAATTTTAAAATAATAATGTTTATTTACTTATTAAATTAGAATTTTAGGGCTATAGGGATGCTTAAAGTGTTTGCACTAAATTCAACTCAATTTGGGATAACTTTTACTCATGAGTCAGGCTAACCCTTAATAAGCTAACAAAATGATTTTATTTAAAGTCCTGGATACTACACAAAAATTTTGTCAGCGTCTTTATGTTGTAGCATTGATTAGCAAAATTAAAATTTTGAACAATCATAGAAACGTGAATGAGAAACACAAATAAAATTTGGTGTGTATGAGTAAAGATTAGAACAATTGAAGGCTGGAGGATCAGTTAGGAGGCTTAAACAACTATCTAGGCAAGAATTCATAACAGTTGAAATTTGAATGATGGCAGTGAAAATGGAAAATAAAGTGCAGATGCAAAAGACATTATGGAAGATAAATTGACAGAACTTGATAACTGGGCCAAGTGAGAGGGATATGTGAAAACTATCTTGAGGTTTTGGCTCTGAGAGAATGGTGGTACATACTATAACCAAAACAAGAAAAAATCAAATGGAGAAGTAAATTTGTTGCAGTTTCTTGAGAAGGAATGACGTGCTCTGTTTTCAAAACATTAAACATTCTTGAACTTGGCAGTTGTCATTCTACACCATTTACCGTTTACCTGGTAACAGCAAGTATATTTTTCTTTGGGAAACCACTGCTCCTTCATCCTTACCTGACCCCTCCCCCAGCTATAAGGATAGATCACCAGTGTTCCAAGGAAAGCACTGCATTTCCTTGGGCCCAGTGATTAATTCAGAGCAAAATGACCCAGTTGGAGGCAATATTACAAAATGAGATTTTGCTCAAACAGTTAGGAAGCAAAGTACTTTTTCTATTGATTCACCAGCTGTTAGTATGGTGTGGTTGGTAAAAATGAACGCAAGTCAATAAAAGGTAATGTGAAAAATGGATTGAACCTGGTTCCTGATGACCTCCTTTGAGACCCTAATTCAAGTCTCCTTCCATATTTTCAGAACATGAGATAACACATTCCCTTTGGATTTAAATAATTTGGGTAGAGATGCTTGCCTGACAACTAAAAAATCCACGACACTTGCTTTACAAAATAATTTACAAAAACTAAATTTCTTACTTTAAAAACAAATTAGGAAGACAGAAAAAAAAAGAAAGAAAATTGCTTCCTAGAAAGCTACAAACTTATTATTTATGAAAAATACATATTTGCCTATTTTTAAAAAGGCAAACATCTGTTGAGATTTTTATTTTTCATTTCTTTCTCATCTTTCCAAATACATGTCATACTTCTGTGGGCATGTGCAGAGGCTAAACTATATCATTACATTTATTTTATATTGTAATCTTCCTCTGAATCCATAGCAAGTCTTTCTTTGACATGTGTTCTCTTACAGGCCCACAAATTACTACTGGAATGGTAATAGTATATTCCCTCTTTGGGGAGTTTTGGCATTTCCAAAGAGGGCCATGTCTTCATTTGTGTCTTGTCTTTTCCATTAGAATTCCAGGGAATGAAACCCCAGAATCAAGAGCAAGAAAATGAATGCTTGAGTAATTGGCATCATCAGTACATATGGTACACTTCATTTGATACTTTCTTTAAAAAGCGAAACCAAAGTCTACATTTTTGACAAAAATAACTGGCTGTTATTTTCCGGAGTTGATCTTTTATATTTTTTTAATACTGGTATTCTTTGAACTAATTCTCTACTTTTTTGCTTAAGTAAATCATTTGCTTGAAATTTAGTGTGTGTGTGTGTGTCCAACACATACACGTTGCGTAAGGACAAAGATACCATTCTGAGAAGTGCATCCTTATGTGATTTTGTCTCTGTGAACATTATAGAGTGTACTTAAACAAACATAGATAGTATAGTCTACTATACACCCAGGCTATACTGCATAACCTATTGTTCTTAGGCTACAAACCTGTACAGCATGTTACTGTACTGAAAACTGTAGGCAATTATAACACAATGGTAAGTATTTGTGTAGTTAAACATGTCTGGGCACACATGGTGTCTCATGCGTGTAATCCCAGCACTTTGGGAGGCTGAGGCGGGCAAATCACAAGTTCAGGAGTTCCAGACCATCCTGGCCAACATGGTGAAACCCCGTCTCAACAGAAAATACACAAAATTACCTGGGCCTGGTGGTGGGCCCCTATAATCTCAGCTACTTGGGAGGCTGAGGCAGGAGAATCTCTTGAACCTGGGAGGCAGAGGCTGCAGTGAGCTGAGATCCCACCATTGCACGCCAGCCTAGGCAACAGTGCGAGATTCCACCTCAAAAAAAGAGTCTATTCTTGCTTTGCTGTGAAGGAATACCTGAAGCTGAGTAATTTACAAATAATAATAATAATAATAATAGGTTTAACTGACTCTTGGTTCTGCAGGCTTTCCAGGAAGTGTGGTGTTGGCATTTGCTTTGGTGAGGCTTCTGGAATCTTCCAATCGTGACAGAAGCAATGCAGAGCCAGCATGTCACATGGTGACAGTGGGAGCAACAGAGAGAGAAGACTGAAGCAGATCTTGTGTGAACTAAGAGAACTAACTTACCACCAAAGGAATGGTGCTAAACTGTTCTTGAAGGATCTGCCTCCGTGATCCAATCACCTCCCATCAGGCCTCACCTTCAACATTGGGAATCACATTTCGACATGATATTTGGAGGGACAAGCATTCAAACTGTATCAATATCTAAACATAAAAAGACACAGCACAAATACAGTATTCTAGTGTTATAGGATCACCATAATACATGCAGTCCATCATTGACCAAAATGTTGTCATGTGGGACACGACCACATATCCTAGAATAGATTATTAATGAAGAAAAATATGTATAAAGAAAGGCTTCTGCTTATGTATACATACCAAAAATTCATGATACTAAAATTATATATAAATATATATTTTATACAAAGGCAGATTTCCTTGTTCATAGAATTACATTTTACCAATAAAAGACTGGTGATAAATATACCTTCATTATTTCTCAGCACTATTATCTTTCTTGTCTTTTCTTCAGTGCAAAATTGCACTCAATATTTCATTATCTGGGAAGACTCAATCAATTAGGAAACAAGTATTTCTTAAGCCCTAGTTATGTTTTTTTCAGCATTACAAGGAATTCAGAGTAAGTATATAATAAAATCTCTTTATCAGAGTTCAAAATCTAGTAATAGAAAGTAAATGGCAGAATTAAGGATGCAATGCTAAGCTGAAGGAAAGGCACTGGGTTGCTTGCTTGGCAAGTATACAAGCTGAAACAGCTAAGATAAAGACTGGCGACTTTTAAAACTTTCCCATTAACGTGGCACACTCAGGATGTGTAAAACAGAATTTCTGATCATTCCTCTAAGGCCCCTACCCCCAACAAAATCTGCCCTTATTGCCACTTTTGCCACCTCAATTACTGGCTACTCATCATTCCTTTGCTCATACCAAAACTCTTAGGTCTGTCTTCAAGTCCATTAATTCTCTTATATGTACATCTAATCTGAAAAGAAATCCTGTTAGATTCACCTTTGAATTATCTTCAGACTGATTACTTCTCACTCTCACCACTCTTTGTTTCTTACCACATCTCTCATGTGCTATTGAAGTCACCTCCTAACTGGTCATTATGCTTCTGTCTGTTCCTTTACAATCTCTTCTTAAGATAGTAGCCAGCGTTATCCTTTTACAACATGCCTACCAATGTCACTTCTCTGGTCAGCATGAGTCAAAGTCTCCATGAGGGTCTACAATGCTCTACAAGTCCTGCTACCTCTCTGACCTCTCTTGCTCTTTACTGTTCCCCTTTTCAGTGTCCTTTCTGCTGCTGCTCAAACATGTCAGTTAGTAGCCCACCTTAGGAACTTTATTCTGGCTCTTCTCTTTGCCTGGAAAGCTTCCCACCTCTCTGACTGTTTTCAAGTCCTCGCTCAATTATAGTTTTTAAAAAATAAACCATGCTCTGATGATCCATTTAAAATTGTGCCCTCAGATATTTTCAATCAGTCTTTGCTGTACACTCCATTTTTCCATAGCACTTGTCACTTTCTTTATCTAATGCATTTAGCATTTAGCAATGCTAAATGATCCATTTGTTTATTCTATTTATTGACTGTCTCTGCCTGATCTAAAATATCAGCTCCATACAGGCAGAAGTCCTTGTCGGTTTTGTACACTAACTTGTTCCAAGAACCTGGAACAGATGTTTGATACATATTTTTGGAATTAAATAAATGAATATGACACAATGCCTACAGAAGATAAGGCATAAATAATTTGGAGCCAAATTATCTTACTTCTCATTTAAATATATTTTTGATCATTTCACAATGTTTTATTTAGTAAATACAGCAACATCATACAGTGGATAATATTATCATCTCATTTTACACATGAGGAAATTAAAATATATAATTAATTAATTAATTAGGGTACTGAAACAAATTTCCCAAAGTCACTTAAGTGATAGATGATAAGCTCAGAATTTGCACTCATATTACCTGAGGCCAGAGCCAAAAATTTTTAATACCCGGCTATGTGGACTTTAGTGACTTGCTTTGCCTTTGGGTCAGTCATTTACATTCTATGAACTTTTTTTCTCTCACCAGTTAAGCAGGGATACTAATCCCTCTCACACATCATTGTGGTACGCAACGGAAATATTTGTAAGTGTCTGGTAAATAATAGGCAATCATTAACTGAAAATAATATTCACGTCCTTCCCACATTATGCTTACAATATGAGATGTTTTACATAAGCTCAATCCTTATAGGATGTGTCTCTGCTTTTAAAAGATATCTGAGAATTAGGTTAGGGATACTGTAAAGGTCTAAGAAACATGCCCATCCTTCTTTAGTTTAGACTTGAGTCTAGAAAGTCAAAATTATTTCTCAAAGCACGAAGTAATGCTCTAGCTGATAAAGAATGGTCCATCTTCCAGAGTGTCAGTTTTCTGCATATTTCCTTACTGATACAGCCAGGACCACAGATCCTAGGGCAGATTCAATGACTTAGAGGGCATCTCAAGCCCTGACAGAGCCAGAAGTTCCAAGTCCCCACTTTGCCACCTATCCACCGAATGTTCTTGAACATGTCACTTCTCTGTCCATGACAGACTGTAAGTGACTTTTAGATGGCTAATCCTCTGACAGTGCTGACTCTGTGCCAGGCACTTTCTTGTATATTAGCTCTTTTGAACATACAAATAACTGTCATATTAGAAAAAAGAGAAACCAATGAAGGTAGGGCCAAAAATGACCTTAAGAAAGTGCTGGATCTGGCTGGGCATGGTGGCTCACACCTGTAATCCCAGCACTTTGGGAGGCCGAGACGGGCGGATCACGACGTCAGGAGATCGAGACTATCCTGACTAACACCGTGAAACCCCGTCTCTACTAAAAATACATAAATTAGCCGGGTGCGGTTAGTCCCAGCTACTCAGGAGGCTGAGGCAGAGCTTGCAGTGAGCCGAGATTGCGCCACTGCACTCCAGCCTGGGCGACAAAGCGAGACTCTGTCTCAAAAAAAACAAGAAAGAATGAAAGAAAGAGCTGGGTCTTAAGCTAACTCCTGAAGAGCAGACAATATACAATATATATCTGCTTTGGATAAACGGAGAGTCAAGATAAAAGCATTCTCAAAGCAATGACAGCAGAAATCCATTATTAATAAACACACATTAAGTACAGGGTGTTAGGTACCTGCTAATGCTGTGAGCATTCCAGACCTACAAATAAGGCATGATTCTTACTGGAAAGCAGTTTATGAATTTCACAGTCCAGATAGAAATACAGACAAGAAGACATTTAATCATTATGAGGGACCAACTCTAACAAATATTATGAAAGAAACTCCACAAAATACATGAAATCAGGAGAAAACATAGATTAATATTTTGTGAGACATTAGAAATTGTTTTATAGAGCAGATGATATATAAACGAGAGATAAACAAAATTTTCATTAATAGGAAAAATTTTAAGGACATTCCAAGCAGAAATGTACGGTTGGTTCTATGAAAGAGCAAATAACTCAGAGACAGAAATGCATGTAGAATAGACAGAAAAAAAAATGAAGAATACGTGCAAAAAATACAGTTTCAATATTATCGTAAGTCAAGTTAATTTACTTGGAAGTCTCATTTTAATGAAAAAAATAAATGGTGAAAAAAAAATCCTCCTAGCAGTTCAGACAGTTAGTCCCACTTTACAAATGTCTTTTGTGTGTGTGTGTGTGTCAAATATTGTCATTGTATATATGGAAGCATCTCGAGGGGAAATCCAAGACCTTGCTGAAATTTTCTTTCTCTTCTCTCTTTCTCTAAATTGGCACATCATTAGTACTTCACTTTTACGGAAACACAGCTAGACTTATTGATTCCACAGTAAAGCAAATTTATTCTTAAAGGACTAAAGTAAATACCATGGCTTTAATCAACTAAGAAAACATACTCAACTTCCCCCCGCCCAGCAAGTGCATTTGAAGCAGTGTAAGGTCTAAGTTCGAGCAGATGGATTTCAGTGCAAGTAATTACAAGCTGCAACATAATTTCCTTAAAACTACACACATACTAGACAAATACTTATTTGTGGTTATAGAGTGGGTAAAGTTACTATAAAAATAGTAGCACACCTTATAATAGTGCCATATGCCATAATTTACCTTTGCTATATCTGAAGTGTCATATCTTGTTCCAGACTTAATATTTAGTAACTATCAATTTAATGTACAAATCTCTAGCCTAAGCAACAGAATAATTAGTACAGGAGGGTCCCCCTTTTTACACACCAAAAATATATTCGACCATGCAAAATGCCTGAGGATTATATAGAAAAGGAAGGGAAGGTATCTTTAGTTATGAAAAATAAAAGGCAATTTTCAAATAACTTATGAATTAAGGAGTAAATAATGTAGACATGCAGAAGAGTAATAATAGATCATAAATGGCAATAGACTTCTCTTATTAAATGTCATGAAAAAATCTTCAATTTGATGTACACATGTCCTCTGAAAATAGAATTAAAGCCAATTATTGAAAAAAATGCAGTGAAAGTGTCATACATTACATCCATTATAAGTGAACGCAAGACCAAAATATGGTCAATCAATTGTGACTTAATCTTAAGAAAAAAATCAGCTTTGGGGCAATTTCCCATCTATTATTTCACCATCCAAAATAAATCTCTTATTAAACAACAGCAATAATAAAACAGAAATTATCAACAAAAACATTTTCCTATGTTGATGTAATTTGTTGTGCTGTTGGGGTTCATTAAATGAACAAGAGTCCCCCAAATATTCAGCCATTTTTTGGTAATTTCTTGAGTGTATTCCAATCCATTTGGGCTATTTATTTGAACCCACTGGACACCAGTTTACCACAGGGCAAAGAATAGGGTCCAGAATTCAGTTCACTTCAAAATATTAGAGCTCATAAGACTCTCCTAGGGTAAAAGCAATTCCTGGCGTTTATATGAGATCTATCAGTTAAGTCAGCAAAGGAAATATTTTATGAGCTTTTCCAAACTATAGCGCAACCTAAAAATGTGTGGGGAATCACAGATGAGATCCATAACTTAGATAATATAAATCAGTACACACACAATCTATTCCCATTATTTCCTTAGTTTTTATTGTTTCACATTTTATCATTCCAGTCACAAGCTAGAAAAGGAAAATGCAAAAACCTAGCTCCTATCACAAAATCTATCATCAAAGATATTATGCATGGAGAAAAAAAACACCCCAGAATGTTTTAAAATGGACCATGAGTGACACTAACACAAACCGTTTCAGGAAGTTAGTAGAGTTAAAACTTCGTTGCCATGAATTGAAGATGAGAATTGAGGAGACATAGCCAACAAACGTACACAAGTTCTCAGTAAGCATTACCGTAAAGCAAAGACAATGGGGTAACAGCTAGATTTGGGAAGGCAGAGAATCAAGAAGGGAATTAGCCATCCTCCAAATGTGGATTGAAAAGAGATTTGGCACCAATATAGATGAACCTTAAAGACATGGAAGCAACTATTTCATCAAGCTTAAGTCTAAAATCATCTCTTTTCACTGTGAGCTAAAATATCATTATAAGTTGGAGAGACTGTCAGTTAAACACAGTGGATGGAACACAGAAATGTAATATCTCTTCCATATGAACATTCACTGAAATTATTATAAAGGAATAAAAAGTTGTTAATAAAAAGACAAATAGAATGAAAAAAAAAAAAAAAAAAAAAAACAGCAGACAAGTAATTAAAGAAAAAGAACTTTACCATAGGAATCATTAGGCAGGATTCTCAGAATGATGATGAATACAAATACAAGGACAATAGTTGTGTCTAGTTTTAGAGATCAGTCCAGGTGGAATCAGGAGAGATAGTTTCCAGAAGTGATGATAATGTAGATTAAAGAAAAGTAGATACATATAGATAAATAGATGATAGATAGATAGATAGATAGATAGATAGATAGATAGATAGATAAATGCACTGAGAGATTATTTAATGTGTTTGACCATTTGGTGATGAGTTTTATGATTCTTTTAGAGTTGGAGGAAAATTACCAGTTAGTAACAAAGACACTTAAGCAAATGCAATAATGAAGGAATTACTAATTCTAGGAAAACTAAAACCTACTCAAAGAAAAAATGTCACTATTGTTCATCATCTGGTTTAGTGTTCATAATATTTACTTACAGTTACATAAACACTGAATACTTATTTCAGCACAAAATTGATACATTATATTGGGAGTATAGTGGAGGGGAAGTGTGTGTGTGTGTGTGTGTGTGTGTGTGTATGTGTGAGCATTCGTGCACGCATGTATTACAGAGAGAGAGAGAAAGCATGTTTTAAAAACATCATCAGATTGTACTGGAGAGCTAACTACTCATCTTTACAATAGGAAATCTGTAGATGTCACCAATTTAAGTATTAAGAAATAGCAGCAAAATATATTTATTTAGAATCGGTAGATGGAGACTAGTTTCTAGCTAAAAGTTAAAAGCAGTTTTTGTGGATTGCAACTTGGGGTTGGGCAGTGGCCAGGGCAACGTGCTCTAACTTTCATTACAAGACTTAGCTACAATTTGACTTATTAAACCATGTAAGTACATTAACTGAAACAATAATGTAATTTAAAAAAGAGTGAAGAAGTGGTTTCAAAGCTTTTGAGCAGGTTAGGGTTTTAAAGAGTTTTTAATGATGAGAAGAAAAAAAGAAAGTACCTACAAAATGGAAAAAAATACTACTCTGTTAGTTCTTAAAAATGGTCTCAATGTATATTTCCTACCATATTGACCATAGCTTCAAAAAGCGTTCCTTAATATCCAAACAAGCATACCTTGTAACAAAATCTGCACGTTCAGCACATGTATCCCAGAATTTAAAGTAAAATTTAAAAAATCCAAACAAATAAACCATTTACTCTGCCCAAAGATGCCTTCAGTCAGTAGCATAAAATCATTCCTTCTCCATTTCCATCTTTCAAATTTCTGACAATCACTCAAATCCTATCTTAATGACACTTCATTTTTCCCCAGCCTCAACCATTTAGAATAATTTACTATTGTGATGTCCACTAAACGTTTCCCTCCCTTACTACATTTACTTAACCTCATTTTACATTCTTTTGCAAATTCAAATCATTCTAAGTTGCTTAAATCATTAGTCTGTTATTCATTTTGCATTGCTTGCATTAACTGACAAACCATTTAAATACATATAAGTCACCTCGTGACTGTGTTAAATAAAATTGGAATTTGAAATGCAATCCTCTTCTGTTTTTAAAGAAGTACCATGACCTTGCCCTCATTTTTATTTTTGCTAGCTTTAATTATTTAGACTACTCTAATACTACTGCTGTGGATGACTACTGCAGGTAACTTGGTTAAGAAACAAAATAAAATTGAGGATCTAAGTGTTTACATTTGGATATTTAATCTTAAAGTTCTTTTCATCAGAGATTTGGAGAAAATTAACATTTTATTTTGTTTTGAAATTGCATGTACAAGCACATGACAATGGCACACAATAGCCATGAGTTTGATCACAAATCACTAATTTTAAGTTATTTTTGGTTATAATTTTTTTTTGAAAAACAATAAAAAGCAGACTGTAGTTATTGTTAAAATTAAGAATGCTATCTATGGAAATAATAATAAAAGTCACTTAAAATAAAATAATTATCTGGGGCCAGGCGCCGTGGCTCAATCCTGTAATCCCAGCACTTTGCGAGGCCGAGACGGGTGGGTCACGAGGTCAGGAAATCGAGACCATCCTGGCTAACACGGTGAAACCCCGTCTTTACTAAAACATACGAAAAACTAGCCGGGCGAGGTGGCGGGCGCCTGTAGTCCCAGCTACTCGGGAGGCTGAGGCAGGAGAATGGCGTAAACCCGGGAGGCGGAGCTTGCAGTGAGCCGAGATCCGGCCACTGCACTCCAGCCAGGGCGACAAAGCGAAACTACGTCCCAAAACATATTAAAAAGGAAGAGATCTGTTTTAACACCTGTAATCCCAGCCCTTTGGGAGGCCGAGGCGGGTGGATCACGAGATCAGGAGACTGAGACCATCCTGGATAACATGGTGAAACCCTGTCTCTACTAAAAATACAAAAATTAGCCGGGCATGGTGGTGCATGCCTGTAGTCCCAGCTACTCGTGAGGCTGAAGCAGGAAAATTGCTTGAATCCAGGAGGCAGAGGTTGCAGTGAGCAGAGATAGCGCCACTGCACTTCAGCCTGGGCAACAGAGTGATACTCTGTCTCAAAAAAAATTAATAATAATTATTATTGTTTTAATCAGCAATGACAAAATAAAATATTAATAATAATTATTGTTTTAATCAGCAATGACAATAATTTCTTCTTAATTAATGATTAGATATATTAATTTCTATTACTTAAAGGGATCAATTTGAGTTATAATGCCATATCAGAAAAAAAAGATAATTAATTATTGGGCACTTAGAATATTCCAAGTCACATCTAAGGTGTTTATATTAATTTTCTTACATAATTCTCACAGAAACAATAGCAACAGATAGACATTAATAGTATACACATAGCACTAACTATATGCTAAACCCTCATCTAAGAGTTTTTTACACATACTAAGACATCAAGCATCACAACAACTCTGTCAATTGGGAACTATTATTATTTTCATTTTGCAGTTGAAGAAATTATAGCATGGACAGGAAATAATTTCCCTATGGTCATATAGCTGAAAAGTTCAATACCAAATTTGAAATCCAGAATCTATGCATTAACTGCTATATTTAATAAGTATTCTTAGTAGTGTTATAATCTTTATTTTTCTAAGTTTTAAAAAATATTTTACTGAAATATAACATTATACAGAAAAGGGTACAAATCATAAATACACTGCCTGATATAATTAAGAAAGACACGAAAAGATAGGAAAGATAGGAAAACAAAAGGTAATATTTGATATTTTAAGTCTGTGTTTTTATCTACAATAATTTGTATGATTTACCCTATGTTTACACATTTCTCTATCTATCATCAGAAGCTTTAAGAAACTTAAATCCAATGCTCCTTTGTTTGGCCTTTTATATAAATTAGAAGGCAATATATTCTCAAACACAGACTTGTTTATTCTTCAACTAGCGTTCTTGCATTTGGATGAAGTATACTTTTATAAGTATAATCCCACAATTGCTTTTTTAAAGTAATCTGTGATTTTTTAACTAAATATCTGTTATGCACTACATGTTTTGCTGTGAAAGTAGACAGTTGCCATGTGGAACTTCAATGGATTCTTTTTGATGCCCCAAAATAAATCAAATTATACAGCAAGCAGGGATATCACTAAAGTCTATGTAAATAAAGATATAAAAAATTAAATGTAACCTGTCATTTTCCTTGTGACTATTGAAAGTAAAACCATTCATGTTGTTCCAAATAAAACTCCTGAGGGTCACAGTTTTTTCTGAGAGGTGGTAACTAAGAATGAACACTTTTTAGCAGGGAGAGAAAAGGCCTTTTGAAGACCTGATCAGGCCTATTCCCCATGATTCCTCTTTGCTTTACCATGTCCCAGACCTGCTCAGAAAGATTACAGAACTTTCTTTCATCAATCCATTCACCACTGAGAGTAACTTCAAAGTGAATTGTCACAATAGTGTGCAGTAGTCTGTAAATATATAAAGCATAATATGGAAGCTGCTCAGTGTGTGGCTTAAATAAGTTTTCAAACACAGAAGGTCAAAGACATAGTACCTCAAAGAGTTTTTGTTCTGAATTTTTTTACTAATCATAACATGATCTCTCAGAAAACCAGTTTTCAGTATTTTGGGGCCTTCCTTCTACAAATTTATCCTTATCTCCTGCAATTTCCAATCTGCCACCAATGTTTCTGGTAAATCCATTCTTCATCATCTCAATTTAGGATTTTTGCAATAATATCTCAGTGAGTCTTTCTGCCTCAAAATTTTCTTCTCCTTGTTTCATTCTATACAAAACTAATAAATCAATCTTCCGAAATGTACAACGTCCTTGCTCAAAACACTTCAGTTGTTCCCTAATATCCACAATGAACATTTTGAATACAATTTGAATATATCCATATTCTTTATCCTGAGAAGAGAAATTTGCCTGTTCACCTAAAACAATCCTCCATTCTAGTCAAACTGGTCAATATGCTATCCTCTGTTCCCCTTCACCCCACACCCCCAAAACCTGCAAACCTGGATAATTTATCAAATGATTTAAATATCATTAATTCTTTCAAGACTATGTCAAGTGACAATTCTTACTGAACTTTTCTAAGAATGCCAGACATCAAAAATATTTTTATCCTCTGACTTGTTGAAGGTTACTCCTTCTAGTGCCCACTTATGTGGCACCTAACAAATTGTTGCTTTATACTGTCAATTTTATTTTTTATTTATGTTTTGTATATCTAAATAAATTAAACATTCTTTCACAGAGTGGTCTATGTCTTACATGTTGTTATATCCCCAGCACACATCCCTAGAATTGAATTACTAAATGATAATTTAATAGTATTAATGATTATAATTGGTTTTCATTTAGTCTGTTTCTCATACTTATAAAGGTGTTTAAGCCAAAGATGAAAATGGTCTATTAGGAATGTTTTACAGTGAACCCATCATTATGTAGAAGATTGACTAGATGACATCTAACATCCATATTTCATCTAATAACCCATAATATTTCAAAATAATAAATCTAAGCTTCATACATGTTCTATAACTTATCTTGTGCAATTTATTCAGTTAAAAAATGTGGGCAAAGGATATGAACAGACACTTCTCAAAAGAAGACATTTACGTGGCCAACAAATGTATGAAAAAAGCTCATCATCACTAGTCATTAGAGAAATGCAAATCAAAGCCACAATGAGATACTCTCTCACACCAGTTAGAATGATAATCATTAAAAAATCAGGAAACACCAGATGCTAGAGAGGATGTGGAGAAATAGGGACATTTTCTCACTGTTAACAGGAGTGTAAATTAGTTTAACCATTGTGGAAGACAGTGTAGTGATTCCTCAAGGATCCAGAACCAGAAATACCATTTGACCCAGTAATCCCATTACTGGGTATATACCCAAAAGGTTATAAATCATTCTACTATAAAGATACATGCACATGCATGTTTATTGCAGCACTATTCACAATAGCATAGATTTTGAAGCAACCCAAATGCCCATCAATGATAGACTGGATAAAGAAAATGTGGCACATATACATCATGGAATATTATGCAGCCTTAAAAAAGGATGAGTTCATGTCCTCTGCAGGGACGTGGATGAAACTGGAATCCATCATTACCAACAAACTAACACAGGAACAGAAAAGCAAACACTGCATAATTTCACTCAAAAGTGGGAGCTGAACAATGAGAACACATGGACACAGGGAGGGGAACATCACACACTAGGATCTGTTGTGGGTAGGGGAGGGATAGCATTAGGAGAAATACCTAATATAGATGACAGTTTGATGTGTGCAGCAAACCACCATAGCCTGTGTATATCTGTATAACAAACCTGCATGTTCTGCACATGTATCCCAGAACTTAAAGTATAACAATAAAAAAAAAAAAAAAAAGTTAAGCCACTTCTATGAGTAAGCACAATAGAAAGAAGTATAAGTCCAAATCTCCAAGGAACTTGTAGTCTTATTGGAGACACAAGCTATACACACACAAAAAAACTCCTTAATAAATGGCAGAAATGATACGGTAAGAAGTTTAACATGATGACTAAACAAAAAGATGCTTACCTATTCCTTGAAATTTTCTAATTCACTGAACATTGCATCTTCATGGAAATCATATTCCTGTCTGTGAATTTTTTTTCATTTTTATGACCAGTATGTAACAATCTGTGAGCTTCCTTGAATAAATATTTCCATAACAATGAGATTTCAAACATTTACCATTATATGTCCTACTAGAACCATCATATCTCGATATCTTAAACATGGTACTAATATAAATATTTGTTAACCTAAAATCTTGCAGTTCTCTCTTATTCTTAAGAAAAAAACAAAACATTTTCAGTAGTCTTATTACCTCAAATTTTGCAGTTTTAACTCTTGAATTATTACTGTTCACATAATGGAAATTAATATTTATGTCACTTGATTAATATATAAAATATTGTATGAGCCCAGATTGAATGAGATCACGTATTTTATAGCAACAAGGATGAAGCTGGAGGCCATTATCTTAAGTGAACTAATGCAGGAACAGAAAATCAAATACCATATATTCTCACTTATCAGTGGGAGCTAAACATTGAGTACATGTGTATTTGAAGGTGCGGCTAGGAGACAGAGAGGATAGAAAAACTACCTGTCACATACTTTGTTTATTACCTGGGTGACAAAATAATCTGTACACCAAACTCCTATGACATGCGATGTACCTGTATAACAAACCTGCACATGTACCCCTGAACCTAAAACAAAAGCAGACAAAATTGTATCTTAGTAACATAGTTTTTTTAAAAAAGGGGTCGCAGGTTTTTTATTTGGTGGTAATATTTCAAATGTCTTTCTTTCCATGCAGCCTAAAATGACCTACTTCTTAGTGTACTTACATTCATATTTAGATAATTCTTTAAAACGCAACCTAATGTTGAGATCAACTGCCATCGTTGATGATAAGTAACTTATCGGGAGAACCCGCTCCCGATGTTTAACATGGGTTCTTTTCTATTTCCCAAGTGTCTCGGCTGGGTTGAGAAATAAAGGGAAACAGCCCAAGAGAGAGAAATTTAAAGCTGGGTGTCCGTGGGAGACGTCACATGTCAGCAGGATCCGTGATGTTCTCTAGCGGTAAAACCAGCAAGTATTTATTAGCGATTTTTGAAAGGGGAGGGAGTGCAGGAATAGGGTGTGGGTCACAGAGATCACATACTTCACAAGGTAATAAAATATCACAAAGCAAATGGAGGCAGGGCAAGATCACAGGACCACCTGATGAGGTGAAATTAAAATTGCTAATGAAGTTTGGGGCACGCATTGTCATTGATAACATCTTATCAGGAAACAGCCTTTGAGAGCAGATGACCTGTCTGACCACAATTTATTAGGCGGAAAATTTCCTCCTCCTAATAAGCCTGGGAGCGCTATGGGAGATCAGGGCTTATTTCCTCCCTTTGGCTTCCACCATAAAAGATGGGACGCCTAAAAAGGGGGCCTTCTATAAGCCTACCTTCAGGGCGCATTCTCTTTCTCAGGGATGTTCCTTGCTGAGAAAAAGAATTCAGGGATATTTCTCCTATTTGCTTATGAAAGAGGAGAAATATAGCTCTGTTCCGGCGGATCACCGGGGGCCAGTTCAAAGTTACCTCTCTTGTTCCCTGAACATCCCTGTTATCCTGTTCTTTTTTTTAAGATGCCCAGATTTCATATTGTTCAAACACACATACTCTACAAACAATTTGTGCAGTTAATACAATCATAGGGTCCTGAGGCTATATTCGTCCTCCTCAGTTTACAAAGAAGATGACGGGATTAAGAGATTAAAGACAGGCATAGGAAATCACAAGGATATTCATTGGGGAAGTAATAAGTGTCCATGAAATCTTCAGAATTTATGTTCAGAGATTACAGTAAAGACAGGTGTCAGGCGCGGTGGCTCAAGCCTGTAATCCCAGCACTTTGGGAGGCGGAGACGGGTGGATCACCAGGTCAGGAGATTGAGACCATCCTGGCTAACACGGTGAAACCCCGTCTCTACTAAAAAATACAAAAAACTAGCCGGGCGAGGTGGCGGGCGCCTGTAGTCCCAGCTACTC
>NC_045434.1:118128231-118134875 GCF_002776525.5 Piliocolobus tephrosceles | reverse complement strand
AAAAAAAAAAAAAAAAAAAAAAAAAAAAAGGTGTAAGAAATTATAAAAGTATTAACTTGGGGAACTAATAAATGTCTATGAAATCTTCACAATTTATGTTCTTCTGCGGTGGCTTCAGCCGGTCCCTCCGTTCCGGGTCTCCGACTTCCCTCAACAGTAACAGATTATGAATGCTTCATTTTATTTTTGTTTTGTTTGTATGATTTGGTAAGCAAGGATTTGAAATATGAAATAAATTCATTTCCTTCAAAAGTAAAAGCTACATTAAACATATATGTTCTCAAGCTAATCTACAGAAAAGATTTAATTCCCATTTTGGAAAACAAAAACTGAGGCACAAAAAGAGGGGAAGCACATTTATGTTAGTGTCTATCTTTTCAATACTTAGGAGCTAGTGAATAAATATTTATGAAATGAAGCAGAAGGGAAACAAGAAAAAAAAAAACCTAAAGATAGAAAAGGAATGGAAAGGAAAAACAAGAGGAAGAAAAGAAAGGTGAAAGAAAAGAAAGGAGGAAGGAAGGAAAAAAGGCAAATAGGATATTTACTAATAAGGGTAATGGTAGTTATTTAAAAAAAGATAAATTTCAAAATCTCAGTAGCTTACACAATAGAAAGAAGTCTATTTTTCTCTCATGTAAAAAATCCCAAATGGATGTTCTTGATCAGCGAGAGCCTCTTCCTAGAGGGAATTCAAGAACACAGGCATTTTTCATCTAGTTCCTACCATCCTCTCCAAGTGGCTTCTGTGGGGAAGAGCATGAGGACAGGTTTCATGACACTCCTTGATGTGGAACACATCACTTTGACTACATTTCAACAGGCTCAGTAAACAGCTCTCCAGGATCTGCCATAGGAAGGATGGAAGAAAAGAAGGAAATGAAGGAAAGGGAAAGAAAGAAAGAAGCCATCTTACACAAAGACACACAGTTGATAGGCAACAAGTAAGATCTGTACCTACACCTCTTGGATTCCCTCCCTAATCCAAAGATTAGCTACAGTGTAGTTTGCTTGTTTTGAAAGCATCAAAAACAGTATGGGAAGATGACTGTTTAAAGAAAATAGTTGTTTATCCCTGAATAAATGATAACAAACTCATCAAATTCCCATCTTTTTAATGAGGTGGTTGATATTATATATTTTATTTCAAATTCAATATTGGAATTAATACATTTTGGTTAAAATAACCAAGCATATGTCTACCTCAACAATAATCCAAAGAACACTGAGTAGCATTTTCTTGTTGTCACTGTTAAGTGCTAACTCATACTCAAATAAGTAGGTGTCGTATTTCTGACTGCGTTTTTTTTTTTTAAATCATGGGATGTAGATTCCATAACACTTAACATATATTTATTTAGGCTGAAATTTAACTTTAAAAATAAAAAGAGTGATTGGACATATGATGATTCTTAATCAAACCAAGGTATGTAGAGTTTGAAGTCAGTTTTGAGCTTCAGATAATGAGTTTCCTGTTTTTTATGTTGCTCTTTAATAGTAGAAATAGAGTTGTCTTTTGTATTTGGGCCATATGTGACTAGAAGACCCACTGAAGCTGAAACAGAAATAATTTTTTTAGTCAGAATGAAAATAAAGGAGTAACCCAAAACTCAAGTTAACAACTCAGTTTGTAAAACTAAAGATTCTTCTAGCGATAAGCTTCAAGATAATTGCCAAATCATTTCCCTTTTAGATGAATATTTAGTACATTAACAATGACATTTTTATCTATTTAAAAAACTGTTAGATCAGTACAGCTCTTTATGTAACACTAAAATAATTTTTTACTAAATTCAATTACATACCTTATAAAAAGATCAAACATTACATTTCTATTCATTTTTAATGTAGACAACAATAAGAACACCTCTATAACTTTTTGAGACTTATTTATAAAATCTTTTTATAAAAATCTCATGATTGTATTATCTAAAATGGTATATTATAAAAATCATTGCCCTATGCTATGAAATAAATGTTGCAATTTCTCATACTAAATTAATATCATCAATATGAATGGATATATTAACTGAAAAAATATGGATTACCCACTAAATGGATAAAGTCAATCTTCCTTCTTTCTTTTGCCATTCTTTCTCCCTTCTATTCTGTTCAAATCATTCTCTATTTCTTTGATCTGTCTTTTCTACCAGTAAAAATATTGCATATAGACTTCGAACAAAAATATTGCACAAACACCCATTTGTGGAAGCATGATACTGCAGCTAATCATTTTGTATGCCTCTGAAATACTGACTGAAAAATAGGATTAATCCATACTACAAAAGAGAAAAAGAACCAAAATGGCCATTATTTTAATGTCAGAAAATAAAGTTGGTCATGGTTGTTACTGGAACACATTTAAAAGGGTGACAGGAGATAAAAACATTGTAACAATTAAAAATAACCATGGGGATTTAAAAAATATTAATATACCATTATCATAATCAGATGTCAGAATAAGATTTGGTCATACAATAAACAACATTTTTTATTATCAGTGAAGTTCAAAAGATTATGAAGATCAGAAAAGTTGCTTAAGTAATTAAATTTGCTAAAAAGGGCCAGTTTCACTTTGACTTATTTGTAATATTAAGTTAATCTTTTTAGGAAAGTTCTCAGAATATCTAAAGAAAGTAATTATTCTTTTGAGATGTACAATTAGCTGCTCAACACTAATATGTAAATATGCTGCCTAAATTGTCGTGTTATATATATTACCTTATGCATAAAAAATGTCCCCTACCATTTCTTTCAGTGCATCTATTTTCATTCTTATTGAAGACAATCACTTCTTATAAGCAATCACCCTTGTCCTCAGAAGCTTATGATCTAACAGCCTAAAAGGGGAAAGAGAGAGGGAGAGATAAAAACATAGATGAAAGGAGAAAGAGGGATGGAGAGAGAAAGGAAGGGAGGGAGAGGAAGAAAAGATAATAGCATAAGGACACATAACAGAGGTTAAACATTATTATTTTATAAATTCAAAGGAAGTAGCAATAAAATGACAATTTTTAATAGACATATAGGCATAACAAGCTACATAATTTGTGGGCTCCACTTTAAAATAAAAATATAGGGTCCTTTGTACAAAAACTATTAAGAATTTCTGGCAGCAGTGGTACTTTAAACCAAGCTTGGGACTTTTCTGAGCAGGAGCTCTGTGTGACTGCACAAGTCACACATACATTCATGAAGCCAGCCCTGTACACAGGACAGACATTTGTTGATACCCTGTATATTTTCATGAATCATACTATAGTAATTATTCATCCAGACCTCATTCTCCTTCTGGATCCACAGGTTGAGAGAGTATCTATCCCGGTGGATCACTCTCTGGGTGTTATGGCCAAGCACTAACAGACTGTAGTTTATCACTTTGGGCAGAAAACAAATAGTTAAAATTTAGTAAGGAATCTCAGGCATATTTGTTTAAATGGACTATATATGGCCCACATATATAGGTATATATATATGTTTAATTATAAATATAAATATATACAATTTGAAAAACATATTTTTTCTAGCAAATTATGTTAGCAACTTTTTACAAAGAATAAAACAAGCAGTATTTATACACAGTTTGAATAATTTTGAATGGTCCTTTTATTTTATTTTGTAGAGATGGGGGTCTCATTATGTTGCCCAGGCTAGTCTCAATCTCCTGGGCTCAAGCCATCCTCCCACCTAGGCCTCTCAAGGTGAGTGCTTTAATTTATAGTCTCTTAGCTTTTATTTGTCTCATTTAAAAAATATATTTATTTCTATTACATGTATTACTTAAAAACAGAAATCAAAAATTTAGACAAAGCTTTAATACCACATTTACTGAAAGACTTCCACATCACTGAAATCACTGGTGCTCTGTCTTTTCTCTAAACTGCTTAATCATTTGTTGCCTGTACCACACAGCATGTTCTGCCTTCTATCACGGTTATGTCTTTTCTAGAATGTGCACTCCTAGAAGCCATGAAACATGCCTTAAGTATTTTCTTAAAAGTCACAACCCCTAATGAGCTGTTTTAAGATGGTAGCAGCTCTGTATAGGTTTCTTGAGTGGACAATCCAATAAAAGTTTGGTTTAAAATGTTGTGTACTGTTTTTGTAAGGAAGATCAAGAAGATCAAATATAATTGTCAGTATACAGATAGCTTGTTGTGGTTGGGATATGATGAAAAATGATCACTTTTGTTGGAAAAGATCGAATTTAGTTTGGCTTTCTAGAAATGCCAAACTGCAAAAATTAAAGTATTGCATTTCTCCCAATCTTTTTATATATCCTTAAGCTTTACTTTCAAATTATTTCTGCAGCAAAAGAGAAAGTAAGAAATGTTCTGTAATTACAGTAATTTATACAGAGCATTTTGGTAAACAGAAGATCAACTTAAAATTAAACATTACTAGTGTTTGCTTACATTTATATCTGCATATCCCATAATGTAATAATTTTAGTATTTCATATTATTTTATTCTTATCTTTAAAAACAAGTATTTGACCTTCAATTCAAAAAGAATAAGAAAAAAGCAAGCATCCAATGCATAGTCTTTCTGAATGCATGTTTTGAAATGGATATAAAATCATAGTTCAATGATTCTATAATTATTAATTTATTCATTTCTTCTTTTCTCCCTTCCTCTTGTCTTCTCTATTTCCTTTCTTTCTTCTTTCTCTTCTTACATAATAATTTAATCCAAATGCCATTAATTAAATCTGAACAAGGTAGACCTCTGTGAAGGGAGGGGCAGTGGAAGGGGTTCACCAGAATGAGTTATTGTTGGTAGCCTGTCATGGAATGTCAGAGCCTGAAAGGGCTTCAGAGCACAACCAAATGGGGGTGGTGAGGGTGGCAGGAAAATGGAGTGGCAATGATGGCAATGGAAGTTTGGTTGCACATAGTGAGGCATATGTGCATGTTGTTGATCATATGTGCGTGTTGATCATATGTGCATTGTGTAAAAATAGAAAGCTAGGTATACCACTGGGTATACCACTGTTGGACAAAGAAGTTACAAATAAGAAAGAGGAAATAACTACAATATACTGTGTTGCTATTGGACAGACATTAGTATACTATTGTAAACTCATAGTTTTTAATGCACAGACATAGATGTAGAAATCTAGACATAGATGTATGGTGTGTGTGTGAGCATATATTCATATTTTTCTAGCACTAAGAGGGTCTGAGAGCTACTAAATTGTCATAGTAACAAACACAATTAGTGTCTATATCTTAGTTTCTAAACATTTTTCTCCATTAAAAGGAACCAAGGCTCCTTGAATAAGTGGCTGATTCCATAGGTATGGCAGATACAGTATAAGGTAAGTCACAAAATTGGTGTCAGGCCAAAAGGAAATGCTCATATAATGAGGGACATGTCAAAAGGACACAAATGCCACCTTGAAAGTGCTTCTATTGGCCAAAATCTGAGACAATTTAAGCATTTGCATAATTCATGATAGTAACAGGATGTAACCTATTAAGTAAAACTATGCTAAAACGTGCTAATACAGATGATAGGTTATTAGATTATTATATATAGAGAGGGAGGTGGGCGGGGAATGAGAAGAGAAAGCATTAAAAGCTTTTTCTTGTGGAAGAATGACAACTAATAGATGTAGAAGAAATAATGGAGTTATTGGAACAGCTAATAAAATTGAATGACATTTGTGGATTAAATTATAGTAATCTTAATTTGCTGATATTCATGCTAATTTTCTGATACAGCTTTTTTAAAATAGAGAGCTTCCTTATTCTTAAACTATGTATAAAACGATTGTAGTGATGAGCATCGTGTCAGCAATTTATACTCAAATAATTCTGGATTAAAAAAAAAAGTTCTTTACGCTCTTCCTGCAATTTAACTGTAATTTATGTCAAAACTAAAAATTTAAAAATCAGTTTAAAATACCAAAAGTGAAAGGCTTTTTGCCTCAAAATCCATCTGGATTCCAAAGTAACCGTTTTTGAAAAATTATAATTTTCAGTACAAAGAAGGATATTCTTACTGATCGAAGTGTTAATGTGTCAGATACACGAA
Source organism: Piliocolobus tephrosceles (assembly GCF_002776525.5). Lineage (NCBI taxonomy): Eukaryota > Metazoa > Chordata > Mammalia > Primates > Cercopithecidae > Piliocolobus > Piliocolobus tephrosceles. The sequence continues at coordinate 118,128,836 of NC_045434.1, read as the reverse complement.
ATATCATACATGTTTGATTTAGAAGCATTAGAACCTAGAATCCACTGTATACCTATGGTTGTTCAAATAATATTAATTACTTAGGCTGTTGTTAAGTAAACCATTTGTTAATTTAACCATCACAAAAGTCAAGTGCATCACAAACATCTGATAACCAAACAATCTGCCTGGTTTGGTCATTGAGTTGCTAACTAACTAAAATTTATTTGATTTTACAAGTCATCCTTATTCTTTAATTAGCTCAGTCATATAGCAATTGTCTGTACTGTCAGACAAACTAGAAATGTGAAACCATCACCATATCTTCCACCTTCTCATTATATCTTAGACTCTATATTGAATTCATTACTTATTTATTGAATGGCTACTATATTCTTGATCATTTTCTAAGAACTGAGAATGTTAAAATAAATAAGGAATCTGCTTTCCAAGAGGTTATGGTTCTGCTGGGGAGACAAGTTTTACACAGATACCAAAAAAGTTTTGTCTACAATTTTGTTCAGGAATTATGGATATAGCAGAAGTTGCAGTTGGATTCTATAATTTAGGATGTTTGGGCATTTTTTTTTTTTTTTTTTTTTTTTTTTTTTTTTTTTTTTTTTTTT
>NC_045434.1:118061222-118128131 GCF_002776525.5 Piliocolobus tephrosceles | reverse complement strand
TTTTTTTTTTTTTTTTTTTTTTGAGACGGAGTCTCGCTCTGTTCCCCGGGCTGGAGTGCAGTGGCCGGATCTCAGCTCACTGCAAGCTCCGCCTCCCAGGTTTACGCCATTCTCCTGCCTCAGCCTCCCGAGTAGCTGGGACTACAGGCGCCCACCACCTCGCCCGGCTAGTTTTTTGTATTTTTTAGTAGAGACGGGGTTTCACAGTGTTAGCCAGGATGGTCTCGATCTCCTGACCTCGTGATCCGCCCGTCTCGGCCTCGGAGTCTCTCTCTGTTGCCCGGGCTGGAGTGCAGTGGCCGGATCTCAGCTCACTGCAAGCTCCGCCTCCCGGCTTTATGCCATTCTCCTGCCTCAGCCTCCCGAGTAGCTGGAACTACAGGCGCCCGCCACCTCGCCCGGCTAGTTTTTCGTATTTTTAGTAGAGACGGGGTTTCACTGCGTTAGCCAGGATGGTCTCGATCTCCTGACCTCGTGATCCGCCCATCTCGGCCTCCCAAAGTGCTGGGATTACAGGCTTGAGCCACCGCGCCCGGCCTGGGCATTTTAATAGAACTGCTACAAAGAGACAAAAGGAATCCATTTCTGAGAGGGTCTTGGGAGTTGTCTAAGGAATATGAGAATGGATTTTATCTGTTTTTTGGGGAATTTTTATTTTGCTCTAGTTTTTGAGTTCTTGGTGGAAAGAAGGAAAGAAAAAAATAATACATAACATGGTTTTATCTAAATTTAGAATCCCACAGTATACCCAGGTACTCCTGTCTGTGCTGTATGGAGAAAGAGGCCACAAGAAGATGCCAAGTGTGCTAATTTCATGTTGCTCGGTGGTCATGAGAAATAAGCAAGATGCATAGAAAAGTGGCACAACGTGAGAGAGAGGAACCATCTTTCTTCTTTCTTTTTTCTTTTTTTTTTGTCAAAAACAGCTAGGCTTTGATACATCCAAAATTCCTCACTCATAGTGCTTCTTTGGCACTTTAAGAGTTTGCTTTGTTCAACATTATCAGGAGACAGAACCCTTGGGATGGTCACTGATGTTGTGATTTTGTTGTTAATAGCTACGATTATGAGGTACCATGTTCAGTGTTTTTGAGAGCAGGCCAGAATAAAAGAACATGAAAAGACTAACGTGATCACTTATATAGCCCATGAGAATAAGCTGGAATGGATCCAGGAAATCCTTCATTTTGTAGTTGGGGGGCATCAAAACTTTAAATGATGAGTTATTAATCTTAGCAGAATATTACCATAAATTACATATATATATATGTGTGTGTGTGTATGTATCTACCATAGTTGAAAATAGTCTATAATCAAAACATTCTTCCTCTTATAAGCTCCACCTGAAGATGAGTTATATGTGTACTTCGGGGTGTGTGTGTGTGTGTGTGTGTATGTGTGTGTATAAATGTGTTTTCCACAATACTATTTGTAAAGCCAGTCTCCAATTCTTGCTTCAGTTTGACTACATAGGTATTTCTATACTTCTCCTATTGCAATTCTTGATAGATAAATATTTCAGTTACAGTTTCTTAGTCTACGTATTGACAAAACCACATCTTTTCTACAAATTGATGACATCCTTTGCTGAAAGTTCCCTAAAATGATTTATCTACTATGAGTTTTTTTTTCTTTTTTCTTTTTTTTTTTATTTTTGTGGGTAAACATTAGGTGTATATATTTATGGGATACATGAGTTATTTTGACACAGCCATGCAAAGTAAAATAAGCACGCCATGGAGAAGGGAGTATCCATCCCCTCAAGCATTTACCTTTGAGTTATACTCTTTATTTTAAAATGTAAAATTTAAGTTATTATTGACTATAGTCACCCTTTTGTGCTGTCAAATAGTATGTCTTATTCATTCTTTCTATTTTTTTGTACCCACTAACCACTGCCAGCTCCTCCCCAATGCCCCACTATCCTTTCCGGCTGATTGTAACCATCCTTCTATTCTCTATGTCCATGAGTTCACTTGTTTTGAGTTTCAGATCCCACAAATAAGGGAGAACATGTGATGTTTGTCTTTCTGTGCCCGGCTTACTTCACTTAACATAATGCTCTCCAGTTCCATCCATGTTGTTGCAAATGACTGGATCTCCTTAATTTTTCTGTTGTATAGTACTCCATCGTGTACACGCACTACATTTTCTATATCCATTCATCTGTTGATAGACATTTAGGTTGCTTCCAATCTTAACTACTGTAAACAGTGCTCATAGAAAGGTAGATATCTCTTCAGTATACTGATTTCCTTTGTTTTGGATATACAGCCAGCAGTTGGTTTGCTGGATCATATGGTAGCTCTACTTTTTAGTTTTTTGAGGAACCTCCAAACTGTTTTCCATAGTGATTGTACTAATTTACATTATCACCAATAGTGTACAAGGGTTCCCTTTTCTCCACATCCTCACCAGCATTTGTTATTATCTGTCTTTTGGATATAAGGCATTTTAACTGGGGTGGAATGATGTCTTGTTGCAGTTTTCATTTTCATTTCTTTGATGATCAGTGATGTGGAGCACCTTTCTATATGCCTGTGTGCCATTTGTATGTCTTCTTTTGTGAAATGTCTTTTCAAATCTTTTGGCCATTTTTTGATAAAATTATTAGATTTTTTCTATACAGTTGTTTGAGCACCTTATATATTCTGGTTATTAATTCCTTGTCAGATGAGTACTTTGCAAATATTTTCTCCAATTATGTAGGTTTTATCTTTACTTTGTTGATCATATTCATTACTGTACAGATGTTTTAACTTGATGTGATCTCATTTGTCCATTTTTGATTTGGATGCCTATGCTGTGGGGTGTTGCTCAATAAATTTTTGCCCAGGCCAATGTCCTGGAGAGTTTCTCTAACCTTTTCTTGCAGTAGTTTAATGGACTGAGGTCTTAGACTTAAGTCTTTAATCCATTTTGATTTTATTTGATTTTTGTATATTGGGAGAGACAAGGGTCTAATTTCATTCTTTTGCATATGGATATCCCATTTTCCCAGTACCATTTATTAAAGAGACTATTTTCTCCCCAGTGTATGTTCTTGCCACCTTTATCAAAAATAAGTTCACCGTAGGTGTGTATATTTGTTTCCACGTTCTCCATTTTGTTCCATTGGTCTATGTGCCTATTTTTATGCCAATACCATGTTTCAGTTACTATAGCACTGTAGTATAATTTGAAGTCAGGTAATGTGATTCCTCCAGTTTTGTTCTTCTTGTTTAAGATAGCTTTAGCTATTCTAAGTCTTTTGTGATTCTATATGAATTTTGAAATTAAGAATGTCAGGCAGGGCGCGGTGGCTCAAGCCTGTAATCCCAGCACTTTGGGAGGCCGAGACGGGGGGATCACGAGGTCAGGAGATCGAGACCATCCTGGCTAACACGGTGAAACCCTGTCTCTACTAAAAACTACAAAAAACTAGCCAGGCGAGGTGGCAGGCGCCTGTAGTCCCAGCTACCCAGGAGGCTGAGGCAGGAGAATGGCGTAAACCCGGGAGGCGGAGCTTGCAGTGAGCTGAGATCTGTCCACTGAGCTCCAGCCTGGGCGGCAGAGCGAGACTCCGTCTCAAAAAAAAAAAAAAAAAAAAAAAAGAATATCATGATGTTTTGATAGAAATTGCATTGAATCTGTAGATTGCCTAATAATACTGCTTCTTCCAATCCATGAATGTGGAATTTTTAAATATATTTTGCTATCCTCTTCAATTTCTTTCATCAGTTTTTGTATTTTTTGTTATAGAGAACTTTTACTTTTTTGGTCAGTTTTTAGGTATTTAATTTATGTGTGGCTATTGTAAATGCGGTTACTTTTTTATTTTTCATGTTGCTCACTGTTGGCATATAGAAATGCTTCTGATTTTTGTGCGTTGATTTTGTATTCTGAAACTTTACTGAGTTTACTTATCAGTTCTAATAGTTTTCTTGTGGAGTGTTTAGGTTTTTTTTTCAAATATAAGATCATTTTATCTGTAAATAAGGATAATGTGACTTCTTCCTTTTTGATTTGAATGGCTCTCATTTCTTTCTCTTATCTGATTGCTCTAGATAGGACTTCCAGTACCATGTTGAATAACAGTGGTGACAATGGGCATTCTTCTTGCATTCCAGATCTCAGAGGAAAGGCTTTCAGTTTTTCCTCATTAAGTATGATACTAGTTGTGGGTCTGTCATATATAGGTTTTATTATGTTGAGGTATGGCCTACAAAACAACATCTGATGTATATTGATGTGTACATCGATACGTTCTTCGAATGAATTTGGAAGCCTTTTCTCCTCCTCTATCTTTCAGAATAGTTTTAGTAGGACTGGTATTAGTTCTTCACTAAGTGCTTGGTACAATTCAGCAGTGAAGGCATCAGGTCCTGGGTTTTTCTTTACTAGAAGACTTTTTGTTACTGCTTCAATCATGTTACTTGTTATTGGTCTGTTCAGGTTTTAGATTCATTCTTTGTTCAATCTTGGTAGGTTGCATGTCTAGGAACTTGTCCAATTTTTGAAATTTTCCAATTTATTGGCATACAGTTGTTCATAGTAACTTCTAATGGCCCTTTGAATTTCTACAGTATCAGTTGTAATGTTTTCCTTTTTTATTGTATATATTTGGATCTTTTCTCTTTTTTTCTTAGTCTGGCCAAAGGTTTGTCAATTTTGTTTAACTTTTTTTAAAAAAACTTTTTGTTTCATTGATATTTTGTATCTTTTAATTTTAATTTCATGTATTTCTACTCTGATTGTTATGTTGTTTTTCTTTTACTAATTTTGGGATTAGGTTACGCTTGCTTTTGTAATTCTTTAAGACACATCATTAGATTGTTAGTGGAAGTTTTTTCTCTTTTTTGATGTAGACACTCATAGCTATAAACTTTCCTCTTATTACTTCTCTTGCTGCATCCCATAGGTTTTGGTATGTTGTGTTTACATTATCATTTGCTTCAAGAAACGTTTTAATTTCTTTATTAATCTCTTCATTTACCAGTGGTCATTAAGGAGCATATTGTTTAATTTCCACGTATTTGTATAGTTTCCAAAGTATTTGTATAGTTTCCAAAAAACCTTTTGCTATTACTTTCTAGTTTTATTCTATTTTGGTCAGAGAAGATGCTTGATATTATATCAATTTTTGTGAATGTTTCAAGACTTGTTTGTGACCTAGCACATAGTCTATTCTTGAGAATTATCCGTGTGCTGAGGAGAAGAATGGGTATTCTGGAGCCTTTGGATGAAATGTTTTGTAAATAAATATTAGGTGCATTTGTTCTAGAGTGCAGATTAAGTCTATTGTTTCTTTGTTAATTTTCTGTCTGGAATATCTGTCGAATGCTGAAAGTGGGGTATTGAAGTCTCCAGCCATTATCTCTCTTTATCTCTAGTAATATTTCCTTAATGTATCTGTGTCCTCCAGTGTTGTGTGCATATATATTTAAAATTGTTATAACCTCTTGCTGAATTGACCCCTTTATCATTAGATAGTGACCTTCTTGGCTTCCTCTTAATAATTTTTGTCTTGAAATCTTCCATTTTGTTCTTTGTTTTCTAATGTTTTGCAGTCATACCTTCTTATATGTTTTCCTTCCTGTTTTCCTCTAGTGAAGGTAATTTTCTCTGGTGATACGATTTAGTTTCTTACTTTTTACCTAAAACAACTTAACTTCATCCCCCTACTTTTTAACTTTTTATTGTTTCTATTTTTATTGTACTCACTACATTTTGAAAAGTTGTTGTCATTATTTTGGATCGATTCATCATTTATTCTTTCTACTCAGTATAAGAGTAGTTTACACACCACAGTTGCAGTACTACAATTTTGTGTGATTTTCTCTGTATTTACAATTAGCAAAAAGTTTTGTACCTTCAGGTAATTATTTATTGCTCATTAATGTCCTTTTGTTTCTGACTGAAATACTCCCTTTAGCATGTTTTTTAGGATGAGTCTGGTATTAATGAAGTTCCTCAGCTTTTGTTTCTGGGAAAGTATGGTTTTTTTTTTTTTTTTTTTTTTTTGAGACAGAGTCTTACTCTTGTCACTGAGGCTGGAGTGCAGGGTCGCGATCTCGGCTCACTGCAGGCTCTGCCTCCTGGGTTCACGCCATTCTCCTGCCTCAGCCTCTCTAGTAGCTCGGACTACAGAAGCCCACCATCATGCCAGGCTAATTTTATTTAATTGTATTGTATTTTTAGTAGAGATGGGGTTTCAGCATGTTAACCAGAATGGTCTCGATCTCCTGACCTCGTGATCAGCCTACCTTGGCCTCCCAAAGTGCTGGGATTACAGGCGTGAGCCACCACGCTTGCCCTTACTTCTCTTTCATGGAATAATTTTGCTGGATATACTATTCTTAGGAAATTTTTTTTTCCTTCAGCACTTTAAATATGTTAGGCCACTGTCACCTGGACTATAAGGTTTCCACTGCTGCCAGACGTACTGGACTTCCATTGTATGTTACTTGTTTCTTATCTCTTGTTGCTTTTAGGATCCCTTCTTTATTCTTGACTTTTGGGAGTTTGGTTATTAAATGTCTTGAGGTAGTCTTTGGATTAAATCTGCTTGGTGTTCTATAACCTTCTTATACTTGGATATTGATATCTTTCTCTAGGTTTGGGGAGTTCTCTGTTATTATCCCTTTGAATAAACTTTCACCCCATCCCTTTCTCTACCTCCTCTTTAAGACCAATAACTCAGATTTGCCCTTTGAGGCTATTTTCTAGATCCTGTAGACATGCTTTTTGTTTTTTATTCTTTTTTTCTTTTGTCTCCTCTGACCGTGTATTTTCAGATAGGCTGTCTTCAAGTTCACCAACTCTTTCTTCTGCTTGATCCATTCTTCTATTAAAGGACTCTGATGCATTCTTCAGTATGCCAATTGCAATTTTCAGCTCCAGAATATCTGCTTGGTTCTTTTTAATTATTTTAATCTCTTAGTTAAATTTATCTGATAGAATTCTGCATTCTTTCTCTGTGTTATCTTGAATTTCTTGGGTTTCCTCAACACAACCATTGTGAATTCTTTGTCTGAAAGGACACACATCTCTGTTTCTCCAGGACTGGTCTCTGGTGGCTTATTTAGTTCATTTGGTGAAGTCATGTTTTCCTGGAAGATGTTGATGCTAGTAGGTGTTCTTTGGTGTCTGGGCATTGATGAGTTAAGTATTTATTATAGTCTTCAGTGTCTGGCTTTATTTATAGCTATCCTTCTTGGAAAGGCTTTCCAGATATTTGAAAGGATCTGGGTATTGTGATCTAAGCTGTATCTGCTTTAGGGGACATCCCAAGCCCAGTAATGCTATGCTTCTGGCAGGTTTGTAGAGTTACTGCCTAGGTGGTCTTAGAGAAGATAAAACAGAATTATCTGGGTTACAAGACATGAAGCCAACACGGCTCTGGGTTTTTCCCAAGCACTGCTGTCAGCAGTCCTTGACTAATGCTTATGTTTGCTCAAGGCCCTGGGGCTCTACAATTAGCAGGTGGCAAAGCCAGTAAGGCTGATGTCCTTTCCTTCAATGTGGAAAGGTCTCCCAGGCCCCAGATGGGTCCAAAGATGCCATCAGAGAGTCAAGATCTAGAGTCAAAAACCTTAGAAATCTACCTGGTGTTCTATTGTATTGTTGCTGAGCTGACACTTAAACCACAAGGCATAGTCCTCCCACTCTTCCTTCCCCTTTCCAAAGGCAGACGAGGCTTACCCCATAGTCACCACCTTCCCAGGCAATGAGGAGTAGTGCCAGACTGCTGCTGATGTTCCCTTACGGCCCAAGCACTCTTAAATCAGCTTGTTAAGAATGCTACCAGGCCTGGACTCGCCCTTCAGAGCACTGGGGTTCCCTCTGGCCCAGGGCAGGTCTGGTAATGTTGTCCAAAGGTCAAGTCGTGGAATTGGGGACCACAGGAACCTACTTGGTGCTCTAGTCTCCTGTGGCCATGCTGGTACCTAACATGCAAGACAAGTCTTCTTTGCTTTTGCCTTTGTTTACTCAAGCAGAAGAAATTTTGCCCTGTAGCCACAATAGCTGATAATGTGCTGAGTCTCACTTGAAGCCAGCGAGTCTCACAGGCTTACCCAAGGACCTCAGTGTAGTACCAGTATTGCCGCTGGTTATTCAGAGCCCAAGGGTTTTTAAGTTATCAAAAGGTGAATGCTGTCAGGACTGGATCCTTTCCTTCAAGGCAGCAGGCTCCCTTCTGACCCAGGGTGTTTCTAGAAATGTCCCTGAGCTAGGGCGTAGAATGGGGGCCTCATGACTCTGACTGGTGCCTAAACTTCTGTGGCTGAGCTATATTCTAGATGCAAGACAAAGTCTTCTCCACTTTCCCTCTCCTCTCAAGTGGAAGGAATGGTGTCTTTTGGAACCATGAGCTGTCTAGTCTGGGACTAGGGGAGGGTGATGCCAGCTGGTGTCTCAGTATGTTGCTCTCCTGTTCCCCTGTCAGTCCCGCCCATTGTCTCTGGACCTAATTCAGCACTGGCACTCGCTTAAGAGTTTCAATCCTTATAGCCTAGACTGCCCTTCAATTTTACTTGGAGACAGAGTGCTGTAGCTCTCGGTGGTGAGGTTTGCAGGCCTCTCAATTTGGATGCTGAGATCTGCAATTCTCTGGCTAGGACTGGTTTAAATGATACCTCTGTGAGCAGGTGAGTTTGGTCAGGTTTTCCTGTCTGCTCTAACAGAACAGCACCGTGTTCAATGACTCACTATTGCTGTGTTCTCCCTCCCCCAGGGCCCAGATTTGCCCTCTGCATCAGGTGGCTGCTGCTGGGGGTGGGAGATGAGTGTTGTTGATGATTCAGGACTGTTTTTTCTACCCATTGCCTTTTTCAGTGATATGAAGTTAAAACTAGGTACTTTGAGTGCTCCCCTGATTTTTGGTTCTTATGAGGGAGTTTTTTATTTTTTCCTTTGTAGATGATTGTTTACTTGTTGTCCTTGCCAGGGATAACAATGGGTGGAGCCTTCTATTTTGCCATCTTGCTCCACCTCCTTCCAAAAATTTAAAAACCACCTTCTTCATATTTCAGAAGAATATTTTGAAGAATCCTATTGGCAGATATAGAAAATAATGCATTATTACTAAATATTAAATTCCTCAATACAAAATATTAAATCTTAATGTTCTATTTAATGGGAGCAAAATTTTCCCTGATTTATCAAGAAAATGCATGAGTCTAGTGATTACAGTGAATGTAACACAATGATTTAATGAAGTTCAAACTGTTATCAGTTGCAGTGTGTCCATGGTTTTCATAGTTTGCATTTGACAACTTTTCTGCTACAAACATATGCCAAATTAATGGTTTTATAGCCTTTTACTTGAATCCTGATCAAAGAAAACAATCTGATCTTGTTTTGTTAGCTTGATCTGTCATTAGTGTTTCACATATTAAAAAAATAAAAATTCGGAGCCTTGGAAGCCATCATGATAGTAACAACTGAGGTTCAAAGCACTCATCTATTTTACTTCAAAGAACATATTCTTCTGAGCTTAGTACCTGGGCATTTACTATAAAAAAACAAAACAAAACAAAAAGAAAACTATAAATTGAAAAGTACTGAGGACTCTGCTAATACCTTAGAAATACTGTATACTGAATTTCCTTCTCTTTATCACACTAAATTCCTATGGCAATAAAGAGTCTAATAGTCTATAATTGATGTATTATATTTTACTATGAGAAAAGCATTTTTTCAAGATTCTGCCACAAGCCTCATAAAACTTGAACTTTCTTGAAATATCAGAGTTGTTTTTCAGCTCGATTGAGGTAAAGAAATTATATTATCCAGTAAAAAAAGCCAACAAACAAACAAACAAACAAAAAAACAAAACAAAAAAAACTTTTACGTATTCCAATTTACCTATATAAATAAAGCACACCATTTTTGTACAGGGTACATCACCAAGTCATGTCTGCCTCAATAGCTTCATCTCTTCACTTATGAAACACACTTCAGAGCTGAAAAACAACCCTCTGATTCTCATCTCATGCTTTTCTTTATCCAAATTCGTTTTTTTCCTTAACCAACTTCCATTTATGTTTCAAGTCTCACTCATCTTAAGGGTCTTCTTATCATGGACACTTCCCTAACCCCAACCTAATCCTTCCACCTATCAGAAAGACCTGTCTCTATATCTACTCCCTGCATTACATCACACCATTCCCATCCCGCACCACTTCTGTCCCTGCAAAATATATTGCTGTCATTGAATTCATAGCACTGTGTTGAATTTATCTTGTCATTCTGTATTTCCCTTTAGTCTGGAAACTATTCAGTGTCAAGGATTATATACTATTCAGTTTGTATCCCTCACAGCAGGAGACACAGAGATTCAGTCATTTAGTAGAGTTTCTCTAAAAGTTTGTTTAATTTAAATTACCTCAGGAAGGCTGTTTGCTATGATAAATAATGGAGGAATAATTTTTTAAAACTATATCAAAAACTGGTAAACTAGGTGTTAATAGGATTATGTTTTGACTATGACAAACAATATTTCATACTTTTTAATGTGAAATTTACTAAGTCAAGTATTAAGTTTGCCCACTGTTTATGGAAGGACAACTCCCATTCTACTCCAGCCTACATGGTTCAAGTAAATTTGACCCAATCTCTTGGCTCACAGGTTGAGTACAAGATCTAGGTCTCTCTAATTGGGGCACTCCATCCTGTTCCGCACCCTGGTCTCAATTACTTACTGATTCAAGAATGGGCAGTGGGTCAAGATTACTCAATCAAGCTTTTCCGAAGATTTCAGTTGTAAGTATGAGACAAAAGGTTTTCTTGCACTAGTACTACAAACTGTAAATTATTTGAGGCTAAAGGATTGTGAAAGCCCAGAATTTTCAAGGAGTATTTCTACTGCTACATGGATACATGACAATGTAACTGACACAGAGGACTGCAAACAGGATAGAGGCTGAGTATTTCATATCAAACCACACATACAATCCCATGATCTCTACTGACTAGACCAGGTGGAAATCTGTCTTATGGGCATTCTAAAGTAAATAAATTTCAGATGGCATATAATGGAGAGGTCTTTGGCCAAACAGCCTAGCCAGTAATCAACTCTTTTTCAGAAATTTAATTAAAAAATAAAAGCAGATGAAGGCAAATCACTATAATAGCTAAGGCTGCAAGGATGCACACAAAGGGTGCAGGAGGCAAGAGGAGTTATGGCAAGCCAGGAAAAAAACATCAACCGAAGCTAAGCAGTAAATAAAAGGTACTCAAAGCATGAGGAGAGCCCATTTGCAAAAAAGAAGAAAAGTGAGAACAAAACAATTGTTAACAACGATAAAGTATTTATACTATGCCCATGCTCTCTTCTAATTATTTTAAGTAGATTATCTCATTTGATATTATATCATATTGCTAATAGTCTTCTAAATTTCCTGCATTAATTTATTTGTTTATTTGTTTAATAATTTAATACATTATTATTGAGCTCATTCTGAGACCATAGAGATAATAAAGGGGGAAAATGAAAAAAGGTCTTTGATATCTTGGAGCTTATGCCAAGTCATCCTGCATTAACAAAGTCTAACATACTACCAGGTATAGTAAACTATTAACTGGTGTAGGGATATTGAATAAAGTAAAAAAGGGAAGACATTTGACCACACGCCAGAGCTTCAAGAAGTGTGCTCATCTCTTTGACGCTTTTGTTGTTGTTGTTGTTTGTTTTTCTGTTTTTGTTTTTGTTATTATTTATTTATTTTTTGAGACAGAATCTTGCTCTGTCACCTAGGCTGGAGTACAGTGGCGCAATCTCGGCTCACTGCAACCTCCACCTCCCGGGTTCACGCCATTCTCCCACCTCAGCCTCCTAAGTAGCTGGGATTACAGGCTCCCGCTGCTGCTCCCGGCTAATTTTTGTATTTTTAGTAGAGACGGTGTTTCACCATGTTGGTCAGGCTGGTCTCGAACTCCTGACCTTGTGATCTGCCCGCCTCAGCCTCCCAAAGTGCTGGGATTACACGCATGAGACACCGCGCCTGACCTGTCATAGTTTTTCTCCGTTAAGTCACACAGCTTCCCTATGAGGAATGAAACAGACATATATTCAGATTTTCTAATATATCTTTTAATTCTGAGTAGAGAATACCTAAAATGACTTTTTGTGTGTGTATAAAACTGGCTCATGATAGAGTGAAAATGAAATGTCAATGGAAGAGAGTATTTCCATCACTGTAAGTTTATGGTAGACTGGATATATACATATATATATTAGACTGAGATACTTGAGTAAAACTTTGGCATTGCCTTTAACAGAGGTTATATAAATGAATTTAGTGAGTTAGAAAAAAAGACTAATTATTAGGTGTGAAAATCAGTTTATGTTGCTTATATTGTTTGAAATTATTTTTTTTCTATCATTCAATACTTCTGATTTTCTGAAAACAGCCTTTGGATTTTAACCAGTTTATAAAATAACAAATTACCCTTCATTTTCAGTAGTCTAGATATCCATTTACAATTTAAGTCTGATAGACTATAAATTTACTGTGGTAAACTTAGATTACAGTTAAAAAGCTATCTTCTTCAGGTTCAGTATTTACTAACAGTTATGAATATTTGTGTGCTCAGAGTTTTATTTATTTCAAAACGTTTAGGCAGTAAACTAAATCTCCTAATACGTTAGTTAAATGATTGTTTAACGATGATTATTTACTTTTCATTTAACTAGGTGTTGACATTTATTATAATACCAATTACACAAAACATCAAAATTTGGTGAAGAGATTAAAGATAGCAAGATATATTCAAATCTTCATTAGACATAAATATATTATTATAACAGTTTGTCAGTTTGTTTAAATAATGTCTTTTTCTATAGATGTATTGCATATTTATCTGATTTAGGGCAACTGATACTTTTAAACATAGAAGAAGGCTTTCTTATTTCAATGGTAAGAAAAGTAGAAGATTTTGCATTTCTTACAAAGAAAAGTTTTAAGGAAATGTAAAATAGAGAAATACATTATGGTAGAAGTGATTTCATCAATAAATGCAATAGCTCCACTAAATTAATGTTTTACAAACTTCCATGCACACTAGAAAATATGTCATTCCAAGCCAAAGTTGTATTAAAATAATTATTATATTTAATCATGCATTTAGATTTTCAGGGAATAAGGCATGAATTTCGTAAATGAAAGTGTGGATTTATGGATCTCTCTCTCCTGTCCTCTGTTGATACTTTCTCTACAGTTCTATTGTATTTCATGATTATAACACACTAGTAAAAATAACCAAATTTACCTTAACTGTGCATCTATGCTGCACAAATGTGTTTCTTGCCTTGACTAGACATGTATCACGACATGAAAATGCTCACAAAATACCGTAGGGTATCTGTTTTGAAGGCGCTGTTTTCCTAAAACATAAAATGTACATTTCCTCTGAAATAACTATTTGTATCATTTTTTTTTCTTGAATCCATTTTGTTTCATGTTGAAACAGGTTCTAAAATGTAGTAATTTAGAACCATATGGGAACTTATTTTGTCAGAATTATTCATTTATCAGTACTTCGTTAGGGCAAGAATTATTTAGTAAATGTGCTAATTTTGAATACTATTTCATGTCTAAACATCTGCAACCCAGTGGGTCCAGGTAGCTCCCAAGACCCATAACACTTATTCAATTCTATTTATTTGCATGCTATTTGTTGATTTGCCTATTTAAATTTGTCATTAATTTCCAGTATCAGCTTTTATAAATTATCACAGTCCTCCAAGATTCTAGACTCCTTCTACCTTTGTTCAACCTCTCTACGTAGACCTTCTTTTTGAGTAGCAAGTGTCATGTTAGCATTGGATACCTATCAATGTGTGAACAGTAGAGGTGAATAATGACTTTGAGATAATTAAACTATTTTTTTTTTTTTTCTGTTCTTTTCCCCACAAAAGATTCTCACCTATAGTTGTCAACTCTGGGGAAGACCAGGCCTACTGAAAAGTACAGATAGCCCATAATCCCCCCTGACTGTTGTGATCAAAACCTATGCGCAAACACCACCCAAAACTAATGCAATGCTAGCCATATATGTAATTTAAATGTTCTCACCACTAAAAATAAGTTGTTGAGGTGATGGATATGTTACATAGCTTTGTTGAATCTTTCTACAATGTATACATAGATCGAAACATCAAAACATCACATTGTATCCCATAAATATACAATTATAATTTATCAAATAAATTAAAAATAAATATATTGTAGTCACATGTAAACAAGTAAAAGCAGGTGAAATTAATTTTAATAATACATTTATGTAATTCAAATATATACAATATTATCATTAGCATTTCAACATAAAATCATATTTTAAAAATCAATGAGATATTTTACATTCTTTCTTTAAATACTAAGTCTTTGAAATCTGGTGTTTCAGATTTCAGAACATCTTAAATTGTATTAGCCGCATTTGAAAGACATGAGCTAGTGACTACCAAAACAGTTTAGGCCTAAACTTTTAGATTTACTAAAGGTTATAAGTTTGAGAGAAGGATTTACTAAAGGTTATAAGATTTACTAAAGGTTATAAGTTTGGGAGAAGGTTATAAGTTTGGGAGAAGGAAGATAAGAGAGCTGAATTTCCTCCCACAATAAAAGACCTTCCCAAACAGAGTTACCTAGAGGCAGCACAGCCCTAGAGAGGGAATCATTGAAGATGGGATTATAAATAGATTTGTATGAAGGAATGTAGACATTGGAAAAAGATCCCTGTGTTCTCTGTTCGTAGCCCAAGAGAAGCCAACGGAACTTCTAAAACTGAAAGGGCCTATTAGGCAAGGAACAGAAAGTCTCTCAGCTTCTCTATGTCAATCAAAGACCAGCTACGTCCACTATCCTCATAACACCAAATCATAAGGCGTATCTTCTCTACTTGAACCTTAGCACAAGTTTTGTAACTGGGGCGATTGCAAGATTGATATGGCTAACACTTACAATGACTGAATTTATTTTTCCAACATTCCAGCAGAATGAGCCTTGATTAGAAATTACATTGAAATGCATAACTTATAAAGTATTTTATAGTCTTCTATTAATATTTATTATATATGTGAATTACTTGTTTGTTTGTTTAGCACGTCAAATATCACTGAAAGTCATGGAATGGTTAAAATTCCTGGGAATATTACACAATACAAATTTATATTTTTGACACTTTACCTCAACCTGAAATTCGGAAAATTTTTCCTCAGGCGATTTCTGGAAGCTACTGGGGATAACTCATTAAAATTATCAACTGCCACATTTTTCTTTCTCATTTCTTCTATCCTCCTCTATTTTTCTTTTAAAAAAAAGTTTCTGCATGCATCTGGTTGGCAGTATAACATGATAACAAGCATAGGCTCTGGAGTCAAATCGCACTAGTACAACACACACCTTTAATGCTTTGAAACTGTATGGCCTTTCAGATCAAGTGTTTAACCTAGTTCTCAGTTTTCTCATCTGCAATGTTCAGATAAAAAGAGTTATCCATAAACAAGTTGTGGTAGATTAAGTGAGATGATGAATTGAAATTGCTTACAACAGTGACTGACAATTAATATATGCTTAATAAATTATAGCTAGTCTTATTAGACCTGCTTATCAAAGATGTTTAATGCCGATATTGTAGTATAGATCTGAAGGAATGGAGATCCCTCTGCGAAGCTCCAAAATCATTATTCCCTGTTGCCTGCCCAATCTTTCTCCACCACAAACAGCCAGCAATTACTACCTTATTGAGTCAATCTAAGATGTCATTCATTCTAAGACACACTGCCAACTGAACAATGACACAATAATCTTTTATTACATAAAATATTTTAAATAATTATTCATAGAAGCTTTTGAACTTTAGTTGTAGATTTTTATCATGTATTTCACTTGTGCCTACATAAAATAAATGTGAAAAACAAAATTGATGGGTTAAGGTATTTCTAAGACTTTTGAAGTCCAACTCTTTGTGTTTTGTTTCTTAAGTTGAGGTGAAATTCAAATAACATAAAATTAAAATTAACAATTTATAATTTACATTTTGTACTTTTATCATGTTATACAATCCTCACCTCTGTCAAGTCCCAAAACACTGTCTTCATTCCTAAGATAGCACCCAAACCCATTTAACAGTCACTATCCATTCCCACCACCCTCATGTTCTTGCTTTCTACCTCTATGGATTTATCTACAATATGTGACTTTGGAGACTGGCTTTGAGACTGGCTTCTTTTACATGGCAAAATGTTTTTGAGGATCATTCACAGTGCTGCATGTACTAATACTTCATTTCTTTTTATGGCTGAATAATATTCCATTGCAAAGTCCTCATCTTTTCAATTAGTTTTCAACTGAGTCATGGATGTCTCAATTTTCCCATAAGAACATCATCCTCTGTGTCTTCAGGAGCATTGTTGATGCAACATTACATAATGAATCCTCCACTACTGTCCCTAGGATGCTCCTCCAAGCCACTGACATACATTCTGCAAGCTTTGATATTCATTCTTTGGCAATCACAACAATTTCACAATCGCTATGTGATCTATTATGTAAAGAATATCCTGATTTCAGAACTGTTAAATGTTTTTTTAAGTACATAGTATAATCAGCAAAATATGGTATTTTATACATAGCCATATTAAGAGATAAACATACACGCAAACATAAACACACACATATCAAGTGTATTCTATATCATAGTATAAAATACATTTCTTACTGTGGATTCAAATTCAAGTGAAAAAGTCCTTTCTGACCCTAGTTTCTCTTCCCTTAGAATAAACTCAAACACAATTTTATGTTAGCTATTCTTCATAAAATTTGGGACCTACATATGTAACTGCACTTACACAGCCATGAGTGTATAAATTTTAATGAGAATATCTGTTGAGGCATCAAACTTCAATCTAATGCTATACATATTTTCTAATTTGTCTCATCCATTCGGTTCTGTGTTTCTGCTCTCTTAAATTAGCTTCCGAATTAAACATTGATATTTCTGTTAAATAATTTGGAACACCAGGCAGAATAGAATTATCTTTCAGATCTTGGTAAAAACAAAAAACAAAAGAAAAAATGATTAAAATACTGTACATATAACAATTTTAATAAACCAAATATATGAAACTTTGACTATTTCTTTTGAAAATCTATTTTCCAATAAAATTCTTGCATATTTCATTTAAAATAATTAGAAATAAATCCTGGTATATAAAATAGCAACCAAGAAAGAATATTGAAGTAATATGGTTCAGTAGTTTCAATTTACAAATGAAAACCTGAGTTCCAATGATAAGAAGTACCTCACCAAAAACCGAAAGTTTATATGTAGCTATCAGAATTAGAACATCGATGGCCTGACCTTTACGTCTATCCATTAAGCTTCAAAAATTCTGATACTTAATTTAAAATTCTTTTTACTAATACATTGTAATTTTGAAGATTATTATCATATAAACCTAATAAAAATACCAAAAATCTAAATAACTAAAATATTATTCATAATTTATCTAATCTATTGTATTTATATTACTCTTCATACTGTTTACTCTTTTCAAATATAAGTATAAAATTAAAATGGAATTTCAAAGCTTAATAATGATGGCTAATATATCACATTGTAAAGAAGAAACAAATAAAGTTGCTTAAACGTGAGCTTTAAGTCTCATGATAAAATATCTGACCTGAAAAATATATGGCTTCTCTGCTCACTTCCCCACAGATCTTTCTGGTCTGAAGTGTTGAAATGGTGTGATACTTTATTTATTTTTTTAAACTGAAAATAAAACATTAAGCTTAATGTGTCTCCCACTTGCTATTTTATATTATTTTATATTTTACTTTGAATATGATTCCTATCATAGCTTATTTTTCTCTTTTTTTTCAACTTCTATTCCTGTTTTGACAAATTGGGCTGAGTTATTTCATTACAAGTCCTAAATGGAATCATACAAATTTAGCCATCTCCAAACATTTGCTACATGCAGCTGGACTCATGTAGCCCAGACTAGCTTTTAAGAACCCACACACACATGCACACATACAAACAGGTCAAACTGAAATGAATGGAGCTATTCATGGAATTAGAGAAGGAGCTATGCAAACTTTGAAAGAACTGTTGTACCATGTATACATATTCTACCACATTTACAGTCTTTATTTGTGGAGTGCAAATCTTTCTGTCCAAAGGTTTACTGCATTTAGACTCTTATTCATTATTCACAATTTCATATTCATTTTTTTTCTGGGAAATGATAGTAGTTTGAATATTTAGCTTGCCCTCCATATGAAAATAAACATCATGGTTAGCACACTCCCAGACAAGGTTAAAAGCAGCAATTGAGAGAGTTGAAATTGACAGTTGAATTCATAATTCATTCATTTAAATATATGGTTTTGAGACTTTAAACTGGTCCAGGTATTTCTTTCTTGCAAAAATTCATTTGTTGACAATATTTTGGAATTTTTGTAGAATAGAGAGGGATGTCATATGCTATGGTATAACAATTCTACAAAATTCTGAACAAATTTTCTCCTAAAAAGATGGACTAATTCAGATGTGTGTTATCAAATTACTTTAAAACCTGAAGTAACACCTTAAAAGGGGTTTCTTCTTGGAATATATGTGTGTGAAACTTGAATTGGTTTATAATTATTTGTTATTCAAAAAAAGGAAATGGAAATATTAGTCTGGGGTCTTTTCCCTAAATTTAACTTTGTTTATCATTCTCTGTTTTTCTTTCTTCATTCCAACCAAGTGATTAATTAACCCTCAGTAAAACTAGTAAATAATTCAGGTATGCTGAATTTTAAAATTTAGAGGTAAATACCTCAAGGGACTCATGGTTTCCCCTACAGACAGTTTTTGTACCTTTCCAAAGATCCTGTGTTCATGACCATTTGCAATAGTTTCATTTACGTAAATGCCAATTACTGTTCATTTTGGACAGTTATATTTTTAGCAAATTTTATCTCAATAATATAATTAGTAAAACATGCTCAATTTTCAACCATTAATTTTTTCAGTATTTACAATTGTCTTGAAATACAAGTAAATTTCTCTGAGAGGATAATGTTCAGCAGTACAAAGAAATCAAAAATGGTTGGGGTGTTTTGAAACCACAAGCATTTTGTATGATTAGAGGCCTTGGTACAGTTTCATAAACTATTTTATTTTTCACATAGCCAAGAGATGATTTATTCCTTTTTTCTTCTAGAACACAAAAACATTACAATCAATTTTCATGTTAGGTTTCTAAAGTAATGACAAATGGCATATACTAGGTTACTTCCACCTCTTCTTCTGGGACTCCAACTACATGTAACTTAGGCCACCTAATATTTGTCCCAAGCCATCATGGCTTTACTTATTTTAAAGTCTATTTTTTTCTGCACCTTGGACAGTCTCCGCTGCATTTTCTTTATGCTTTTTGTTTTAGTTTTCATTTTCATTTTTGTACTGTCCAGTGTGTTTTTAGCTCACTCATTGTTTTTTCTTGGTGTTTTTTAGTTTAGTTTAGTTTTGTTTTGTTTCATTTTAGGTATTGTTTTGCTTTCCGTTCCAAAATTTCCTCTGGATTCTTTTGTAGATTCCATTTATTTACTGATATTCCTCATCTTTTTCACTCATATTTCCACCTTTCCCCTAAATCCTTAAGCAGTGTTGCATAACTGTTTTCCAGTCCTTGTGTGTTAATTTCAACAACTCTATCATTGTGACTTTCAGTATTCAGCCATTCCAGGATGCATTGTATGCTTTTGTCTTTGGAGATTTCTCCTGTTATCTCACAAATTCCAGTTGCTCAGCAGCTCTGAATACAATCTCTGCCTCAGTGAGACCTCTGTCCCCTACTTGGGCTCCACCTCCATGTATCATGGTTTAAAAAATTGTTTCCAGACAGAAACCATATATACGTCATCTGTGTCTTTTTCTTCTCTAAAAGATCAAAATACTAGGTTGTCTGTTTTCCAATGTCTATAAATAGTTGCTTAACATAGATTATTCAGTTTACAGTTTATGGTGGGAGTCTAGTCATGTGACAATTATCATGTCATCTCAAAGTGGAAACCCAGAAATTTTAATGTTAATAGATACTGCCAGTTTACTTTCCTAAAGAATAAAGCAATTCATAATCCTATGAGTAATGTATAAGAGTACCCATTTTTCTAAAAATTATCTATCCATAGATCATTTGTCCTTTTAATTTTATGTTTTGTGGTGTCACTGTATTCTAATTTGCATTTCCCCAAAAACTGAAACATCTTTCTGTTGACTACATGTTAACTTTACTCTGTATTACATGTTCAAATACATACTTTGCTCATTTTCTATTTTTTGATGGATTTGTGGGGTCCTCATTGCACTATAACAATTCCTTCAATCTTAGTTTGACTATTCCATTATCTTCAAATTGTCAAAATATATATTTAGTTTACAATACATACAGTTTTACTTAATTGTATTCATATGTATTTATTCACAAATTAATTATAATCAAAGACCATATACTGGATCTAACACTGTACATTATATTTAATCAATACATATTAACTGTTAAGCAATTTCTTCTGGTTTGTTAGAAACCATTTTGAGGTAATTAATAACAATTTTTAAAAGAACTTTTCCACAGTAATACCATTTGCTACAGTGAAGTGATGATTTAATATTAAGTCTATTGCAGCTTCCAAAAGAACCCAGTGACACTCCCAAAAATTGGCTGAACCACTTGGAAAAACTGACCATTCTATATAAACTAGTGTGTTTGAAGTAGGTAATTTTAATGGCCTGTGATTCACTCAGCATACCGTAGTATACAAGAGTTACCTATTTCTTTAAAAAATATTTTGTTTAAACTGGAATGGAGGAGTAGAGCCTAAATTAATTAACATTAAAATCTGTCCAGATTCTGCCTTGTGGTAGGTATGAACTGAATAGTATGTCATGTTTCCATTATTTAGCTAAAAAATTCTGTTTTTATTATTTGTATGATTTCACAGTGAGCTGTAAAACTATTTATTGCCAAAAGTTACCTACTAAGTCACAATACCTCATATGGGACACATGTCAAATCATTACTGTCAAGTATTTCAATAATAATAAGTCAGTCGAGATTTAAATGTATGAGCCTTCTTTGACAGATATATTAGATTAATTCAAGCTGAGACAGCTAAAATTATGATAAAATAATAGAAAATATAATTATATGATTCAATAAGTAAACTAAACGATAAAATCTTCAACCATATAAAAATATATGTCTGGAGAGACATGCATGAAAATCAAAATCAAAAGGCTAAATATGACAGATGTGAAGCATTTTATTTCAACAAATACGTTAGAGCTAAAATGATAAAAAGAAATGGTTCTTCCCTCAACACAGCCTGATGAAAGAGACAGATGTATATACCAATAACAAGAATATAATTGTATTTCTTTAGAATACATTTATCTAATTTCTATTTGTTGATTAGTGTTTTGGTTGGGTGGTGAAAGAAAATCAGCTTTAGCACGTTTCCTTGAAGAAACGGTTCTATGTGAAATTAATGTTTGATGTGTAATCCCTAAAAGAAGCATGGTCCAAGGAATGTCAAGGGAGAAGAAAAGGGAATAATAGTAAAATTAAGTAAAATTTGTGAATACTTAATCTGCATGCTATTGTTTCAATTGTACCATTGCCCAGCAAAATTCTTTGAATGAATGTATTTACTCTTCCAAAAATTTTATTGCAAAATTACTCTCATAAACTGAGGAAGATAATACAGGCTTAAGGATATCCGGTGAGTTATACAAGATTATCTTACTAATAACTAATAAAACTGAGAGCCTGAGAACAGGACTCTTATAGAAGTGCTTTACTTAGGGCACACGCAGGAGAAGAGGAAATGAGGGAGGCAGGATGTGGGAGAGACAATAACATCAACTTCAGTGGCGCAGGTACCCTTCTTTCTGAGGGATCTTAGACCCCAGGTACCCTTATCAGAGCTTGGTTGCTATATTCATTTATTTAAGGTTAAAACTAGAAAGAGATGCTGGATGGATCATCTGAGTATCAAATGTATTTCTCCCTGCACCCGTTATGTTGCAGGAATCTTACCGTCTCATGATAAGCAAGTACGATTACTCCTGCCAGTAATAGTTCCTTTTCTTTCTCTTCTATCTGTGCCAGGAGCCCAAAGTCAACAGGTAGAAGCCATAGTTTTAAGTGTAGTGACACTCTTTCTCTGTACCTTAGTAAAAAGAAGTGTCCCTCTTTCAGTAACCAAATTTAAAACCACAAAGCCTATAGTTGCAGGGACAGGAAGCACAATTTCCCCAAAATACACAACCATGAGGTCCACTGGTTCTGATATGTATTATACTTTCTAGCGGTACCAGTCCAATAGTGTTTGATACCTGTGTTAATAGTCACAGTAATTTGAAGATAAAATCACTGGATCAGTAAAAGGGATTTTAAAGGGGCATCAATATCATCTACTACAGTCTTAGTTCTATTATAATTCTAGCCCCATATTGCAATTTTCCTGCCCCAAACTTCTCATTGTATGTTGAGAGTACAGTGGACAGATAAATTGTCTGTTTAATTCACAGGTCTTCAGAATGAAAGAAGATACGCTAAAGGCTTTTTATCTATACCTGTTCCTGTTATGATGATGAAATCCTGGACTACTAGACTGAGTCTGATATCAAAGTTGGATGAGTTTTTGGGCATCTTGGGAGAGGATGTTTTGGTTGTGCTTGGGTTGTGAGTTCTTAGGGGCAAAAAAGTGCATTGCAGAGGAAGGTAGAATATCACAGGAACTATTTTTTGGTTCTTAGGATGTGTGGGTGTCCTGGGGTTTGTATCACAGCTACCTTTGTAAAAATTTTTTCAACAACTATCAAATCCATGAGCAGTCCAATCAATACTGAACAGTTCTGTTTCTTCAGGTCATCTGTGGTCTTACTAATTTTCTCCTTCAACATATGTTTCTCTCTTCCTCTTTTCACCTTTCCTGCTTCCTTCCTGATCTTCATCCTCATACTCATCTTAATCTTCTTCGTTTAGTCCCTCTGGTAATTTCCCACCAACCATGGGACTTCACCCCAACAAAATTGTGAGCATTGTTAGGTTTTGTGTAAGACTCTTGCTGTAGCATGTGTAGCTGTGATTGGTGAGTCAACCGTCTGTGGCTACCAGTTACACCAAGATTGTAACAGTATTTTTATTTTCTGTACAACAAAAAAGCTTTGTAAATAAAATCTTAACACTAAAAAAAAGTGAATTGTGGAAGACTAATCCTGTGATAGTCCCTTAAAAAAAACATGCACACACACACACTTCATGGTATTCTTTGTTTAGTCCCTTCCCCGTGAATCTTGACTCCATGATTTTCTATTGCTCCAACCAATAGAATGTAGTAAAAGTAACACTTTGCCAGTTTCATGCCTAAGCTTTAGATATTATAGCTTCTGCTTTTGCACTTACCCTGAGCTGTGATGTAAGTTCAGCCATCCAGCTGGAGAGACAATGTGGATCTTGAAGAAGCCAGGTGGAAAGAGCATGGCCTTGAAATTACATGAAGTGGTCAAACGTGGTGGCTCACGCCTGTAATCCCAACATTTTGGGAGGCTGAGGCAGGTGGATTCCTTGAGGTCAGGAGTTCGAGACCAGCCAGGCCAACATGGTGAAACCCATCTCTATTAAAAATACAAAAAAAAAAAAAAAATTCTCTGGCGCGGGTGCCTGTAATTCCAGTTGCTTGGGAGGCTGAGGCAGGAGAATCGCTTGAGCCCAGGAAGTGGAGTTTGCAGTGAACCAAGATCACGCCACTGCACTCCAGCCTGGGCGACAGACTGAGACTCCATCACAAAACAAACACATAAACAAACAAACAAGCAAACAGATTTCATGAAGGTGAACCAAGAAACTCAGCTGACAGCACAGAGAGCCTAAACATATGACCCTGGGGTTACTGTTCCAGAGAGCTCTAGCTTTTTAAGTCCTCCAGGTTGAGGCTAAGATATGTAAGATATGTCATAAGAGTCACTTTGGACCTTCTAACCCTAACAGATATCTCACAGGGCAGAGACAAGCTCTTCCTGCTGTGCCATGTCTGAATTCCTGACCCACAAAACCATGGGTAAATAAAATGACTATTGTTTTAAGCCATTACATTTTGGGGTGATTTTTTATGCAGCTATAGAAATACAGAACTAGGAATTTACTTTTTCTCAAAAATGACAAGAAAGAAATGAGTATGGTGAACCTTATATACAATCTAATAAAGCAGTTCAACCTCAAGTGCCACCACTATGTTATAGTGTCATGTTGCTATTGTTTTTCACATTGAGCTCCAGGTACTGCATCCTGACTTCTGTGCCAATAATTTTTCTCCATCATATTTTAAAAACTACAATAATGTGATAAAATGCATAAAATGTATTTCATTTTTAAACAAAATCATCTTTGCTATAGAGAACTGCAAGCTAATTTTTATTTTTATTTTATGTTTTTCCTTTATGGATCCTCAGAATAGAACTTAAAGAAAGCTGATGGTTTAGAAATCTGTTTCCACTCAGGGATTCTAACTTTCATTTTGCAAAGCCTTGTGAGAATACATTTCCCTGGTCTGCATTCCAGTAGCCTTTTTATTTCCTGTAGCTGTGTCAAAAGCAGTAATAGCAACTTAAAAGAATAGAGCAGAGTGGCTTATAATGTATATACCATATGGTTTCATAGTCTTATACTTTCATTAACTTGGAAATTACTGTATGTGATACCGTATTAGCCTGCTAATTACTATTCCTACTATTAATTAACATATGGCTAAGTTAATAGATATTAAATAATAAAAGTGTGACCTTTCCTCTCTAACCTTATGTTTCAGATTCTTCTTTATTTTTGATATCTTAGCTACAAAAATTCCTTAAAATCTACATTCTGAGGCAAGACAGTAGTTTTAATTTATTGGCATATCTATATTTGCTGAAAAAAACAGCACCTTTTATTTTTACCACACTTCCTGTCATCTACAAAGCTTTAGCAGATATGGAAAAGTTGGATGAGTAATTTGAATAGAATAATGTGGGCAGCAAATTGCCTGGTCAGTTTGGCATTGAAACTACCATACAGCATGACAGCTTAGCTGTTTCTGAAATTATGTTAGACATAGCATTTATCAAGTTAATACTCATTAATATAGTCAACAGCAGAGCTGAGTGTAAAGTAAAGTTCTCTCATAAATTTGAAAATAGAATTCACAACACAGAAGCCATTTTATAGCTAGTGGATTTATTTATTATTTTTAAGTGAAATTATTATATCAAAAAATATAATATATTTTTTGAAATATATTATACCAAAAAATATAATATAACTCTCTTGGCACCAAGAGAGTCAAGTTTTATAATTGCGAGATTATTAAGTGTATGTGTAAAAGCAACCAAGCAGAATTTATTTTTGCTAGATTGAATTCTTCTATAATAGCACATTGTATTTACTATGCTAGCAAATTTTAGGGAGATCATGATAGAAATTGTGCACCCCAGAATGCAAAACTGACTATGAGATTTTAAGTTAATTATTGTTTTTAATGACACAATTACAATGTCTTGAAAAAAGCAAGATCAAGCCAATATAAATGGGTACTGATGATGGGTCTTTGAACTGAATCCTAAACATTAACATTAAAATATAGTGGAGAGAACAAAAACAATTTAAAACAATCCTATGAGAGACAGAAAAAATTTGTTCCTCCTACTCTACTCTCTTATACAGTTACTCAACAAAACACAATTTTTTTTTTTTTTTTTTTTTTTTGAGTCAGGGTCTTGCTCTGTCACCCAGGCTGAAGTACAGTGGTGGGATCACAGTACACTGAATCCTCAACTTCAGGGTTTCAAGCATTTCTCCCACCTCAGCCTCCTGAGTAGCTGGGATAAGTTTGTACCACCATACCTAGCCAATTTTTTTTATTTTTCTGTAAAGAAAATTTAAAAAATCTTATGCTATGTTGTCTAGGTTGATCTTAAACTGCTGGACTTAAGCATTCCTCCTGCCTCAGCCTCCCAAATTGCTGGCATTACTGGCATGTGCCACTGCACCTAGCAAACATAACACTTCTGACACTAGTTGTATAGGGGTATTTCCACCGAGTAATTATTCTGTCAACTCCAGCTGGACGTCCTATAATTCAACTCAACTCCGACATGGCCTGGAGATAGGGCTGGATTCCACATATTAAGGGATCAGTCTCACAAGATTGCCCCCAACTTCAGATGCAATTGCAAGTAACAGGTTTTCACCTATACTTCTGACCAACTAGCTATAAATCAGACTTCCCAAAACTCCCCCTTGGGTTCAATTAACTTTCTGGAGAGGCTCAGATAACTTAGGGGAATACAATTTACATTTACTGGTTTATTAATAAAGAATATAGATAAACAGCAAGATAAAAGGATACATAGGGAAAGATCTGGAATGATCTCAAGTACAAGAGCTTCTGGCCATGTAAAGGTATGACAGGCCATTCATCCAGCATACTGATGTGTTCGCAAACTCAGAAGCTCTCTAAAGTCCATAGTTCAGGGATTTTTATGGAGGCTTCATCACATAGGCATGATTAATGATCAATTCCATTTCCAGCCCCTCTTTCTACCCAACGAATGGGAGGTGGGGCTGAAACATCCAAGCTTACAATCATGACTTGATCAGTCTGGTGACCAGCACCATTCAGCAGTCCACCAAGAATCACCTCATTAGAACACAAGACACTCCTATCACCCAGGAAATTCCAAGGAACTTAGAATCTCTGTGTCAAGAACTGAGGCCCAAGACCAAATATTAGAATGAAGGATTCTCCTAGTAACTTAAAAGGGCATCATTAAAGCTCTGTCTTGGAAACTGGGGAATAGACCAAATACTGGAAGAAAAGATTCTCCTAGAACCCTCTCACTCAGGAAATTATAAGGGCTTTCAGAGCACTTTACCGGAGACTTAGGACAGAAATACACACACACACACACACACACACACACACACACACACACATACATACATACATATATTTCTTAATATTTCACAAGTTCAAAAGACTGAAGGGAATAAACCATATCCCAAAGTTCAGGGGCAAGTTCATCAACCAAAAAAGATGGACTGAGGAATGTAGTCTAGATCTACACCACATCCTTTAAACTTAGACGAAAGACAATTAAGAAAAAGTAAAGATTTTGCTTCATACTCAGAATGTGTCTGAATCTGGACATCAGAGACTGTTACCATGCTTTCTCTGAACAAATCAGAATCAGTTTCCCTTTTTGTGCACATATTCCAGGTGTACAAAGTCAATGAAAAGGTCAGATTCTTTATATCTTGAGGTGCACAGAAACCTCAGGAAAAAAAAAAAAAAATGCTTTAAGCAGGGAGACAAAAGCATTAGAGAAAATCTGAGGATGTAAAGGATTTTAGCTAAGATAATGACCAGAGACATAGCAATGTACACATCCTCTTTGCAATCATGGTTAATCCAAAGATTTTCTCAGCTATATACCCACAAATAATAATAGCAAATTATGGAGGAGGCACAGGTAAGTAAATGGGTTGGAGTGTGCCACAGGATCAAAGCTCAGGCAAAGTAATTCTTCACCTAATTCCGAAGCTTGCCACCTGTCAGCCACCAAGCCAGGAAGAATGGGCATACTATAGCATGTAAGAGGAGAAAAAGAGAGAAAAAGAAAATTGAGCACCAGTTGCTAAACCTTGGAGTGGCCTTGATTTGAAAAATAAAAAAGAAAGAAGAGACCAATTTGGCTAGCTTGCCTGAGCAGCAGGGATGAGTCAATTTCTAATCTATCTGCAGAGAAGGAAAATGCGGAAGACAATGCTATTCACATGTGATTGTCTATGTTTTGACTCACAAATAACCTTGAACTCTAATAAATTGTAATCTAATCAGTGGCATGAAGTCTCATCAACTGTATTTTCATTTTTTCCTCCCTGGGGCAGGGGAGGGGTCTTACCACAAAAGGAGAAAAATGTATAGACATTCAACAAATGTAGAGTGTTTACTAAATATTAGATACAGTTCTTGACCCTTGGGGTAATAACACTGGATAAGATTTTGCCTACTTTCTTTTGGGAGAATACAGACAATAAATATACAAATACATATTTTTAAATAATTCTAATGAAGATGGTGAAATTGAGATAATAATGTAGGGAATGACTCAGGCGGAAACATTGCTTTCATTGGAGTGATCAGGGGAAGTTGCTTGGAGGTAATAAAAAATACGAAACAAAACTGAGTTCAGAATAACAAGGAAACAGATCTGTGAAGATCAAGGGGGAAAGCATGTCACCTCTGAGGCTCTAAAGTCAAGAAATAGAAAGGGAGCAAAGGTAGCTTTGGTAGAATGAACAAAAGGGGAATAGATTGAATGTGAGGTAGAGTCAGTGACAACTACTAGGTTTTGGCTTAAGCAATTGTTATTTACTGAAATGAGAAGAGTTAGGAAGGAATGTATTTGTGTCAGGACAAATCAATATTTGTTATGACCTTTATATACTACACATATAAATAACTACTCTTCCATCTTAAGTTACAATATAGGTAAGGAATTCAACATGAAGCAAAGGAAGGAAGAAACTTTCAGTGTAGAAGAACCAGCTAGAAAAATCCATGATATGAACTTGTAATTGAGGTGGGATGTATGATGTCAACTTGCTGTCCACCTGGGGTTCTAAGAGAAAACCACGTAACAGCTTCTAGAATAAGGATGTGATAAGAGGGTCTAAGTCACTCTTTCATTGAGCAGATACTAGAATCTATTTCTCAGGGTATATCTTTCTCTATTTAAGTCTATTTGTTAAAAAACTGTGAAGATTTCTAAAAATTTTATAGCATAATGGAAAAGGAACATTATTCTAAACATTCCAAATAAATACGTATTTCTTAAAATTATAGTAACCTATAGAAAATGAATATGATAGAAAATATCTACTCAGGTCACAAAAAATGTGCAAAAAATATGCATCTATGAAAGAGATACTGAGTTTAATAAAGAAAAAAATAGACAAAAAGTTAAAGTGGAATTGGCCAAAATAATGAAAGATGAAAGGGAATTTTAAAGTTAATAGCTAAATCAATATTCATATGAGGCTGGAAAAAGCAGAATTGATACTGCATAAACCTAAATCAGTGGTTTTCTCCCTTTGGGGGACTACAAAAGAAAAGGTGCTGTACACGATAGATTAAAGTTAATAGGGCTGAGAAATATGAACATATTTCACTCAGGCAAGAAATCTAAATAACTGAGATCAGGCAATAACCAAATTTAAAATAGAAAATTAATACTTGAGTTGAAATATTATTCAAGCCTATGAATCAAAAGAACTACCTTCATGAACCCAGAAAACATAACAAAAAGGGCTTAATATGAAGTGTTAGCACCCAGACACAGAGAGAGAGAAGGAAAAACAGCTACCTATAAAAAAATAGAAGTTGGGCTGCCCTCAAATTTCTCTTCTACATAACTGAATGCCAGAGGACAACACAGAATGTCTACAGAATTTTAATGGAAAAAGTGTGTGACCTGAAAATTCCACATCAACCAATTTATTGTTCTAATATTAAAGCAACAGAAGGCATTCCTAGGTTGTAAGGACTTGGCAAATATTGCAGCCAAATATTCTTCTGGAAAAAAAAAAAGAATCACTGATACAATTCAAGTGATAAAAATATAAATCAAAATAAAAGTACTGGTGATGAGCACTGACACTACTTAAAGATATTAAACTAACACAATTTAATACCAATCCAAACAACCTTCAGCAAAGTTGCTGAGCATCTACTCTGTAAATATAGAGGAAATAAGAGAAAACAAAGCACACTGTGTCCTCCCTTGCTGGAGATGCATTATGTTAGATGAGAGAGGCATTAAACACCAAAGAATGTCACATAGTCATCAGTACTATGAAAAGCATAGAAGAGGGTCATGAAATAAAACATGGCTGCAATTTTAGATAGGGGCCTTCCAGGAGGCCTTTCTAAAGAGCAGGAACCTGATTGAAATGAAGGAATGAGACTTTTAAAAGTCTTAGAGAAGAGATTTTGGAAAGGGTCAAGTACCTGAGGCGAGAGAGAGCTTGTCATGATTCAAGGAAGAACTGGGAGGCCATTGTGAGAGAAACGCAGTAAGAGGGAGAGTGAAAGATGTGGGCATTGGCTAACTACCTAGGGTCTACTTAATATTGGACAATTTATTCACATAGGACTTTGGATATTCATCTATGGCAGTTGGAAAACCAATGGAGAATCATAAACAGGGGACTAATATGATCTAGATTAGCTTTGAAAAGGATCTCTTTGGAGTTACATGGGGAACAGATTATAAGGTGTTGGAAAGACATTAGAAAGTTATTACAATAATTGTCTCTATGATCTTATCTTAATAGCAAAGTATGAAATGCCTTGCAGGAAGGTGAGAAAAGATCACCTTAAATTTTGTATTATGCCTGATGAAGGCTCAATTTATTGTAGTTAAATTTGTACTGCCCCTGCCCCTACAAAGCAGCAGTAATCTTTCAGTTTCACACGAGGTATTTCCAGATCTCATAGTTTATCTAGAGAAGGTAGAATGTTGAATTTGTAATGTGAAATTTAAAAATTCAAGAAGAAATATATAGACCAGAGTCCTCATCAAAATTATATAAATACATAGAAATAAATAAATAAGTAAAATTTTTAAAGGAATAGGTTTTACTTTCTGGCTATCAGTTGGCAAGTTCAGTTCTAAATAGTAAAAAGTAGAAAATACCAGGAACATTAAGGGGATACCAAAATCAG
Source organism: Piliocolobus tephrosceles (assembly GCF_002776525.5). Taxonomy (NCBI): domain Eukaryota; kingdom Metazoa; phylum Chordata; class Mammalia; order Primates; family Cercopithecidae; genus Piliocolobus; species Piliocolobus tephrosceles. The sequence continues at coordinate 118,097,325 of NC_045434.1, read as the reverse complement.
AATTTGTCAAATAAAATTACAGAAGTAAGCCATAATATACTTGCATTAGTGAGGATTCTCTAGAGATACAGAACCAATAAGGAATATATATACATATTTTTCTATACCTTATAATAAATCTCTTTCTATGGAGATTTGTTATAAGGTATTGGCTCACATGATTATGGAGGCTGAAACCCCATTATCTGCAAGCCTGAGACAGGAAAGCTAGTGATGTAGTTCTAAGGCCTGAGAGTTGGAGAGCCAATAGTGTGGATTACATCTTTAGTCTGAAGGCCTGAGAATGAGGAGTGCTGAAGACAGAAGGAAATTGAAGTTCCAACTGAAGCAGTCAGGCAGAGAGAGAATTCAAACATCCTCTGCCTTTCCTTTTATTCAGATCCTCACCAGATTGGATGATATACACCCACTTTTGGGAGGGACATCTGCTTGGGTCAATTCACCAATTCAAGTGCTCATCTCTTCTGGAAACAGTTTCACAGACAAACCAAGAAATAATGTTTAATCAGATATCTGGGCATCCTGTAGCCTAGTCAAATCAGCACATAAAATGAACCATCCCAATACTTTTCTCCTTTTAACGTATAGAAGGGCTTAAATTCCCTATTTCTAGAACAACTGACACATTGAGTCTTTTTATAAGTTTTTAAAAGTTTTTCTTTATAAAATGTGTCTGTTTTTATTCATGATGCCCCACTTGTCTTAAATAAATGAGGTAATGCTATGAGATTCACCAAAAACTGAGGTGAAATAATAAAAATAAAAATTTGGATAAAATTAATTTCAGTGCTTATAAGGCCTTGGAATTCTACTATAAGTTACACATTTTGCCAGGTTCAATGAACATCAAGAGTAATGATTCACTCATCAATGAACTGTTGGAAAAGATGATCCTGTACTTCAGGTTTCACAGAACTCAAGAAAGGAGATCTAAACCTTACTATAAATAAATAGCAGTAGCATAAGAAAATAATAATAGATAATCATCCAAGTGAAAGGTAAATGGTCTGGTGAATTAAGGGCTGCTGTCCCAGTGATATTTTTTGGTGGCCTTGAAAATGCCTTATGAGCACAGAAAGAAAATTTGAAGTTAACTGAGTTATAAGAATGAATATGAAATGTATTATAATTCTACATTCAAAAAGCTTTTCTTCTCATCTGTTTAAGGCTATGATAACCTGAATAATTTCTTACCAAAGGTATATATGTCCTAATCCCCAGAATCTGTGAATATTTCTAGAATTACATATCAAAATGAAGGTGTTTGAAAGTGTAATTAAATTAAGAATCTTAAAATAAAAAAAAAAAAAAATCTATCCTGCATCATTTGGTGGGCCCAATGTGATCACTAGGTTCTTATAAGAAGGGCGCAAGAGGACAAGAGTCAAGAGATATGATAACAGAAGCAGGGATTGCAGTCAAAGAAAAGGATTTGAGGATGCTGCACTGTTAGCTGGAAAAATGGACAGCAGCTATGAGCCAAGGTGTAGGTGACTTCTAGAAGCTGGAAAACTCGATGAAACGGGCGGGCCCATAGGGCCTCTGAATTTGTCATGGTTCTCTAGAAGGACAGAACTAATAGGAAAAATGTATGTATAAAGGGGAGTTTGTTAACGAGTATTGAATCAGATCACAAGGTGAGGTCTCACAATAAGCTGCTTGCAAGTTGAGGAGCAAGGAAGCCAGTAGCAGTCCCAAAACATCAAAAGTGAAAAAGCCAAAAGTACAGCCTTTAGTCTGTGGCCAAAGGCCTGAGAGACTCTGGCAAATCAGTGTTGTAAGACCAAGAGTCCAAAAACTGAAGCACTTGGAGTCTGATTTTCAAGGGCAAGAAGTATCTAGCACAGGAGAAAGATGAACGCCAGAAGACTCAGCAAATTGGCTCTTTCCACCTTCTTCTGCCTGCTTTATTCTAGCCATACTGGCAGCTGATTAGATGGAGTCCATGCGGACTGAGGGTGGGTCTGTCTCTCCCAGTCTACTCACTCAAATGTTAATCTTCTTTGGCAACACTCTCACAGACAAATCCAGGAACAATACTTTGTATTGTTCAATCCAATCCTTCAATCCAATCTGGCTGGCACTCAATATTAACCGTCACAGCCTCCAAAAAGAATGAAGTCCTCCCAATACCTTGTTTTTAGACTCTAAGACATATTTCAGAATTCTGATCTTGAAAACTGTAAGATGATACGATTGTGTTTATTAAGCCACTGAATTTGTGATAAATTGTTATTCCAGAAGCAAAAAAGACATATAAGTCCAGCTTAAAGATTGTATTAATCTGGCACATTTTAAGTTTATTTTCATGGTAACATTGGATGAACTGTAGGAAAACTTTGACATTTTTCATTTACAAACACAGTCAATGAAACGATTATAAACAATATAACTGCATTTATAAATCCCATGAATTCCATTTTTATTTAATTAAATTTATTTAACAAATCCTCTGGCTTTACGTTATAAATACATTACCTCTATCTAAGTTGAATGTTTAATTCTTAAGTCCTACCACAGGATGTTTCACTTCTTTTTTTTTAATTTTTATTTAGTTATTTATTTATTTTTTATTATTATACTTCAAGTTCTAGGGTACATGTGCACAACGTGCAGGTTTGTTACATATATATACATGTGCCATGTTGGTGTGCTGCACCCATTAACTCATCATTTACATTAGGTATATCTCCTAATGCTATCCCTCCCCTCTACACCCTCCCCACAATAGGACCCGGTGTGTGATGCTCCCCTTCCTGTGTCCAAGTGATCTCATTGTTCAATTCCCACCTATGAGTGAGAACATGTGGTATTTGGTTTTCTGTTCTTGCAGTAGTTTGCTGAGAATGATGGTTTCCAGCTGCATCCATGTCCCTACAAAGGACACAAACTCATCCTTTTTATGGCTGCATAGTATTCCATGGTGTATATGTGCCACATTTTCTTAATCCAGTCTGTCACTGATGGACATTTGGGTTGATTCCAAGTCTTTGCTATTGTGAATAGTGCTTCAGTAAACATACGTGTGCATTTGTCTTTATAGCAGCATGACATATAATCCTTTGGTTATATCCCCAGTAATGGGATGGCTGGATCAAATGGTATTTCTAGTTCTGAGTTTGTTATTTACTGCTTAGTTCTCTCCTGACTCCTTTTCAAATCCTTTCTATCTGGCACATACTCAGTTTTCAGATACATTTAAGTGATGTTCAACTGGATTTGGGTACATTTTGTGTCTACTTTTGGCCCTTAGATCATTGATGTTAAGGCTTTAGAAGTAATGCTGGAAAGATATCTTCGCTGTTTTGGAGACGCTAAATTTTGTCATGTATTTTCAAAGGAATAAACTCAGTACTCAAACACCCGTTATGACGTGGCAAAGAACTCTTTAAGTAGAATACCTGAATATATGGTTGAAAAGAATGACAAGATCATTATTGAAAAGTAGGGCAAAGGCATAACCAATAAGAGCATCATGATGGGAAATAGTAGACTGATAATAACAACTAGACCTTCCACTTTTATGTATTGATGAGTAGTTTGAAGCCAAACATAGCATCAATTTTTTCATTATTCAATTGGGAATTGGAGTAACAAGCTGCTACAGAATGAATATTTTCACCACCAACTACATTCCAATTCATATGTTGAAATCCAGTTCACAATATGGTATTTTTAGGTGGGATATTTGAGACACACTTAGATCATGAGGATGGAATGCTCATGAATAGAATTAGTGATCTTATTAAAAGGATTCAGAGAACTCCCTTGCTCTATCTGCCATGTGACAAAGATGGTCTGTGAACAAGGAAGTGGAACTTCACCAGAAACTGAATGTGTATATTCCTTGATCTTGGAGTTCCCAGCCTCCAGACCTGTAAAATTAAACTTCTGTTGCTCATAAGCCACCTAGTTTATGGTATTTGTTGTAGCAGCCCAAAGAAACTAAGACAGAACCATTGACAACATCTGTCTACATTCTGGAGGATCAGTCTTGGCAGCAAAAAGGCACACCAATTAACTTAAAACTGTTGTGAAATCAAATTCAAGCCTCTACTGCTGGCCTAGAAAACGAAAATAAGGATTCTAAAGCCACTGGACAAGAGGGAGATCATGTGTCTAAGGAAGAAAACTAAACTATGAAACTATAAAAACACAATTATAGAGTATCACCAACACTAAGATTGAGCCACAGCCAACCTACAATAAGAAATAACGAGCTTAACCACCCACTTACTTGAACTCTAAATTATTAGAGTTGCTCTACACAAAAATATTCCAACTAAAGTTGAACCATTTCCATGAGTTATCAAACTTTTTGGACTCTTTGTATTATATTTATTCTGCAATAATAATAATAATTTGTTCTTTCTTTTTTTTTTTTTTTTTTTTTTGAGACAGAATTTTGCTCTTGCTGCCCAAGCTGGAATGCAGTGACATGATCTCACGATCTCTGCTAACTGCAAACTCCTCCTCCAGGGTTCAAGCGATTCTCCTGCCTCAGTCTCCTGAGTAGCTTGGATTACATGTGCATGCCACCACACCCAACAATTTTTTCTATTTTTAGTAGACCCAAGGTTTTACCATGTTGGCCAGGCTGGTCTTGAACTCCTGTCCTCAGGTGATACACCAGCCTTGACCTCTCCAAGTCCTGGTATTACAGGCATAAGCCACTGTACCTGGCCATCATGTATTCTTTAATTACAGAATAAATGCATAAGTTCTTTTATTTAAAGAAATTAAACCTTTAAAATTTAAATTTTAAACATTTAATTAAAATGTGAAATGACTTTAACATTTAATTAAAATGTGACATGACTTTAACATTTAAAATTCATTTCTTTAAATTTAGAGGCATTTTACCTGAAAATGTGTTTGGAAATTAAATGTAAACATTTTGAGCATCTTGTTGGGAAATGAAACTAAGACACATTTTTTAAAAGTTTATACCCTTTCAAAACTTTTCAGACCAGTAAGTATTCAAATACATTTGATTTATTAACAATTATTATTATGAAATAATCAATATTAAGTAATATGAAACAACCCGTATTATTATTATGAAACAGCCTATAGAGAAAGTGAGCAAGAGTAGCAATTCTTAGATAAATCTGACTTTAAGTCAAAAACAGTTTAAAAAAAGACAAAAGTCATTATATAATGCTAAAGCTATCAATTCAGTATGAGTATATAACAATGCTAAATATATTCACCCAACACTGGAGCACCCAGATTCATAAAACAATTATTACTAGACCTAAAGAGAGAGAAATACAGCAATACAGTAACAGTAGAGGACTTCAACACCCCACTCACAGCATTATACAGATCATCCAGACAGAAAATCAAAAATGGACTTAAAATTATACTTTAAATCAAATGGACCTACAGACATTTACAGAACATCCTTCCTAACAACTGCAGAGTATACATTCTTTTCATAAGCTCATGGAACATTTACGATGATAAAATGTATGTTAGGCCACAGAACAATTCTCAACAAAGTTTTACAAATTGAGATAATATTGAGTGTCTTTTCTGACCACAATGGAAATCAATACCAAGAGAAACTTTGGAAACTCAAAAACAAACAAACAAAAATACATAGAAATTAAACAACATGCTCCTGAATGAACATTGGGTTAATGAAGAAATTAAGATGAAAATTTAAAAATGTTTTGAAACAATGAAAATAGAAACATAGCATACTAAAACCTGTGGGATATAGCAAAAACAGTGGTAAGAAGAAAATTTATAACATTAAAAGCCTACATCAAAAAAGTTGAAAGATTACAAATTAGCAATCTGAAAAGGCACCACAAGAATTAGAAAAGCAAAAAAAACCAAATTCCAAATTATCAGGAGAAAAGAAATAACGAGGATCAGAGCAGAACTTGATAAAATACAGACTAAAAAACAAAACAAAAAAAGGGCCAACAAAATTAAAAGCTTGGTTCTTCAAATAGATAAAGAAAATTGATAAACTGCTAGCTATGCTAACAAAGAAGAGACATGACCTAAATACACAAAATCAGAAATAAAAAGGAGATATGCAGCAAATATCACAGAAATGCAAAAGATTATCAGAGACTATTATAAACAACTATATGTGCACAAACCAGAAAGCCCAGAGAAATAAATTCCCAAAACGTATAACCTCCCAAGACTGAACCAGGAAGAAATAGAATACCTGAACAGACCAACAACAAGTAGTGAGATTAAATCAGTAATAAAAACATCTCCCAAGAAAGAAAAGCCCAGGACTAGACAAATTCACAACTGAATTCTACCAGATGTATAAAGAAGAACTAGTAGTAATCCTATTGAAACTGTTCCAAAAAATCAAGGAAGAGGGAATTCTCCCTAACTCATTTATGAGGTCATTACCTCCTGATACCAAAGCCAGACAGAACAAAACCAGAAAAAGAAACTAAAGACCAGTATTTCTGACAAGTATAGATGCAAAAATGCTCAACAAAATATTAGCAAATCAAATCCAGCAACACAAGAAAAAAGATAATACACCATAATCAAGCAGGTTTTATACCATGGAGGCAAGGATGGTTCAACAGACACAAATCAATAAATGATCAATAAATGTGATACATCACCTAAACAGAATCAAGGACAAAATCATATAATCATCTCAATGAATGCACAAAAAATATCCTTTATGATAAAACCTCTCAACGAACTAAGTTTAGAAGTAACATACCTCAAAATAATAAAGAACATATACAACACATCCACAGCTAACGTTATACCCAACAGGAAAAAATTCAAAGCATTTTCTCTAAGAATTGGAACAAGACAAGGATGCCCACTTTCACCAATCCCATTCAGCATAGCACTGGAAATCCCAGCCATGGTAATCAGGCGAGAGAAATAAATAAAAAACATAAAAATTGAAAAACAGAAACTCAAATTATCCCTGTTTGCTGATGATAGTATCTTATATACAGAATAAGCTAAATACTCTGCCAAAAATCACTTAGATTTGATAAATAAACTTAGTAGTTTCAGGATACAAAGACAAGATACAAAAACCAGTAGAATTTCTTTACACCAATAACAATCTAGCTGAGAAGGAACACAAGAAGGCAATCTCATTTACAATAACTCCAAAAATTAAAATAACTAGGAATAAATTTAACCAAGGAGGTGAAGGATCTCTACAGGGCAAACTACAAAACGCCAATGAAAGAAATCATAGATGACATTAACACAAAGGGAAAAACAGCCCATGCTCATATGGATTGAAAGAATTAATATTGTTAAAATTACCATATTGCCTAAAACTATCTATAGATTCAGTGTGATCACTATGAAAATATCAGTGTCATATTTCACTGAATTAGGCTATAGTAACCAAAACAGTATTGTACTGGTATAAAAATAGATAAATAGATCAATGGAACAAAAGAGAGAAGCCAAAAATAAAGCTGCATATCTACAGCCAACTGATTTTTGGCAAAGCTAACAAGAATATACACTGGGAAAACATTCTTTTCAAAAAAGGAATTGGGAAAATTAAATTTCCATATGCAGAAGAATAAAAGTGGATCCCTAACTCTCACCATATGCAAAAATCAATTTAATATGGATTAAAAACTTAAACATAAGACCCAAAACTATAAATATACCAGTAAAAATGTAGAAAAAACACTTGTAGACATTGATCTAGGCAAATGATTTATAATTAAGACCTCTAAAGCACAGTCAACAAAATCAAAAATAGACAAAATGGACTTAATTAAACTAAAAATCTACTATACAGCAAAATCAATAATCAATAGAGTGCATAGACAACCTGCAGAACAGGAGAAAATATTTGCAAACTCTAATCCATCAGGAGACTAACATTTAGATAATTCAATGAACTCAAGCTACTCAATAATAACAACAAAATACCCACAAACAATACCATTAAAATGTGGGCAAAGGATATGAACAAACATTTTTGGAAGAAGACACATAAATGGCAAACAGACACATTAAAAATATTCATCATCACTACTCATTAGAGAAATGCAAACTAAAACTACAAAGAGATAGAATCTTACCTCAGTCAGAATGGTTATTATTAAAAAGACAAAAAATTACAGATACAGGTAAGGGTGTGAAGAAAAGGGAACTAAATACACTGTTAGTGGGAATGTAAATTGGTGCAGCAACTATGGACAAGAGTATTAAGATATCATGAAGAACTAAAAATAGAACTATCATTGGATCTAGCAATCCCACTATTGGGTATCCACTCAAAGGAAAATAAGTCATTACATGAAAAAGATATCGGTAGTATGTTTATTGCAGTACTATTCATAATAACAAAGATGTGGAATCAACCTAAGTGTCCATCAATGAATGACTGGATTTTTAAAATGTGGTATGTATGCATACTGGAATATTATTCTGCTATAAAAAATAAGATTATGTCTTTTGCAACAACATGGATGAACCTAAAGGACATTATTTTAAGAGAAATAAGCTAAGGATGGAAGTCAAATATCTCATGTTCTCACTAGTAAGTGGGTGCTAAAAAGTCTGTAGACACAGATTTAGAGAGTGGAATGTTAGGCAATGGAGACTCAGAAGGGTGGGGGAGTCTAGGGATGGATGATGGTAAATTAGAGGGTATGATATAAATTATTTGGATAATGAATACCCTAAAAATCCCTGACCTGACCATTATCCAATCTGTACATATAAAAAATTGCACATATACCTCATAAATTTGTTCTTAAAAAGTGTGAAATATAAGATGATTGAAGACTTTCTGGTATGGAATTAAAAATTAATATAAATTTACTAAATATTCAACTTAGTTAGAAAAATAATTTAAAAATAAACCCCAAGGAAATCATGAGTGTGTGAAAATAAGAAGAAAAAGCTGGACATGGTGGTTCATGCCTGTAATCCCAGCATTTTGGGAAACTGAGGCAGGCGGATCACCTGAGGTCGCGAATTCAAGACCAGCCTGACCAACGTGGAAAAACCCTTTCTCCACTGAAAGTATAATAAAATTAAATAAAAAAAAAAAAAAAAAAAAAAAAAGAATTGACCGGGCATAGTGGTGCAAGCCTGTAATCCCAGCTACTCGGAAGGTTGAGGCAGGAGAATGGCTTGAACCTGAGAGGGGGAGGTTGTAGTGAGCCTTGACTGTGCCATTGCAATCCAGCATGGGCAACAAGAGTGAAATTTCATCTCAAAAAGAAAAAAAAAAAAAGGAAAGAAAGTGAGAAGAAAAAATATAAATTAGTAAATTTTTAAAAAGCACAAATAAAAGCACAGTTTTAAAAATAATATGGACAAATGTTCTGAAAATCTCTTGCTATTTTGCTTAAAGTAATAAGAAAGAAAAAAGAATGATTATAAATAGGATCTATGATGGGATTTGCAATGCATTAATCACACCACTCTTCAAGGGAATACTCTTTATCCTGCCGTTGGGGGTACTGTCAAAGGATGACTTTCAGCTGTCAACTCCTTCATAGACTCCTCTCTCAAGAGCATGTCCTTTCCTCACAGCCCAGGACTGATCTAGGTGAAGGTGTAAAGTTATGGCTATGCACTGTGGGATAATCAGAAGGACCATTCTGACTCAGAAGCACCCAATTAGGTCAGTGGGGGCTATCAATCCAGTTAAAATATCTTGACTTCTGCCCTACTCTGCTTCCACCCCTGACATCCACAGGTGTTTACGTCAAAGGCACTCTCTATAAACTTTTAAATACTAAACTCTGCCTCCCAGAAACCCCAACTTGTTTCAGAATTTATAACTTATGTTCATGAGCTTTTTAAATACAGAAGCATACTAATTACCATTTTATGCCAATACATATCAAAATACTGATTTTCAGGAAACATATTTATTACTGAATTCATTCACATAAGAACTAATAAAACTGTCAAGTAATTACCCATCAACACCCCAAATCCTCCAGGACCAGTAGTTCAGTTCATTTTATTATCATTTTTAGAAATACAAAATTTGTTAGAATAGACAAAAACAGGTTTGAAAACTACACAGTTCAATTTATGAAGCAAGTCATTCGTATAAACAACAATGAAAATATGGCAGGAAAAAGAAAAATAGATCAGGGTCTCAAACACAAATGCCTAATCAAGACCAGGAATATGACACAAATATTTGACTCAGGTCATGCATATTCTAATACAAAGAAGTGGAGTCCATGAACAACTGGAATGTGTAAGCCCTACATAAAAACAATAGTAAATAAAAACCACAATAATGATAATAGGAAAAAAGAGGGGAAGTGATAACATTTAGAGACCCTGCTATATAAAATGCATTGTATGGCTGGGCGCATTGGCTCATACCTGTAATCCCAGCACTTTGGGAGGCCAAGGTGGGCAGATCATCTGAGGCTGGGAGTTCGAGACCAGCCTGACCAACATGAAGAAACCCCATCTCTACTAAAAATACAAAATTAGCCGGGCATGGTAGCATATGCCTGCAATCCCAGCTACTCAGGAGGCTGAGGCAGGAGAATTGCTTGAGCCCAGGAGGCAGAGGTTGCAGTGAGCCAAGATCGCGCCATTGCACTCTAGCCTGGGCAACAAGAGCAAAACTCTGTTAAAAACAAAACAAACAAACAAACAAACAAAAAAACACTTTTAAAGCACTTTTAATGTAGTAAATCAATTATTTAAAGCAGCTGTTATTTTTATCTTGGTTTTACAGATGCCACAATGGAGGGAGAAAATTTAAGTTAGTTTTGTAAAGTTATATAAACATGAGTATTGAATTCAATTTTTGAGCCCAGGCAGTCTGGCTCCAGAGCTTCCTACTTCTTGTTTCTTCAGTCTTACTGCATAAATATTTCAGTAAACACGTGCACACACATATGCACACTTAAGGCAGATCTTTCCTACCATGCCACCATTGAACAATTATACTTGATATATATAAATATCCTAACAATATAATTTCAATCCAATCCAATAATAAGTAATTTTAATTCAAACCAGTAATAATACAATTATCCTCTACTATAAACATGTATTTTTCCTAAGAAATGAAGAATTTAAAATTAGTACTAATACTAGTAGTAAATCAGTTGATTAATCATCAATAAGACAAAAGGCAGAAAGTGTCTCCAACTGTATCATATGAAAACTAGCAGTCATCAAATGGATAGATGAAAGAACAAATAAATAGAACTCTATTCTTGTTTTTCTCCCCCTGGGGTTGGAAAGACTTCTTAAGTAACATAACATCCCAGAATTCATTCAATAAAAATTAATATGATTTGTCTATAATTATATATTAAAATTAATTATATATTAGAATTAGTAATTATAAAAATTACATATTAAAGTTAAAAATGTCTACTTGGTAAAAGGCGCCACATATAAAGTTAAAAGACAAAAAACAAAAATAAAGATAAATATTTTCACTATATATGGAAAAGGATGAAAACATCTATCATACAGATATAATACAATACAATATATATAATACAAATACATATAATACAAATATGTATTATATTAAAACATAATATATAGCATATTATATATGTATTATATGTTACATGTATTATCTACATATACATATCGTATACATTCACAATGTAAGGAGTTTCCACAAAGTAGTAACAAAGCATCAAACAGCTAAACTCAGCCTGATTTTCCCAGAAAGCAAAGCTGAGACAATAAAATACCCATGTACCCCTACCTTATTTGGTAGCATAGATAACTGAGTGTGAGAAGAATGTGACTTGCATATGCCCAAGCTATGCTAATCACATACATTTTAGGAAGCATCCCAATATAGTATTGTGACTAATCCAAGCATTCTTGCTGAAATGTTGAAGTCTGAAGCACAGGTGAGTATCTCAACGTCAAAAAGTTCTCCTTTTCCCAGTCTAAAAATCTACCCTCTTAGTTTAACCTTCTTGATATCCTTCCCCACATGTTTTCCCTTGTTCCTTGCTGGCATATATTAACTAGTTCCTTCAACTTGTTTGTGTTTAAGCTATTTCTTCTGGAGCTTAGACTGTACTTTCCAACTCAGACTATGAGAACTGATCCTGTCATAATAAGGACTGGGAGGTGTAAGCATCATCTAACAAAGCATCCACTTTCAGGCAAGGCCACAGCATGACCTCCAGGCAAGGAAAAGTCAGCTTCTTCTGGCAAGTGGTAGTGGGAAGATATTTCTACTGACCTAGAAGTTTCAGGGAAATTTATGTGTTCAATATTCTCAGGCCCTTTATTCAAACATCCCCATCTCAGGCCTTCCTTGTCTTGCCAGTGTCTGACTTTCACATAAGAGACTTTTGAAGCTGCACATTCAATCTGTTTTGTGGCTCTGAAGCATTACAATTAGATGTTAAGGCTATTTTCAACACAGTCTCTCTCATGCTCTCTCTCCATAGATATCTATCTATATATGCATATATATATTATATAGAGAGAGATGTATGGAGAGAGAGAGATAGTTTTCATATACATACATATATATAAAATCCAGGATTATATATATTTATATATTATATATAATTACATAATCATGTTGATAATATATAATTATATAATTATATATTATATGTATGATATATATGATATGTAATATATACATATCATATATTATATATAATTATATATCATATATAATATATAATCATATAATTATATATGATATATAATTATATATTATATGTATGATTATATAATTATATAATCCAAATGGAGTGGCTTGAGAGAGACAAAGATTTTATCATATATATAAGATGCATATAAGATTTTATTTTATGATAAAAATCTCTTGTGTACCAAGGATTGTAGAAAGATTATAACCACTCCACTTGCCGCCTGCCTTGGGGCTCCTATTGTCTTTAGAACAATGAGTAATCTAGCTTCAAATCTCATTCTGAAGCCTCTGTGTTCTAAGGTCATTCTTGGTATTTATTTTTCCTTCTGTCTCACTCTTGTGAAAATTGTGTCCCAGGGGACTTTAACTTTCCCAGACTACTGGATTATATATGCATGATTCCAAACAGATCTTGTGAGGCAGAAGCTAAGGGGCTCGTGGAATAGGCATGAGCTAAGGAATCATCACATTATTCCCGCATGACACAGTCAGAGCTCATACAGAATTGGTCACCCAAGTAGTATATTGAACAACACAAATGTCCAAGGTCTCATAATATGTTAGGTGAAATGAATATGAAGTGGCACATAAATGGTATCTGCTCTACAACCAGGAGATTCACAGAAAATAACTACAAAAATGGCCAATAAACATATATTGTTATGTGCACAAGTTCACTATCAGGAAAGCATGTTGTAAAACAGTAATGAGAAATTTATCATCCATCAGATTGGCAAACATTAAAAAGACTGATAATTTTTAGTTTTAATATAAATTTATAGAAATAGTCTTCCCAGTGATAATTATTCCATGGCAAGTAGAGCACAGAATCTAGATCATAGCTGGCAACTTAGCAAAATTCTGCGTTTGCACCTTTCTCTTACACATGGAACACAGTTCTCCTCAAGGAAGGTGATAGGATTTAGCTCTGTGTCCTCACCCAAATTTCACCTCAAATTGTAATCCCTACGCGTCCGTGGAGAGTCCTGAGGGGAGGTAAATGAAGCATGGGGCTGGACTCCTCCTTGCTGTTCTCGTGATAGTGAGTGAGTTCTCAGGAGACCTGGTTGTTTGAAAGTGTGCAGCACACACCCCTTTGCTCTCTCTCTTTCCTGCTCCACCATGATCAGACGTGCTTGCTTCCCCTTCACCTTCCACCATGATTTTAAGTTTCCTGAAGCATCCTAGCTATGCTTCCTGTACAGCCTATGGAACTGTCAGTCAATTAAACCTCTTTTCTTCATACATTACCCAGTCTCAAGTAGTTCTTTATGGCGGTGTGAGAATAGACTAATACAGAAGGTAAATCCAGTTATCTTATCTGGCTCAAACTCCAAAACCTCATGCTCAGTACCACCCTTCCGGTTCAAGTATCACGCTCTATAATCCAGTAAATTATAAATTAGAAAGACAAATTATCTGCCTTCTGCTCCACACCCAAAATAAAGTGCTGAGGCAGAGCAGGATATCTGCATTAAAAACTCTTTTTTGGAAAGAAAGAGTGGGAATACCTAACTGTGAATGACTCATAAAAGTAATGGAATTCTGCTGGTCAGGCGATTGTGAGAAATCTTTCCTTGGGACTTTTCCAATGCCCTCATGGATATTCTGCTTTCTGGGAGGAATTATTTTATACATTGTTCAACTTAATGCCTTCTGAGTGGTTCTTCCCCATCTATTACTTTCTCTGGAAAAATCTCAGTCAAAGCCTTTTTTATGTCAGACTCGTAGTTTGTCCAGTAATACAATTACAAAGATTAATGAACTTCTAATCAATTTTCTTGTAGTCATTTTCATTTGTCAGTAACCTCACCAAAAACTATTTCTTGGATATAGTTCCCATGCTGACTTTTTTCCTTGCTTTGCCATCTAAATGCCTCTTTTCAATTTGATTATAGCTACTGGCATCTGAAACAACAGACTTAGAGTGAAAGAAAACTCAATATGATCCCTACTTCAACTATAAACCTATTTGTCTAACTGGAACAATTTAAGGGGTTTAATAGCACAACACTTTTTAAAAGTTTATTTTCAGTCACATGGGGGTTCAAAAACAGATGGCTTTTCCAACCCTACAAGAACAAAATTCTTGAATTAATTTTCTTTTATTTCTTCTCTTAAACCACTTAATACCTGGCTTAACTCATGTCTTTTTCTAGTACCTTGTTACACATAGCAAATACCCAGTACATTATAACATTTTTGAGTTTTCTAATCTCTTTCCTTAGAGGTACAGGCTCTGTGGGTACCCGACTTGTCTTGATGGTTAGAACAGAAGGTAATTTGTCAAAGGTTTTGATTTCATATAATAGGGTCTCTATATTTCTAACTTCCAACACCTGCTTTCTCCTTAACACAAAATGTTAAGCCAGTGTCACATATTTTTTTTTGTTTTTGTTGTAATAAGACTGGACTTCAAGGGACTAATATCTGTATTATTTGGGGAAAAAACTAAAGGTTGTAGCAAATAAATACGTTAATTCATTGGTAGTTTATTTTTAACTCGTAACAGGCTGAGACAAGTGCTCCTGGTCTGTCGTGGCTTTCCGCCATGTAATGACTCATGACCCTAGCTCATCTCATCTTGTGACGGCACCATCTAGGTTTCAGCAGATGAAAATGTATAAGGTATGAGAAAGCACACTAGCTTTTTAAAGCCTATGTCTTGGAAGTTAAAAACATCCATTTTATTTGCTTTTTATTGGTGAGAACTCTTGACAATGCCATGATGTAAAGGGAACTGAGAAATGTAGTTATTTTGCTGGACAAAAATTTTCCTTTGACAATTCCCTTAGAGCTATGAATAGAATATAAATTCTATGAAATAGAAAGAGTAAAATGAATTGTGTTGGTCAGGAAGTCAACTCTGCTATGGAAGTCTTTGAACTTTAAAAAAATTTCATTCCCTGAAATCACGTCTTTTGAAGCAACATGGATATGGCTGGAAGCCATTACCCTAAGCAAATTAATGGAGGAACAGAAAAACAAATACTGCCCTTATATAATGTCCTTATATAAGTGGGAGCTAAATATCGGGTACACAGGGACATAAAGATGGGAACAGAGGACACTGGGGACTACAAGAGGGAGAGGAAGGGAGGGAGTAGGGCAACGGCTGAAAAACTATTATTTGGGTATCAGGCTCACTACCTGGGTGACAAATTCAGTTGTATCCCAAACCTCAGCATCACACAATATACCCTTGTAACAAATGTGCACATGCACTCCCTGAATCTAAAATAAAAGTAGAAAATAAAATTTGTTCTCTATCTGAAAGTTTTATTAAAGGAGGAAGCCATGTTTTATTTGTCTTTTCATTACCCTCCAGTTATTTACCTTGAACAAACAGCAGAGGTTTTGAATAAACAATATTCACTTATTTATTTGATTTTGCTATATAGTAGGTTATGAGTATCTGTATACATACATAAACACATAACTTTTACTCTTGCCAACTATGCATTGTAGAGTATATGAACTAAGATAGTCAATAAAGGAAACAGTCTGTGGTGGTAAATAAGGAAAGGACTTTGCAGCAAGATAGATCTGGTTTGAAGCCTAACTCAAACACTAAGCAAGTAGTAGGGATCTGGGCAAAACCCTTAACATTTCTGAGTTGTTTTTTCATTTTAAAGTGTAGGAAAAATACCTAAATTGGATAGAAAATTTTTATATTATGGCTAATGTATAAAGTTCTTAAAAGTGCTTGCTTTAGCATAAGTTGTTGAACCTGAAACGCAGAAACATTAAACTACAATAAAACATAAATGTTTTCTAATTACTATGCATGCTTACCTAAGTAGAACTCTTTTAGTAGCTTACTGTGGCTTTTAAAAAATTAAACGGTAAGTGATAAATGGTCTAATTCTTGAATAACCTAAGAAACTATAAAGTTTCCATCTGTTATTTCTAAGTTTATATTTAAGAGAATTCTATATTTGCCAAGTCCAAATGTCAAAGTTTTAACATTGCCTTCCATCAGCCAAGTTTAACTAGGAAGGTAGAGAAAACATTCCCGCAGTCATCAGAGAAATGGTGATGCATAGCTTGGAATTATGTTGCTTTGAGCCAGTGAATATTCCTATATTTCTTCCTAAAAAAAAGAACAAAGAAAAAATAGAAAAGGAAAATCATCATAGGAGAGTCAGACCACTTAATGGGGAGGAGTTTTTACTAATTAGAGTTTTTTGCCAAATATCCTCAGTCATTATTACATTAGATCATTAATGCAATCAAATAAGTTTATGAAATCAACTATACAAATTGATAAAATTTTTATTTTTTCCAACATTTTCTTATTTTGCAAAATGTCAAGCCTATACAAGTGTTGAGTAAGACAGTACAATACATACTCATATACCCTTTATTAGATGCACCTGTTTTTGAACCATTTAAAAGTAAGCTGCAGATATCGTAATGAATCACCCTAAATATTTCAACATGTATCTGTTAAGAATAAGAACATTTTTCAACAAATGGGTAACACCATCACACTCGTGACATTTAGCATTGAATAATATTGAATAATACAGTTCACATTCAAATTTCCCCATTGTCTCAATAATCTTTATGGTCATTTTAACATTTATATGGGATCCATAATATCACTTTTCATTTAAGTTATTAAGTCCATTTACACTCCTAGAACTATCAACTCTTTTTCTTTTCCTCCTTCTTCCTCTCTTCCTCCTACTCCTTTTTCTTTTTTTTCCTTTTTTTAAGTCTGTCCAAGTTATTCAGTAGATCATGTTACATTCTAGAACTTTCTGATTGTTTCTCCTTGATTATGTACCTATTAAACATTTTTAAAAATATATTTTATAATAGGTATTATATACTTCTTTTTATCATATCAAAGTAATAGAAATTTGCATGTCTTCCTATTATTGATATGATATGTGCATACATATACATATTATATACATGTATGTATATGTACATATATACATGTGCATATACATATTACATACATACATGTATATATTATATATATAACATATAATAACATCATACCAATAATAGGAAAATGTGACAATTTTGTACACACACCCACACACATTTTTTTTTTCATAGTTCCTAGCTCATAACTTCCATAGCCCTTGTTATAACCTTCTGTTATAACTTAGGTATTAGGCCTCAAGGGCAGGCTTAAGGAAATAGAATCACTCTGATCTTCTGCCTCCTTTTCACCTGCCTCAAGGCAGGACTTTAATTTGACCCAACCTCCCTGACTGTGGGTTTTAAGACCTTTCCACAGAAGGTCCCTCCCTATGTCTTGGGGAAATGAATGCTGACATCATGCAGCTTCCACCAAAACCCAAGAGGCTGGGTTCCTGGGCTTCCAGATAGCAGAATATGAAGAGGTTCCTGGAGGGTGGCACACCCAAGGAGGGCATGGAATTCCCAAACCCCAACTTGAAGCCAGTTGATCAGAAGTTCTGGAAGTCCAGACTAATTTCTGGGGTTTGGGGAACAGTCCTAGGGACTGCCCTCTCAGCCTGAGGGATCTAACACTATCTCCAGATAGTGCTGGAATTGAATTGGAAGACAACCAGCTGGTGTCTGCTATTTGGTGTGTGGGGGAAAATTCCCAGACATTTGTTCACATAAGTCTTCTGTGTTGATGACTGCTGCGGTGGTATAAGAGCAGAAAGGAAACATAGTTTGAGAGTTTTTCTCTAAATAATAGATGACATTACTTTTGAACGTGTGATTAAGGTCATCTCCATCAACTATCTCATTGCAAAGGACCCTCTTCTCTTCATAATTAACAAGAAATCTGTGGAGTAACACTTTGACCTAGCATGAATATCTTATTCTCAAAATATGTAACCCAGTAATTTCAGTGTTTATTGGTAACCTTTGCCTGAATCAATTATTACAATGATACTTGCGAATGGTCATTTTCTATCTCTATCATTATTTCTACATTTATTAGTTGGCATTCTTCTATGAAGAAAAGCTGGCCATGCATGCTGGTTCATGCCTATAATTCCAGCATTTCGGGAGGCTGAGACGGGCAGATCGCTTGAACTCATGAGCTTGAGACCAGCCTGGGCAACATAGAGAGAACCTGTCTCCACAAAACAATTTTAACAATTATCTATGTATGGTGATGTGTGTCTGTGGTCCAGGCTACCTTGGAAGCTGAGGTTGGAGGATCTCTTGAGCTTGGAAGACTGTGAGTACAGTGAGCTATAATTGTGCCATTGCGCTTCAGTCTGGGCAACAGAGCAAGAGTTTATCTCAAAAAAAGAAAAAAGTAAAGAAAAAGAAAAAAACAAAAGCTTTTCTTCTCTCCTTCCTCCCTCTTATTTAAGCAACATAATGGATCCAGTAACAATTTTTCATTACATTTTAATCAATTGCTGTAATTATAATTTTTGATGTTCAAATTATTTCATATTTTGTTAGAGGAAATCCTTTCAAGCAGACTCATTTTTTTTTTTTTTTATGCATTTCCATCCATTTTTGAGAACTTCCTGCTTTCAAGTTTTATTTTGCAATCTGGTCCTACTTGAAAGATTTATAAAAATTCATATCACCACTTTTTTTTGTCTATTTGAAATTTATTAAACTATTGAGACACAAATTTGAATAATTGCTAAGCTTAGAATAGCCTGAGTTAAAGGCTGAATCTACAATACACTAACTTCACAGTCATGGATAAGTAACCTATCCACTCTAACTATCAGACTCTAAAATACGAATAAATATCATGCCTACCTTATTGAATTGTTTGGAAGATTAAGTAAGATAAGACATGAACAGCATCAGCAGTGCCTACTATTAAATACTTAATATGTTAGCTATTCTAGAATTATATAATATTGCAAGCTATTGGGCAGTCAGTGGAACATTACAACTTTAGAAATACTTATCCTTTAATCTCCTTTATGAATTGAAGTCACTTATTTCTTATACCAGGCTTCTCAATCAGTCTGTGCCCCCCCCCCCCAACATTTTATTATTCACTTAAAAAAGATTAGATGACTAGAGCCTCACAGGTGACCTTTCAAATTTTGACTATGCAGTTTTCCATTTTATATTTCACATTATTTTACTGAAATTTGTATTTAACTGACAAGCAGCATTATCTGTTTTTACCATCTGATGAAGCCATGTTTCCACAGGAAAACTGGGTCAGTCGAAGCAACAATAGACTGGCTCATTGTCACAGTGGTTTGATTTCCCAAGAGCTAAATCTTGTGGGAATTTTGGAATGTCTCTTAGGAATGAACAAATATTTTGTTTCAAAATCAATATATATCTCAGACAGCTTTGTACAAACAGAATGCATTGTATTTTGAGGTGTCACATAACATCTGGCCTAACACTTAAAGCCATCTCCAATAAATTAAATTGATTTTTTTTTTTTTTTTTTTTTTTTTTTGAGACAGAGTCTCACTCTGTTACCTAAGCTAGAGTATAGTGGGGCAATCTTGGCTCACTGCAATCTCTACCTCTCAGGTTCAATCAATTTCCCTGCCTCAGCCTCCTGAGTAGCTGGGATTACAGGAGTGTGCCATCACACCCAGCTAATTTTTATATTTTTAGTAGAGACGGGGTTTTGCCATTTTGGCCAGGCTGGTCTTGAACTCATGACCGCAGGTGTTCCACTTGCCTTGACCTCTCAAAGTGCTGGGATTACAGACATGAGTCACCATTCCCGGCTGAACAAAAATTTTTTTTTGTAAATGTCCACTGACAGTTCTATCTTTCTTAAAGCCTCATCACCTAATACCCACTTTAATTAAAGCCTTCAGAAAGAAAAATAGGGCTATCAAAAAACTCTATAAGGATAAGAATAATGGAAATTTAAGACAAAGTGTCAAAGATTATCTTCACACAAAGCTTATTTTGTTCTTAAACTATTCCATAGTAGCTTTTAAGCCTTGGGAAATAAGATAACAATTTTTATTTCCAGTCCTTTCTATAATGTCGTATTTCTCATTTTAAATTATATTTAATGGATGATTATGGCCAAACTGTTATGTGCATGGTTAGATATACTACTTCTACTCCAAATACATAGCAATAGCAATAAAACATGGATCTGAAGTAAAAGCACAAAATGGTAACCTGGAAGAAAATTACAGGCCTAACAGCCTTCAAGGCTGCAAACAGGCAGTTTTGCCCAATAATTTGATAACTATGTGGTAATTAAGATTTAAATTCTCCATATGAAATGGAAAGCAAGAGTCAAAATCACTGCTTGAGGCAAGAGTTACTATGGGAATTCTCAGTCATACAAGAAGACTTTAAAAAAACTACTGAAACACTGCCTTGGGCTAGATTTTCAAGGGAATATTTGTACCTAGGGTAGTGAGCAAAAAAAGACTCACACTCATGACTCAGGAACTGAATCAACTACTCACTATTTATATGACCATTTCTTGGGGTTCCTTTATGTTATAACAAGACAAGAGACTCAAATCAATGTTACACAAGCTGATACTTCAGTAAGGTCACAGAGACAAGTATAGGAAAACACAAAACACTCAAATTCTATATGGACAGAAATAGAGGAAAGTCAAAGGAAAGCAAATATGAAACTAAAAACCTTTCATTTCCCATGGATTACCAAACCTAAATATAACATTTTCATGAGGTATAAAAATTAAATGTCAAGAAAGGTAACCAAGAAAGTTAGCAAAGTATAAACCCATTCCAGATTAAAAGAATCTGGGTTAACACTCCAAAGAAGACTTCTCAAAAGCATGTCTAGGTTGGTCAGAGAAGTAAAGAAATAACATTTACTAAAAACAGTTTAATAAGCAGTACATATAAAACAAAATAATGAATATAAGAAAGAACCAACAAAAATATTGAAAATGAAATATTTTTGGAAAAAAGCTCAATAGAATAAATCTTATATAATTAAGATAAATTTTAATTTAAGAATTAATCTAAAAATATTTACCCATGTTTTCAACATAGAGAAATAAAGAGCAACTATGGGAATTGTAAGATGGATTAAGAAAAATTAAATTATGTAGTATCAATTTAATGAAAATTTGACGGAGAAACAATTGTATTTTAAAGAAATAATAACATAATATTTTCCACAACCACAAAATACCCAAGTCCTCAGATTGCAATAAAATTTAATCAATAAAAACATTAAATTATGCTGAATATAAACTAATGAATGTTTCATAAAACTGCAATCAACATGAAAGGGAAGATATAAATTTATCAAAGAGAAAATATGTTTCCCACAAATAGCTATTATGCTGAACACAAAATATCCAGAAAAAACATAAGCCACTAAGTATCATATTTTATTTTATTTTATTTCATTTTATTTATTTTGTATTTTAATTTTAGAGGCAGGGTCTCTGCTTTGTTACCCTGACTGGAGTGCAGTGGCATAATCGTAGCTTCCTGCAGCCCTAAACTCCTGAGGTCAAGGGATCCTCACAACTCAGCCTCTGCAGTTTCTAGGACTGCAGGTGTGGGCCACCATGCCTATCTAATTTATTTTCTATTTTTTGTAGAGATAGGGTCTTGTTATGTTGCCCAGTCTGGTCTCAGACTCCTGGGCTCAATCAGTCCTTCCACCTCAGCCTCCCAAAGTGCTGGGATTACAGGCATGAGCCACCACACCTGGCCCTTCTAAGCATTCTGTATCCAGCTAAAAAAACCATGAAATGTGTGGGCAAAATGAAGATTCTCAATAAACAAACAAATGAAAACTACAGTTTTCTAAAACCGTTAGATACTCACTAAAAAAAGAAATGAATGATGTTTGCCAAATGCAATGAACTACTAGCATTTTCAAATAATTTTATATTTTTATTATAATAAAATATACATAAAATAAAATTCACCATTTTGACCATTTTTAGGTGTAATGTTCTGTGGCATTAAGTATGTTCACATCGTAGGACGACTATCACCACCATCCATCTCCAGAACACATTTCATCTTAGAAAACTAAAATTCTGTGCCGGGCGCGGTGGCTCAAGCCTGTAATCCCAGCACTTTGGGAGGCCGAGACGGGCGGATCACGAGGTCAGAAGTTCGAGACCATCCTGGCTAACACGGTGAAACCTCGTCTCTACTAAAAAAATCCAAAAGCTAGCTGGGCGAAGTGGTTGGTGCCTGTAGTCCCAGCTACTCGGGAGGCTGAGGCAGGAGAATGGCGTAAACCCGGGAGGCGGAGCTTGCGGTGAGCTGAGATCCGGCCACTGCACTCCAGCTCTGGCGACAGAGTGAGACTCCGTCACAAAAAAAAAAAAAAAAAAAAAAAAAAGAAAACTAAAATTCTGTACCTATTAAGAGTAACTCCCCATTCCTCTTCTCCCAGCCCCTGGAAACCATCATTCTACTTTCTTTCTCTACGAATTTGATTACTATAGGTACTTCATATAAATTGAACCACATAGCATTTTTCTTTTGTGAGTGGCATTATACATTGTTAGATGTGAATACATTAGAATTGAAGTAATCTGTTTAGTAAAAGATACTGGAAACAAAGTTTAACTCAGATATCAACGCTTATAACTAAGGAAACCATGCAATTTGGTTTGCCCAGTGTAGTTCTAGTTTTCTTCTCGTATCTGGACGTAGTTATTAAGGATGCACCCTTTCATTCTTAAAAATGTTTTGGTTTAAATAAGTGATTATGGTCACCTTAAATAAAACTTTCTAAAGTTTAATGTACAAATTTTATAAAGAGTATTTTAAAGTCTACCAAAAAGGACTAACTATGCTAAAGAACAATAGTTAGTGACTACTGAACAAAGAATTCATTGAAGAGAAAATATATACAGCTAATCAACAACAAAAAAATACTCAGTCTCTTCAGAAATCAGGGATATGCAAATACAGTTAACTGTTAAACACCATTTCACACAATTAAAGTAGGAAAAAACAAAATCTGACAATAACGAATGCTGAAGATGTTCTGAAGAACAAAAGTTCAACCTTGCTTTTATATGTATACATGGGTATAACCAATTCCAAGGAAAATTCTGTTATCTAATGTGTATAATCTCTGTGTTTTTTACATTTTGCTTGTTTTATTGGTATTTTTTAAATAGTGTGCCATGAGTATAGTATGATAAAGTTTGCAAATCTGTTTGATACGAATGGCCTTCCATATTATTTTTTTTAAATACACTTGAAGTTCTAGGGTACATGCGCAAGATGTGCAGGTTTGTTACATATGTATTCATGTGCCATGTTGGTGTGCTGCACCCATTAACTCATCATTTACATTAGGCATTTCGCCTAATATTATCCCTCCCCCTTCCCCTCCCCCATGACAGGTCCCAGTGTGTGATGTTCCCCACCCTGTGTCCAAGTATTCTCATCGTTCGATTCCCACCTATGAGTGAGAACATGTGGTATTTAGTTTACTAGTTCAACCATTGTGGAAGACAGTGTGGTGATTCCTCAAGGATCTAGATCTAGAAATACCATTTGACCCAACCATCCCATTACTGGGTATATATACCCAAAGTATTATAAATCATGCTGCTATAAACACACATGCACGCATATGTTTATTGCAGCATTATTCACAATAGCAAAGACTTGCAACCAACCCAAATGTCTATCAATGATAGAGTGGATTAAGAAAATGTGGCACATATACACTATGGAATATTATGCAGCCATAAAAAAGGATGAGTTCATGTCCTTTGTAGGGACATGGATGAAGCTAATGTGTATAATCTTTCATTTAAAAATTCTGTTTTTAGATACACTTCTTAGAGATACTCTTGCACATGTTCACAAAAGGTGTACAAAACACTAAGCACAACAGTGTACAATAGCAATAATTTGAAACACCTCAATCATCAATGTTTATCAATAGAGAATGAATCAATACATTTTAGTATTATCATATCATTTAATATTATACAGTAATTACAGTTAGTTAATTAGAGTTGAAAATATTAGTAGATAAATGTCCTATCAATATAATCATAGTAAGGGAGAAAGCATGTGAAGAATAAAACAAATTACAGCATCACATATATAAAGGTTGAAATCATATAAAATAATATTAGATATTATATGTGAATACACCCATACATTGTTATGTATATAAATTCATGAGACAGCCAGATACCAACTTTAATATAGTACATAATGAAGGGATGTGATAAGAGGAAAATGGAATTCATAGAAATTTCAAGAAGTTTCAATTGTATCTCTAACATTTTATTTTATTTTTTCTACCAAATTATGAGAAACAAATATTACAAAATTTTAAGGATCTGATAAAATTTAATATTTAGCCCACAGGCACTTTTTATATGTTTGTCTTTTTCTATATAATTGAAATATCTCATTCAAATTTTTAAAATTAAAGTTAACACAAATGCATAACTTCATGTCTAACCAAAACATCATGTTATTTTTTTAAAGTTTTATCTTTCCTTGCTATGTTTCTTTTTTTTTTTTTTTTCAACTTTTCATATAAGTATAGGGGTACATGTAAAGGTCTGTGGTACATATTATTTCATCACTCAAGTATTAAGCCCAGAACCCAAGAGTTATGTTTTCTGCTCCTCTCCCTCCTCCAACCTTCCATCCTCAAGTAGATCCCAGTATCTGTTGTTCCCTTCTTTGTGTTCATGAGTTTTCATCATTTAGCTCACACTTATAAATGTGAGTATGTTGTACCTGACTTTCTGTTCCTGTGGTAATTTGCTGAGGATAATGGCCATCCATGTCCCTGCAAAGAACACGATCTTGTTGCTTTTTTACATGGTATTCCATCTTGTATATGTACATTTTAAAAATCCGATCTGTCATTGATGGGCATTTAGGTTGATTCCACATCTTTCCTATTGTGAATAGTGCTGCAATGAATATTTTAATGCATGTGTCTTTATGATAAAATGTTTTATATTCCTCTGGGTACATACCCAGTAATGGGATTGCTGGGTTGAATGGTAGTGCTACTTTTAGCTCTTTGAGAAAGTATCATACTGCTTTCCACAATGGTTGAACTAATTTACAGTCCCACCAACAGTGTAAAAGTGTTCAATTTTCTCTGCAACCTCACCAGCACCTGATACTTTTGGGCTTTTTAATAATAGACATTCTGACTGGTATGAGATTATATCTCATTGTGGTTGTGATTTACATTTCTCTAATAACCAATGATATTGAGCTTTTTTTTCCATATACTTGTTGACTGCATGAATTTTTTTTTTTAAAGTGTCTGTTCATGTCTGTTGCCCACATTTTTATAGGACTGTTTTTCTGTTGTAGATTTGTTTCAGTTCTTTATAGATGCTGTATATTAGGCCTTTTTCAGATGCATAGTTTGTAAATATTTTCTCCCATTCTGTAGGTTGTCTGTTTACTCTGTTGATAGTTTCTTTGGGCAGAAGCTCTTTAGTTTAATTCGATCCCATCTGTCAATTTTTGCTTTTGTTGCATATTGCTTTGGCAATTTTTTGCCATGAAATCTTTGCCCATTTCTATGTCCAAGATGGTATTGCTTAGGTTGTCTTCCAGAGTTTTTATAGTTTTGGGTTTTATATTTAAGTCTTTAATCTATCTTGAGTTGATTTTTGTATATGATATAAAGAAGAGGTCCAGCTTCAATATTTTGCATGTGGGCTAACCAGTTATCTCATCATCACTTACTGAATAGGGAATCCTTTCCCCTTTTCTTTTTTTTTTGTAAACTTCATTGAAGATCAGATGGTCATATATGTGTGTACTTATTTCTGGTTCTCTATTC
The DNA here is from genome assembly GCF_002776525.5 of Piliocolobus tephrosceles. NCBI lineage: Eukaryota > Metazoa > Chordata > Mammalia > Primates > Cercopithecidae > Piliocolobus > Piliocolobus tephrosceles. The sequence goes on along the minus strand of NC_045434.1, from coordinate 118,070,992 downwards.
TGTTCTACTGGTCTACAGGTCTGTCCTGTACCAGTGGCATGCTGTTTTGGTTATTGTAGCCCTGAAGTACAGGTTGAAGTCAAGTAACATGATTCTTCCAGCTCTGCTTTTATTTCTTAGGATTGCCTTGGCCATTTAGGCTGTTACTGGTTCCATATGAATTTTAAAATTGATTTTTTTCTAATTCTGTGAAGATTATCATTGATAGTTTGAGTCAATATAGTATTGAAAGTCCTAGCCAGAATAATCAGGCAAAAGAAAGAAATAAAGGGCATCCAAATAGGAAGAGAGAAAGTCAAACTATTCCTGTTTGCAGATGACATGATTCTATATCTAGAAAACCCTGTAGTCTCAACCCCAAAGCTCGTTCAGCTTATCAACAATTTCAGCAAAGTTTCAGGATACAAAATAAATGTTCAAAATTCATTGGCATTCCAATACACCAAGAGTCAAGCCAAAGAGCCAAATCAGGAAGGCTATCCCAATTACAATTACAATTACAATTACAATTACAATTACAATTACAATTACAATTGCCACAAAAAGGATAGAATACTTATAATACCGCCAACCAGGGAGGTGAAAGATCTCTATAATAAGAATTAAAATACACTGCTTAAAGAAACTAGAGAAGACACACACAAATGATAAACTAATGGAAAAACATCCCAAGCTATGGCTAGAAGGGATCAACATTATTAAAATGGCCATACTACCTAAAGCCTACTTTATAGGGTTAATGCTATTCCTATGAAACTAACCTAAATCTCATTATTATTCTTAAAATAATCTTGATTTTGTAGAAAATATAAAAATGTAAACAAGTAGAAATTGCTTACTATATCCCTAAGAATTTTTCTGATATCTGAGAAATTCTTCCTATCTATAATCCTGAAAATGGGACTCTGAATTCCAACAACTGTCCCAAATGTTTTTGACACAATCCATGTGCCAAGCACTGTTCTAGATGTTGAGGATACAGCAGTGAACAGACAACAAAACATTTTTCCTGTTGAAGCTTTTTTCCCAGAGATGAGAGGCAGATAATTTAAAAAGAAAAAAAAAAAAAAAAAAAAAAAAAAGATCAACTGGATGCTTGTTTGAAGATGCTTAGTATGAAGAAAAGTTTAATAGGGTAATAATTCAGAGTAATAGGTGTAATTTTAAATAAGGTGCTCAGAAAACAACTCATTACAAAGGTGTGATCAGAGCGAAGATCTGGAAGAGATAAGGGAGCAAGCCATGCACACATATGAGGCATTGGGGCAAAGAAATGTCCCTGAGAAAAGGAGCAGCAAATGCCTCCAAAGACATCAAGGATGCCAGTGTGCCCGGAGCAGGGCAAGTAAGAGAGAAGAGGTAGGAGATAAGGGTAGACTCTGTGTGGAGCCTTACAGGCTGTTTAAGAATTTGAGCTTGAATTCTGAGTTAGATGAGAATTATTTTGAGAATTTTGGGACACGAGATGACATTTTAAGAAGCTTACTCTGGCTGCTGTCAAACTGCAGGAGAGAAAGAATGGAAGCAGAGAGGCAAGTTAGGAAGCTATTGCCATATCCCAATGAGAGATTATGGTGCCCTATGTCCTGGTGAAATGTATGTTTGAAAATACATCTGAAAATCGTTTGTGAAATCTTTGGAATCATGGGATCTTTGGTCCTGTATGTTATTTTTTGAACCAACACGTGGAATATAAAGTTAGAGTGAACCACAGTAAGGAAAGACACATAATGCTGACACATACATGGTGTGGTGTGATATGGATAGGTGTCTGAGTGTATTATTAATTATTTGACTAAAGAAAAGCTAAGCGACCAAAGGGAACAATCCCTTCTTTCTTTCTTAATCTGAAATATTTGCAAAGAGTTCTGGAAATTTCTCAGATGTGCCATACAATGAAAACAAATTAAATGCTGAACTAAATGATTCTTTCTTCCTATGGTGTGATCTTTTTCCCTTCTTTTGGATATACTCATTTGTTTCTGACAAGATAATCACCACTGCTTTGTCGACCTTTATGAGATGCGTTATGTTACTGGGAAAAAGTCCTAGGATCTCTATAAATGGAGAAAGTGATCCCTTGTTGGCTAAATGCTCATTGTACAGACCAAACAGTCTTACACCTTCTGAAAAGGCCTAAGGAAAGTTTTGTAAGTGTTTGGGAGTTGCTGTTTTTGAGCCAAATATCAAGTCACTTTGTGCTTGGACCTAGTTCTCTTTGTTCTCCACTGTGGCAATAAAGAACAGTAATATGTGCAAGATGAGGTGGCTCCTGTGAGCCCAGAAAATGCCAATTTATATGAAACCTAAATCAAATACTTGTTGCCCTAGACCAAAAAAAAAACTTCCAATTTTGAGGTCAGTAAACACTAATCTGTGGAATTTAAGGAGCTATATTACTCAGTAGTATTAACATTTGAAATTTCTACTACTGTACTAAATTCATATTTTATAAATTATTACAAATAACACTATATTCTATTTTATTTATGTCACTAGTTACAAAATAATTTTCAAACGAACCATTTAATCATTACTAAGTTTCATTTATATCGTTCTGGAAGGTTTAAAAAACCTTTGTTTCAATTACTAATGAATATCTTAAATATGGTATTTTTAAGAAGAATGCAAACAGCTGAGATTTTAATAAGTGACTATCGTATCCAGATGATGGTCTATTGTTTCCAGTCTGATGCCTGTGGAGCTGCCAGTCTTCAAGACTCCCTCCCACGCAGCAGGCAAGCAAAGGGCAAGCCTCCAGTGTGTTTATGAGTCTCATTCAGCATGCTACTTACATGTTGTTCAAGGCTGACAAAGAAAACCTGTCAGCCTTGGGTTACATTTCAAATAAAAGTTTTAAATACTATCTAAAATGCACATATTTTAATGCTTGCATTATTTACATTCTCACTCAAATATTATTCTGGCATTAAAATGTAACTTTTATATACTCAAGATTTTGGGATGATCAATGATTTTAAATGTAAATCCAATTCTATGTGAAATAGAGCTGGCAAATTTAAATCTCAGGAAAATATTTTACTCTATCAAAAATGCAAGTTTCTATACTGTTTCCGTTTTTTTTTCTTTTGAGATGATTGTCATTAAATAAAACTTACATTTGAGAAATTCATATTTTCATTTGAAATGTAATTTTACTTGTTTATATTTAATTATTTTAATATTTCTCTAAAACAGAAAAAGTATATAACACATCTTATATCCTCAGATTCAATCACTTATACGTGGCATGATCACGTCCTAGTATCCCCGAGTTTCTATCAACGGGAAAAGAATCAGCCATCACCAACATGTAAACAGTTTTTACTTCAGTTTTCATTTGGAATCTGACCATTGAGTACACTGCACTAGGCTCTAAGCTCATACCTATCACCCTTGCTATTATTCAATTGGTAGGTCTTCTGGTTTTCTCTTTCCACATATTTTCAACTTTGTATTGCTGTATGTTTCCTCTCTCCTTACCCATGATCCCACTGCACCCTTTCCTCATAGTCCTCTATAGTTTTTCTTTTTAGAATTCCGTTCTACCCTAAACATTCTCCACTAGATTTCCAATTCCTTCGTAGAATGCTAGTTCATCTTACATTTTCCAGACACGAATGCAGACACAGGAGGCAGATGTCAATATCTGGGACCTTGTATACATTGTTGGTTTTACCTTCAGTTTGTTAACCTCAGTTTCAGTGATCTTCACTTTCATTCAATTTCAATCTCCTACTCCAGAAAACCTTTTGTATTCTATAAGGATCAGCCTCTAAAATCTTGAGACTTAATAGGCTATTAAAAAAAAAAAAAAAAAAAAAAAAAAACATACCTTCTTTCTCTGTGTCTCTCTTATTTAAGTTGTCTTTTCCAATTTCACTGAAACATCTTTTTTTCTGTACCACTTATTTTCATCCCAACCTATCAGGCTCTTTGATTTTCTTTCCTCCCGATGTAATATAGACAAAATAATTTATTGTTTCAACCAGTCTTTCAATCCACTGCTTACACTAATTAAAAACTCAGGGCCAGGCGCGGTGGCTCAAGCCTGTAATCCCAGCACTTTGGGAGGCCGAGACGGGCAGATCACGAGGTCAGGAGATGGAGAACATCCTGGCTAACACGGTGAAACCCCGTCTCCACTAAAAAATACAAAAAACTAGCCAGGCGAGGTGGCGGGCGCCTGTAGTCCCAGCTACTTGGGAGGCTGAGGCAGGAGAATGGCGTAAAACCAGGGGGCGGAGCTTGCTGAGATCTGGCCACTGCACTCCAGCCTGGGCGACAGAGCGAGACTCCGTCTCAAAACAACAACAACAACAACAACAAAAACTCCAAACCCTTGACTAATGTACACTCTATCTGATTGTATACACAACACTACTGAAAAATTGTACATCTATATTTTTGCGATAAAAAAATTTAGTATCTCCAAACTGAGAAGTACCGAACTGGAAAATGAGAAGTACTTTCCTCACTCCCATTTTCATTGCAATCCAATTCAAACTTCATTGTTCTCAAACTGCCTATAGCACCAACTTCTTCCCTCCGGCAAATGTCTACATTTCCCAATTTGTAAAAGAAAATAAGATCACTTTTGCAAAATTTCATCAATTTTCCTGATACTCCACAACCAGATTTAATTGCATCCATCTCTACTCTTAATTCTATCTCAAAGCAGGTTGCCCTGCTCCTTTCTAACATCAGTCTTTATTCCTGTGGTCTTCCTTTTTACAGATTCATATTGTGCAAAAATTTTCTCCCATTCAGTAGGTTGTCTCTTTACTCTGTTGATAGTTTCTTTTGCTATGCAGAAGCTATTTAGTCTAATTAGATCCCATTTTTCAATTTTTGCTTTTGCTGCAACTGCTTTGGGTGTCATCATAAAATCTTTGCCTGTGCCTGTGTCCTGAATGGTATTGCCTAGACTGTCTTCCAGGGTTTTCATAGTTTAGAGTTTTAAATTTAAGTCTTTAATCCATCTAGAGTTAATTTCTGTAGATGGTGTAAGGAAGAGTTCCAGTTTCAGTTTTCTGCATATGGCTAGCCAGTTCTCCTAGCACCATTTATTAAATAGGGAATCCTTTCCCTGTTGCTTGTTTTTGTCAGATTTGTCAAAGATCAGATAGTTGTAGGTGTATGGCCTTATTTCTGGGTTCTCTATTATATTCCATTAGTCTATGTATCTGTTCTCATACCAGTATCATACTGTTTTGGTTACTATGGCCCTATAGTATAGTTTGAAGTCAGGTAGCATGATTCCTCCAACTTTGTTCTATTTGCTTAGGATTGCCTTGGTTATCTGGGCATATTTTAGGTTCTTTGCAAGTTTTAAATAGATTTTCCTAGTTCTGCACAAATGTCAGTGGTAGTTTAATGGGAATGACATTGAGTCTATAAATTGCTTTGGGCAATATGGCCATTTACATGATATTGATTCTCTCTATGCATAAGCATAGAGTGTTTTCCGTTTGTTTGTGTCATCTCTGATTTCTTTTGGCTATAGTTTATAGTTCTCTTCACAGAGATCATTCACTGCCCTTGTTAGCTGTATTCCTAGGCATTTTATTCCTATTCAGTTGTGAATGGGAGTTTGTTTGTGACGTAGCTCTTGGCTTGACAATTGTTGGTATATAAGAATGTTAGCTGGCACATTAATTTTGTATCCTGGGACTTTTCCAAAGTTGTTTATCAGCTTAAGAAGCTTTTGGGGTAAGATGATGGGGTTTTCTAGTCCTAGATCATGTAATCTACAAACAGGGATAGTTTGACTTCTTCTCTTCCTATTTGAATGCCTTTTATTTCTTTTTCTTGCCTGATTGCTCTGGCCGGAACTTCCCATGTTATATTGAATAGGAGTGGTGAAAACAGATATTCTTGTGTTGTGCCAGTTTTCAAGAGGAATGTTTCCAGCTTTTGCCCATTCAGTATGATGTTGGCTGTGTGTTTGTCAGATATGGCTCATTATTTTCAGATATGTTCCTTAAATACCTAGTTTATTAAGAGTTTTTAACATGAAGTGATTCTGTGTTTTATCAGAAGCCTTTTCTGCAGCTATTGAGATAATCATGTCCTTTATTTATTTATTTATTTTTGAAACAGAGCCTTGCTCCATTGCCCAGCCTGGAGTGCAGTGGCATAATCTTGGCTCACCGCAACCTCCACCTGCCATGTATGAGTGATTCTCATGCCTCAGCCACCCGAGTAGCTTGGATTACAGGTGTGTGCCATAACATCTGGTTAATTTTTGTACTTTCAGCAGAGATGAGGTTTCACCATGTTGGCCAGGCTGGTCTGAAACTCCTAGCCTCATGTGATCTGCCAGCCACAGCCTCCCAAAGTGCTGGGATTACAGGTATAAACTATCATCCCAGACCTTGTCTTTAGTTCTGTTTATATGATGAATCACATTTTCTGATTTGTCTATGAATGAAACTTGCATCCCAGAGATGAAGCCTACTTGATCATGGTGGATAAGCTTTTGGATACACTGCGGGATTTGGTTTGCCAGTATTTTGTTGAGGATTTTTGCATTTGTGTTTGTCAAGGGTATTGGCCTGAAGTTATCTTTTTTTGTCACATCTCTGCCAAGTTTTGTTATCAGGATGATGTTTGCCTCAAAGAATGAGTTATGAAGGAGTCCCACTTTTTCAATTTTTGAAATCATTTCAGTAGGAATGGTACCAGCTCTTCTTTGTACATCTGGTAGAATTCAGTTGTGAATCTTTCTGGTCCTGGGCTGTTTTTGGTTGGTAGGCTATTTAGCACTGCTTCAATTTCAGAGATCATTGTTGGTCTGCTTAGGGATTCAAATTTTCCTGGTTCAGTCCTGGGAGGGTATATGTATCCAGGAATCTATCCACTTCTTCCACATTTTTTAGCTTACGTTCATAGAGTGTTTACAATATTCTCTGATGGTTGTTGGTATTTCTGTAGGGTCTGTGGATATATATCCATTATTATTTCTGATTTTGTTTATTTGAATATTCTATGTTTTCTTCTTTACTAGTCTAGCTAGTGTTCTATCTATTTCATTAAGGTTTTTTTTTTTTTTTTCTAAAAACAAAACAAAACAAAAAAACAGTTCTTGGATTTGATAATCTTTTGAATGGTTTTTCCACATCTCTATCTTCAGTTCAGCACTAAGTTTGGTTATTTCTTGTCTTTTGCTAGCTTTGGGATTTGTTTGCTCTTGGTTCTCTAGCTCTTTTAGATGTGATGCTAGGTTTTTAACTTGACTTCTTTCTAGTTTTTTCATGTGGGCCTTTAGTGATATAAATTTCCCCCTAAACACTGCCTTAGATGTGTCCCAGAGATTCTGGTGCATTTTATCACTGTTCTTGTTAGGTTCAAAGAACTTCTTGATTTCTGCCTTAATTTCATTATTTACCCAAAGTCATTCAGGAGCAGGTTATTCAATGTTCACATAATTGTATGGTGTTGAGGGAATTTCTTAGTCTTGAGTTTTAACTTGATCACACTGTGGTCTGAAAGGCTGTTTGTTATGATTTCAGTTCTTTTGCATTAGCCTCGGAGTGTTTTAATTCTGATTATGTGATTGATTTTAGAGTGTCATGTGGCAATGAGAAAAATGTATATTCTGTTGTTTTTGTATCATTATGTTATTTTAGTATGATTATGTTATGCCCTTCTTTGTCATTTTTGATCTTTGTTGGTTTAAAGGCTGTTTTGTTGGAAACTAGGATTCCAACCCATGCTTTTTTCTGTCTTCTATTTGCTTGGTAAATTTTCCTCCATCCCTTTATTTTGAGTCTGTATGTGTCTTTGTATGTGAGATGGGTCTTTTGAAGACAGCATACCAATGAGTCTTGGTTCTTTATCCAGCTTGTCACTCTGCATCTTTTAACTGGGGCATTTAGCCTGTTTCCATTTAAGGTTAGTATTGTTATGTATGGATTTGATCTTGTCTTTGTGATGCTACCTAGCTATTTTTTGACTTGTTTATGTGGTTGCTTTATAGTGTCACTGGTCAGTGTGTTTTTGAAGTGAATGGTAGTAGTTTTTCCTTTCTATATTTAGTTCTTCCTTCAGGAGTTCTTGTAAGGCAGGTCTGGTGGTAACAAATTCCCTCAGTGTTTGCTTATTTGAAAAGAATTTTCTTCGTATGTTTCTCCTTCACATACGAAGCTTAGTTTGGCTGGATATGAAATTCTGGGTTGGAATTGCTTTTCTTTAAGAATGTTAAATATTTGTCCCCAATGTTTTCTGGCTTTTAGCATTTCTATTGAGAGGCCTGTTGTTAGTGTGATGAGCTTCTTTTTGAGGTGACCTGGCCTTTCTCCCTGGATGCTGTTAACACTTTTTCTTTCATTCAACTTTGGAGAATCTGAAGATTATGTGTCTTGGGGATGATTTTCTGATGGAGTAGCTTACTGAGGTTCTCTGCATTTTCTGAGTGTGAATGTTAGCCTATCAAGTTTGGGAAAGTTCTACCGGGTGATATCCTGAAATACGTTTTCCAAATTGGTTCTCTTCTCAGCTCTTTCAGGTACATCAATCAGTTGTAAATTTAGTGTTTTACATAATCCCATATTTCTTGGAGGTTTTGTTCATTCCTTTTTATTCTTTTTTCTCTATTCTTGTCTGCCTGTCTTACTTCAGAAAGACAACCTTCATGCTCTGAGATTCCACTGTTTGGTCTATTCTGCTATTAATACTTGTGATTGCATTATTAAATTCCTGTATTTTGTTTTGCAGCTCTGTCAGGTTGGTTATGTTCTTCTCTATCCTGACTCTTTTGTTAGTCAGCTTCAGCAATGTTTTATCATGATTTTTATCTTCCTTGCATTGAGTTAGAATGTGCTCCTGTAGCTCAGTGAAGATCATCTTTATCCATATTCTGAGATCTACTGTTATTTCAGCCATGTCAGCCTTAGCCTCATTCCAAACCTTTGCTGGAGAGGGATGTGGTCATTTGGTGGAGAGAGGGAACTCTGGCTTTTTGAGTTTTTCATGTTCTTTGGACTGATTCTTTCTCATTTTTGTAGGCTTATCTACCTTCAGTCTTTGAGGTTGCTGACTTTTAGATTGAGGTTTTTGTTTGTTTGTTTGTTTTTCCAGTCTGGCCACTTTTCTGTAGTGCTGTTGCAGTTTTCTGGGCATTCTCTTGAGTCCCTAGTCACCTCAGATTTTCTAGTGCCTGAAGGTGTCATCAGTAAAAGCTGTGAAACAGCATAGATAACAGCCTGACCCTTCTTCTGGGAGTTCCATCCCAGGTGAATACAGAGCTGTTGCTAGCCTGAATGCCCCTATAGGAGGGAGGAGGCTGGAGACCCCAGTTGGGATGTCTTACCCAGCTGAGTGGAACAGAATCAGGTACATACTTAAATAAGCAATCCAGCCCTGCTTTTTGTAGAACAGCTGAGCTGTGCTGTACTGAGGTGCTGTTTCTACCCCTCACTGGTTTGGGCTTTCCAAAGCCTGGAGGCTGGAACCACTAAGTTGCCAAAACAGCAAAGATGGCAGTCCACCTATCCCTTTAGTAACCCTGTCCCAGAAAGTTTTCAAATTTCTGTCAGCCAAAGAACATCAATGGGAGTGGCTGGAGGCCTTGGTTCAGAAGTATAGACCAGTGAGGAGGAACAGATTAGGGAACTGCTTAAGGAAGCAGTCTTTTCAGGCTTTCATAGAGAAGTTGTGCCATGCTTGCATACCACTTCCATCCCCAGCTGGTTTGGACTCTCCTAAGCTAATAGGCTGAAATGGCTAAGTTTTCCAAACAAGAAAGATGGTGGCCCACTCTTCCTGAA
>NC_045434.1:118046556-118061122 GCF_002776525.5 Piliocolobus tephrosceles | reverse complement strand
TTTTGAGACAGAGTCTCGCTCTGTGGCCCAGGCTGGAGTGCAGTGGCTGGATCTCGGCTCACTGCAAGCTCCACCTCCCAGGTTTACGCCATTCTCCTGCTTCAGCCTCCCGAGTAGCTGGGACTACAGGCGCCCGCCACCTCGCCCGGCTAATTTTTTGTATTTTTTTAGTAGAGACGGGGTTTCACTGTGTTAGCCAGGATGGTCTCGATCTGACCTCGTAATCCGCCCACCTCGGCCTCCCAAAGTGCTGGGATTACAGGCTTGAGCCACCGCGCCTGGCCTTCCTGAAATATTTTTAAAAGTCTCAGCATCATATTAAGAGAATTATGCCCTAGTGGGATTTATTTCAGAAGTACACAGATGAATCAATATTGATCATGGTGACAACTACAAGAAAAAAATATCCTATGATGGCTACCTCCATAGATGCTAATGTAGCATTTGATAAAATTCAACAATCTTTTGGATTTTTTAAAAATCACACAATAAATTAGTCATAGATAAATACTTCCTTAACATAAGAATTGTATATTTTTCATCCAAATCTAGCATCATGCTTAATAGGAAAATACTAAAAGCAATGCCACTAAAACAAAAACTAACTCAAGATCTCAGTGACAGTATCTTTAGCTAATGGTGTAATTGTGATATTTTGTGCATATATGTTCAAAAATTTATGTTTTAATTATAAATAGAAGCCATTAGCAAAAGAAATTTCCCTTCATCTAGAGAAATTTAACTTAATACTTTGGGGTCTGAATTTTATTTGTTTGATATTAAGATCACCACTCCTACTTTTTATTTTAAACATATATTTTCATCATTTATTTCTATTAGTCACTAAAATTATCCTGCATAACATTCCCTTTTTGTGTCAGTCATAAACCAAAGCCACTATAAGTACCACAGCAGTAAGAGGCTTAATTTAGAAATTAATTAGAAATTACACAAATGTGAGAGGAACTAGAAAAGTGAAGTTCTGGAAATGGGGAATCGGAGGCTCAGAGAAATAGGCATCTACCACACTGCCTAAAGTACAAGCATGAGTGTGATGTCTGAATTTGTCAGAATATCCAAGAAGCCATACACATCTGTCTACAAATGTGGTCTGCACTGGGGATATTTATGGAGTGATTAGAGAAAACGGCCTCCTGTGTGGGCACTGCAGCCTCTGCCTGTGCACAACCATGGCCCTGGTGGTGAACACTAAGTCTGTGTTGGTCAGCAGGTCAGGTGTTCAGGAGATAGTTTGACTCAGAGAATAGCTGAGGTCTACCAGGTAAGATGCATTTCACCATTATCATGTCTGACCTCCATGGTCTTCCAAAAGAAATGTCCTTGGCTTCCCTTCTACCTTCTAGACCTTGCAGGAATTCCCGCCTTTGATCACTTCTAACAAGATACCCCAGAATGAAGAGGAATCTGGGAAACAGTTTCAAGACTTAGACAGTAGCAGTAATATCAGTTTGACAACAGATAATTCAGTATTCCTTTGTGTAACTTAATATGCTTATTTATATACTACATAATTAAAATTTTAGAATGACATTCTTTGACTCACAGATATGTCAGATATGGCAATCAACAAACTTACTCTACTTTCCATGTTGTTTCTCTATTCCTTTCCTACTTTGTAAGTGGTTGATATTTTCCCATTGTTAGGGCATATTACATTTATATTTGGTTTATCATCCTCATCTCCCCATTCCCTCTAGTCTTGGTTCTTAATAAGATATTGAGAGAAGGAGGAATAAGCCAGTCAGGCCGGCAGTTAGGGTGGGTCCTTAGTAAAACTCTTGCAAAGCAAGAACAGCCTAAAAATCAACCTGCAAGCTCCAGATAGGAAAGAGCCTGCATCCTTGAATGGAAATGTCTACTCTCTGAACCTAAATAAACAAATCCCACTCCTGTTTTGGACGCATTTCCCTCTGCTTTGCACCTTTGTCTTGTTTCACATGCTTCCTCCCAACTGGTCCTTACCTTTCACCTATTTTATGTATACCTATCTTTCTGTGATTGGCCACTGCTGGATTTCATTTGCATAAAGTGTGGGGGCCGAGCCTTCATCTCTGCCTCCAATTGGTTCTTTCACTATTGTGTCTCTTTCTGAGTGGTGCTTCCTCCAAGAGGGCCCACAGACCAGTCAGCACATTCATCCCTTTTCCAGTCCATAAAGATCCCAAACTTAGCCCTGCAGCCAGCAACCCTCTTTCAGGTCCCCTTTCTTTGCTGAGACCTTTTCTGTCACTTAATAAATCTGACTCTGCCTCACTCTCCTACGTTCATGTGCCTTATTCTTCTTGACTGTGGGACAAGAACCCGGTGCTCGCTGGTGGTGGGAGTAAAAGAGCTGTAACCCTCCCTCTAACCAAACAACAAGAGGAGTGCAAAAGTTGCAACAATATGTTCAAAGTTCATTACTTTTACATTGTTTTTCCCATTTCCCCTTGTTTGATTAAGGTTCATCAGCCAGCAGTGTCCTCAATAAGCACTTACAGGAGCAATAACTCCTGAATAAATTATATATTCAAAACAATTTATCTGTTGAATTTTCACTTGAAGTATAACTTAGCTGAACAGATAATTATTGGCTTACACATTTCACCTTGCTATCATATAGGTATTGCTCTATTGTCCTGTGGTGCTGAATACTGCTCAAGAAAAACATAAGGATGGATCAATTTGTTTTATTCTATTCTAACTGACTTGATATTAGGCCTACCTTTGACTTGTACCAGTCCCTGGCCTATTAGGAACAGAGACACACAGCAGAAGGTGAGCAGCAGGCAAATGGGCATTACTACCTGAGCTCCACCTCCTGTCACATCAGCGGAGGTATTAAATTCTCATAGGAGTGTGAACCCTATTGTCAACTGGATATGTGAGGGATCTCTGTTGGGCACTCCTTATGAGAATTTAACTAATGCCTCATTATCTCAGGAGAATTAGTTCCATCCCGAAACCATCCCCCACTCTGTCGATGAAAAAATTGTCTTCCCCAAAACCAGCTCCTGGTGCCAAAAAGGTTGGGAACCGCTGCTCAGATGACCCTTGGAAGCCTAGAGAAAGTGATAGTCCACACTAAAAGTGATGTAGAAATGCTGGAACTACTGTGGTAGATTGTAAAAGAAGGGATCAAAAAGCTAAGAGAAGTGGGCATGTGATAGTCAATAAAATGCATTACTAAAATGATGAAAGTGCAAAGCTCAGTGGTAGCTGTTATCTACAGCCAGGCTTGTTAAATGTTTGGAATCCTGTTATCAATAGAAATGACAGAATCCTGAAAAAGTAGAGTCCAGGTGGTATTGACTAAGATTTCGAAGCATGATAAGCATACTCATGATAAAAAGCAGGAAAGTTTGAATGTAATCAGATATTCTTAGAGACAAGATATGTAGATGGACAGACAACAAAGATACTGCTACGTTTATACAAGTAGACGAAAATACAGATGGATGATCATGAGCCTGTGGAAACGTTTCTAGTAAAATGATCATAACTTGCCCATACCAGCTTCTGAAATGAGCCATTTCCTTAGGCCCAGAATCCCATTAATGTAGGAGAAGTCAAGCACTTGTGAGGAGGAATCCTTAAATACCTGTAAATGTATAGTAATGATTCCCACAATGCATTCTGAAAAAAAAACCTATGACCATTTATTCACGCAAACAAACAATGTAGAAAGAGAAAAGCTAATCAATTCACAAGAAATATTGAAGGACAGTGAACAAAAAAAAAGAGATAGTTGGAAAAGAAAACAAAATTGTAGAAAAAAATTTTTAAATATCAGTGATTATGGAAACTGCTCAATGGATGTTATCAATAAAAGTCAAATTTTGTCACATTTAATTAAAAAATGAAATCCTTGTATATGCTATTTATGAAAGTCACATCTAAAACATAAGCACACCGAAAATTTAAAAGTAAAGAACCGATAAACTGATAAAAAGATATACCAGGTATATACTAATAAAAATGAAGCTGGTGCAGCTATGCTGTTAGGCTGGTGCAAAACTAATTGCAGTTTTTGCCATTAATTTTAATTTTAATGGCAAAAACCACAATTACTTTTGCATCAACCTAATAACATTAGGCAAATGAGCATCAAGGTAAAAAGCATTGGTATGGATATAAAGGGAAACTTCATAACAATGAAGGTTTCAATGTGTCAGGTAGAAACAAACATTACAAACTTGAATACATATACCAGATAAAATATACACAAAATGCATAAGGACAAAACTTAACAGAACTAACTATAAGGAGAAATAGTTGAACTCAATGTCAAAGTGAAAAATGTTAAAATATCTCTTTTCATAACTTGTATATTCTATAGAAAAAAAGAATAGAAAAGATAAAAACAAAGCATAATAAGTTTGAAAGAGTGGACATGTATAGAATCCTGCGCCCAACAGTTAGACAAAACTCTGTTTTTAACCAATCAAATTATAAAACTTGATAACAATCTGGCAAAGAAGATACTTTCACCATACTTTAAAAGATTCACAATATATGTTTGCAAGGTAAAGCTGAAAACTACAAAAACAGACAAACAAAAATATATTTGGAAACCAATAAGCATATTTCAATAAAACTTATGTGTCAAAGGAAAACTTAATAACAACTAGGCTACATGTCTAACTTCATCAAGAAAGGAGATGCTACAGTTAAGCTCATTAAAAACAAAGGAAGCATAAAACGAGATGAAATGGAAATTGAAAAGATTATAAAATTATGTAAATAAAAATATTCAAAAAATTGAAGTGATTTTTAGAAAATTGTTCAAAAATAAATAGAAATCCTGACTAGTTCTATGGCCAGTATATTTATTGACTGTGTAGTAAATCTGTTCACAAAGAAAGAAACCCCTAGAACTGAACCCTGCCGAATGTAAAAGGAACATAAAACTGCCATTTTTCACAAACGTTTCTAGGCTCTACTGTTTTCTATCCTTGTCTGGGTAAATTACTTACCTGTCAGTATTCTCAACTATAAAGTGGGATTAATAATACTACTCACCTCATTAAGTGATTATGAGGACTAAATAACTTAGTGCTTGTAATGTGCTTTCAATAGAGTCTGGCATATATTAAGCACTTTGTAAGTGTTTCCCACCATTATTATCATAGAAAAATCTTAATACCAGTAAATGAAAACAACAGTATGGTAACAAAAATCATAAGGTAATTTCATCCATGAACATAGAGGCAAAAACTGTAAACAAAGTATAGTGTAAATCTGTCGTAACACCATTAATGAAGTCTGAAAATTCAACTTAAAAATATTGTGGCTTGCAGTATTGCAGTTAAAATACCAGGGCAAACCTGTTGGAGTTCCTGCAATCTGACTCTTCAAACCAGGTCTGTCCAGCTCTTTCTTATAATTTAATGCCATCTGGTGAGAGTTGTCCACTCTGGGCTAAATATCAATGAAAATGCATAGCATAAATTAGATTTTCTTAAGACAGGGTTTTCGTTGTTGATGCTCGTTACTAATGCTGCTTTTTATAATTCTTATGCACTAACTTGAACCCTAACTATGATATGCATTAACTTGAACCCTAAGTATGAAAAATATAACTATCCTTTTTTTCACATAACAAAAGTTCAATGTTCTTATTTCTTTCAATAACTTAACTTGAAAATATATCAAATTTTGGTCAATTTCAGCTAACCCTTAAATTAACTCTTGTCTAGAGAAAGTTGGTTATATTTATAGAAAAAAAACATAGTTCAATATGAAATGCCACTGAAGCATAAAATAACTGAAATCCTCTGTAAATAAAGACAAAAACATCTTTTGTCTTTTTTCTTACCAGTGGTAAATGAAATTGGCAGAGCAATATCAGAAAACCTTTGAGGTATACATATTTTAAATTCTAATTAAATTTTACCAGATTGGCTGCAATTCAATAATAATAAATACATCATGCTAATCCTGCCTTTTTTTAAACACTGGGCTGTTATCCACTTCCATTTTATTTTAGCAACGTGGAGTTCTATATTTATTCCTGATCATTAAAAAGTTTTAATCACATCTATAAAAAGTATTTTAATATTTAATGTGCTTTTTGAAAGAACAATACGCATCAGACATGAAAGCACTCTATTTTAAAAATAGAAATTTTCTATTAACTGGCAATAAATTGAACCAGCAGAACATTAGATCTGTTCATAGATATATTTGGTTTTAAACATGGCAAAATATGTTTTCAATTTCATTTCAATTTTAGCTGGTATGTTTGTCAGTGCTAGTATCTTCAATGCAATGACCAGTGTCATTATAACTTTACCTGTAATTTATTACAGAAGATTTCATGTCTTCAGACTGTTGTATGGCAATAGGTCCAGTAGGAACCATTTCAGTGACTCTAAAAGTAAATAAATGTCCCACTCAGTCTGTTACATTGGCTTATTTAAAATTAAAAATGAGTTATTTGTCTTAAAATACCCCTGATAATTTAGAAAGTATTATACTAATAAATGTTTCATGTGTCTACATCATAGTTTCAGCAATCAATTTTAATAACATGCAGACAAAAAACTTTGGTTTCCTAAATATATCCTATGTTTGCTAAATAATTATTTCTTAATATTTCGTAGTGATTGGGTGCCAGTGATATAGGTGCAATTCTAAGAAAGCATAGAATTACACGCAGTATCTAAGAAAGGATTTTTTCAATTAAAAATTTAAATAAAACAAACTTTAAATATGTAAAAATTTATGGAGAATTCAGAATTTACAGTGATATCCTCTTGTAGCTGAGATTTTAAATGGAGTGAAAAATATGCATTGTTAAATTTGGAAACTATATTTTTTTCCAACAAAAAATTAGGAGAATAAGAATGATAAAAAGTAAAATATCTAGTTATAAGAAAAGCATAAAATTAGAGGATAAGATTTATTTTTGCTATGACAGATTTTATTAAATGCACACTTGGTTTTATGGGAAGACAATGCCTAATTAACTTTTAAAAGGATTATAATGCAATGTCTCTTTTTCTTCCAAGTCTTTGTCACTGTGTTTCAATTCAATTTTATTTTTTAAAGTATTAAATAAAAATTAGTAAACTTTTATGCTCCGTAACTATATTATTTTCTCCATTACATAGCTTACTTGAAGACACATACTAACCAATACTAAAATATCAGTCTCCACTTAACATCCATTGTTGTTCAATTGTTATTGGTATTTAGAAAACAGACTATATTTCTATGATATCTGAGCTAATGATGGTCATTTTGACTTTTGAGAATAGATTCAATGTTGGTAAAATTTGACAAGTAAACACAGGACCTGAACTAAAATAGGAAAGAACACAATAAATCACAATGTTTTTTAAATTAGAAAATTCAGGAATGAATAGTAGTCATATGAGCGGACTGGATGAAGCCAGAAACTACTTATCTGCCTCTAAGGATGGGGGTTAGGTGAGGGGTTGAAGCACAGTCTGATGTTGAGGAGCAAAGAACATTTCAGGAAGATAATTACTAGATGGTTCTGAAGACAGGGTCCAGTTCTAACAGAACAAAGAGGCTGATAGGCAGAAAGTCTGTATAAAAAGTCGCCAGAACTCTCAATCAGCTATCCTGTCCTACACAGCCATGCGAATACTCTTCTCCCTTTATACCTTCACATAATTGTGGATAAGCGCCTGCCTTTCAGAAAACCTGTTGTTTATTCTCTGTAAGTTTGAACTAGAGGTAATTTAAACCTGAGATAATAGGCTCAATGAATACTGGGGACCTCTACTAAAACTAGCAAGACTCAGTGAAAGTTTACCATCGGACAGTCAGCCCCCAGGCTCTCCTCTCTATGTGGCCCCCACTGCCACACTAGCACATACAAAGATTCCTTTCTGGGAAAATTGGCCAAAGAGAAAATATCTTCAAACAATGACATGTAGTCATTCTAAAAGAAAGAGATGAGTGCCTTCCTAATCATTCATTTTACATTAAAGCTTACCACTCAATAAATTCCATTCTGAAATCTCTCTCTCTCTCTCCCTCTTTCTCTCTCTCTCTCTCTCATGCACACACACACACATATGAGTTATCAATAAGTTTTTTGGTGCTCTATTCACAAATATGTATTGATAGCTGCTAAGACAGAAGCTTAAACAGAGATCAACGTTTCAAGAAAATAAAGGAATTTAGAGAAAATTAAAACAGTGAAGGGTAAGAATAAAATTTGAGCACAACTAAAATTGATATCCAGAAAAATAGATGATTTGGTATTCATGCATTAAAAAATTTTTCCTTAATGAAGAAAAATTTAGAGGAATAGGCACTCTTAGAAACTAAGGTATTACTTTTTAGCATAAATAACTTTAATAAAGAGATATATTATTTTCTTTCTAATGAAATCACTCCATAAGGTGAACAAAGACCAAAATATGTAAACTAGAAAGCTCCATTCATAAATTTAGTATTCAATAATAGAAGTCTCAGAAAGATTAGAAAAATTAGAAAAAAAAAAGTTTTTACCAAATGATGTGATGACATTTTCTAGAACGAAAGTAAATGAACTTTCAAATTGATTTCACCCAGCAAATACAATTAAAAATTTTCCAAATCATAGTAGTTTAGCATGAAATTTAGAATGTCTGAAACGGGTGAAAAATAAGATCTGAAAGTTTACAAAGAGCAAAAATAGGTGACATACAATGGATCTGGAATAAGAATAGCATTGGACTTAATAATGACAGTAGATTAAGAAGGAGAATGAGCAAACACTTTTAAAATTCTAATGACAAATTATTTTCTGTTGTACTAGTTAGGCTTTGCCAGAGAAACAAAACAACATGTGTGTATATGTACATACACATATATACATGTACCTATATAAATATACACCCACATATTTCTCACTATACACACAATATTAAAACTTGAACAATATGGAAACAATAAAAGAACAACTGACTTTCATTAGACATTCTAGAAAACAATTGCACTTTTTATGCTATATGTGTCTATTTCACTTAAAAATAGAATTTCACATATGATTTTGATGTTATGCTATAAATAAATCCACAATTTTAAATCTAAGAGATTATTTAGAAGTCACCAAATTTTAGAGTTTCTGTAAACTAGGTTTAGGGATGTGGGTCAAATGTCTTGAACTCACAGAAAATTTATGACTATTGTGACTATTAAGAGCATTTGTCCATTTTCTTAGAGAGAAGGTGCATGGCTTCATCACTGAATATCAATGAATGTCTCTGTGATCCCAAAAGAGTAAATTAAATTATCTTATTTTCCTCCTAAAATCACTGGGATTCAGAGTAGCTTGAATACATAGAAAATCTTATAAATTACATAGATATACTTATAAATTACATGGATATCTTATATATAAATATACATATATATGTACATATATAATAAATTACATCTTGTAATTACACAGATATTTTTATAAGACTGGAACAAGAGCTCAGGTTTCCTAACTCTAATACATTTTGGTAAAGCATTCTTCAACTTAGGTTTCCTAATGCTAATTCCTTTGGAGTGTGACGTATTCTTTTGGCCAGTAATATAGCATTGCACATTTCTCTTATTTATTTAAATGATTCCATTACAAACATAAAGATAGGATTTTATAGCCCAATGGTCTTGATATCACAGTCCTTTTTTTCATTTGTCTTCTCTTGTTCTTTTTGTTATTTCCAAGGTGATTAGGTTCAGGTGAGCTTCCCTGACTGGCAATATTTTGTATATATTGTTACACTCTGTGGCAAGGAGGAGATAACACCATTCATGAATTCATGGGAAGAGAATAAACAGAAGCTCCATATTTGGATCTCTCCAGACTCTGCCTTGACTATTTCTTCCCTTGGCTAATTTTCTGTATCTTTTCTCTGTAATAAATGTAGCCATAAATTCTGCAGATATTTCCAGTGAATTATCAAACAAGATGGTGGTTTTTCAATCTCCTGACTTTGCAACTGATACCACAAAAGCAGAAGCCTTGTTCCCTCAGACTTTCTAGGTTGGCTAGCACTGAATACTATGACAGCATATTACTCTACCCTGGGTCTCTATCTTTTTAAAATTCATTTATTACTGGATAAAAAGAAATGAAATATATAATATTTTTGTCTTACAAAAGTAAAAAGCAAGTATTTCCAAATCATACTGTACCTTATATCATCAGTTTCCTTCCATATTACTTTTTTTTTTTGTGAGTCTAGATAAGACATTGTAGGAACTTCATGATTAACAATTTTTTCATTTTCCTTTCTTTTTAAAATGTTGATTGATTGGCTAGAAAGCTGCTTTCGGTACGACATAAAAAAATGTTTTGAAACAAAGGTGAAAAAAAAAAGTGGGAAATGGACTGGGTACGGTGGCTCACACCAGTAAACCCAGCACTTTTGGAGGCCTAAGCAGGTGGATTCCCTGAGGTGAGAAGTTCAAGACCAGCCTGGCCAATACAAAAAATTAGCCAGGCATGGTGGCAGATTTCTGTAATCCCAGCTACTCTGGAGGCTGAGACAGGAGAGTTGCTTGAATCCAGGAGGTGGAGGTTGCAGTGAGCCGAGATTGCGCTATTGCACTCTAGCCTGGGCAACATGAGTAGAACTCCGTCTCAAAATAATAATAATAATAATAATAATAATAATAATAATAATAATAATAGGTGCAGCACACCAACATGGCACATGTATACATATGTAACAAACTTGCATATTGTGCACATGTACCCTAGAACTTAAAGTATAATAATAAAAAAAAAGTGGGAAATGAATACTGTCATTTATCAACTTATACTTAATTGTTGTTTTTTACAATCACTGGTTTGCTCGTATGTACAGAAGTAGGAGTGACAAATAATGACAAAAATATGCTGTAGTAGATAAATTATAATGATGCTACATTGCTAATTACTGTAGTAATATTTCATTCTAATTTATAAATTTAAAAAAATATCTCAAATACTCTGCAGTTGTAAGTAAATAATCGGCACCTCCATAAACACTGTGATAAACCTAACAGTTGACCTTTCTAGGTTGGAATTCTTAATATGACATGGAATAATGTGTGTTCTTAGTCCAGACCAACAGGCTGCAGTAAAGGACTTTACGAATAATAATATTTGAAGTTCTTCTCACAGAATGGAAAGAAAAATATGAGTGTTGACTCTGGCAGCTAACAGCATATGCTTAACCACTGAAGCAGTGAAGAGATAGACGGAATCATAACTGAACATGCTGTATTAATCAAGACCATGATAGACAGAATCATAACTGAACATGCTGTATTAATCAAACCAACTCTGTGTTCTTCACAGCTCTTTACATTTGGAGTGCTTTGCCAAGAGGATCATTTCCCACAAACTGAAAAAGGTAACTGCTGCCTACATTTCAAGCTGCATAATAGCTTTTTTCACAAACAGAACTTTATACTTCTTTAAATTAAGAAGTTCATTATAGGGGAAGTAAACCATACACTTAATGTCTCAGAAAAGGTTAAATGAAAAGGGCAACACTTCAAATACTTATTGCAAATCCAAAAGATGTTACCTTTTATTCTACCAAATGGCTCAGGTAGGTAAGAGCATGTTGTTTGATACCATTGTTAGGATGCTTAATCAATACCATCGTAGAACTTGAGAAATCCTTACAGTTATATATTGTCAGAAGTTAAAATCCAGCAAAAGACCAAGTTCATCCTAAGTTTTGACAAAACATATCCTGTGAAGATCTATTATACAAACAAAATATGTCCTCAGATGGCTCCTGAATGCTAAAAAAATGGAAATGGTTGGAGACATTATTGTCAACTGGCTGAAGCAGGCGCCTGATTAACTCCAAGACTGGGTCAGATAAGGTGATGCTTCCTTTGAGGAGCAGTGTTACTATGCACCCTACTGCTGCCATTTAAACAATCTTCACACAGTGACTTTCCCTGGAGGATGCTACTGAGGGTTCAAAAGGGGATGCAGGCTTCGTGTGGTCCCCTCCAACAGATTCAGTTGTTTGTGTAAAATAGTTGCCTTGCCAAAGACCTCCCGCCCAAAGATTCTGATTTCCATTTATAAACATGGTTTTCAATTTTTTCAAGGATCAAATATTTATAATATTAGAAAAATATTTTTAATCAAAGCATTCCATAGTTTAAATAAAAATAAGTATTTAAAATTATATCTCTGTACCATGTAATATGACCATTAATTAGCAATAATAAATGTCTTGTTTCACTACTGTAATATATTCCAAAAAGTAAAATATTAAAGTATGAATAGAAAAAAAAAAACCTTACGGAGGCACAAAAATGTCGAATAACAAAATTCATTCAAAACAGAATCTCCGTGTGTAATTAATTCATGGTTACATCACAAATATAAATCAGATAATTATTTGAGTACTCATTCAAAGTACAGAAAGGTATAGAAAAAAGAACTCATGTCTCACAGTCTACAGTTGTTCATTCTCAAAGAATGCAAATGTGGATGAAAAATTTTGAATTCCTTATCTTTAAATTACATGCTGCAATCTTCTAAATATCTAATCACAAGTAAATGAATCACCTATGAAATAGAAGTTTTATGTAAGTGTTATGTAATTTTTGGATGTATATTATAATAATTCACTCTCTTATCTTCAGACTTTACAGAAGACATAACTCACAAAGTAAAATAAACAAATATAATTAAGTAGCTAATTTAACTAACAGGACTGAATACATCAGATTCTACAAAAATATAGCTTTACCAAGACTAGAGCTGATTCTACCAAATTAATCCTCTATTTGGTTAGTAACTCTCATTTTTAGCCCTCTTCATTCAAACACAATTTAACTAGTTGAACATTTACTTGCTATATTGGGATACCAAAAAAGTAGATATTGTTATCTTTGTTCTCAAAGGATTTCCAATGCAGTTAGAAAAACCACCATATACTGAAGAATTATGGATTCATTCATTTTATAGTAATTTGTATTATGCAAATCTGAGTCACAATATTAATAACGTTTTGTTATACCGTTGACCTAAGGATAGACAATCATTGCAGTCCTAGAAACTAGCAGAGTTCCTCAGAAGTGTAATGTACTATGTTAGGAAACAGTATTGCCCATTCATTCATTTATTCAACAATGATTTTTTGAGCATCAGTTTTGAACTAGATTATCTTCCAAGAACAGTAAAAAAAAAATAATAAAATATAAAGTTTTATTCTTAAGGACACTACATGTCAGACTTGGTTAGCAGTTTTCTCCTTTGTCTCATACACACATCTTCAACTTCTACCTCCAGCACCTCTTCTCCAGGCAAACAGCCCAATCTAGACCCATCAAGGTACGTGCAACATTCTTCTGGCAATAATTTGTTAAACATTATGTATATGGTCTATATTAGTCCATGTTCACGCTGTTATAAATAAGTACCAAGATTGAGTCATTTATAAAAGAAAGAGATTTAATTGGCTCATAGTTCCTCATGGCTGGGGAGGATGCAAAAAGCTTACAATCATAGTGGAAGGCAAAGAGAAAGCAAGGACCTTCTTCACATAGTGGCAGGTGAGAGAAGTGCAAGAATGAAGAAGTACCACACTTTAAAACCATCAGCTCTGCTGAGTTACTCAGTATCCTGAGGGCAGCATGGGGGAAACCACCCTCACGATCCAGTCATATCCCACCTGGTCGCTCCCTTAACGGGTGGGGATTACAATATGTGATGAGATTTGGGTGGGGATGCAGAGCCAAAACATATCATAGTCTAAATAAAGATATTAAGAGTCCTTCTCTGAAATTGGTATTTCTACTTAATATAAAGTTCTGTCAATTTAATTTAAAATATCCCAACTAATACAACAGATGTGTCATAAATTATCCTTACATAGGTACATTGATAGTGCTAAGAAAATTTAAAGATAAATCTCTGTAGTTTGTACAGAAATGAATAGAGGAAAAATAAGTAATAGACAAACCTTAATAAAGGAAGGATTTGTTAAATTAATCATTTCATGAAGAAGAAATAATAGAACTTTATTAATCAATGGACTATTCCATTGGACTTATTTTTCATGTTAAGTAGGAAAAGAGGAACTGATTACAATTTTCAGGAAGCAAAAGAAACAGTAAATTTTGAAGAACTTTATGTGAGTTTCCACAGTCCATGCTGCTCCCTGTAACTCCTGGGACAAGGTGCAAAGTATTCTGTGCTGTTTCACACACAACTTTCCTTTTCATCTTTGAAATTAAGATTGTAAGCTCCATAAGGACATAAACCTGTCTGAGATAAACTTCCTAAAATAAATCCTGTTAATAGCTTTCATTAGGAAGTAAATTAGCACAAATAATAATTTCTCAGAGGATATCAAAAGATTTTCAAAAATGCCAAATTCAGCCACAGACTAAATAAGAAGTAAATGGTAGGTCTTGGTTAACTTACAAAACAGTTAAATCATCTTAAGCCAAGGTGACTGAAATTTATGTTAAACTCTTTATATATATTATCTTAAGTAATTTTAAAATGTCTTGTGTATTTTTTTTTTTTATTATACTTTAAGTTCTAGGGTACATGTGCATAACGTGCAGGTTTGTTACATATGTATAC
>NC_045434.1:117989735-118046156 GCF_002776525.5 Piliocolobus tephrosceles | reverse complement strand
CCCTCCCCATGATAGGCCCCATTGTGTGATGTTCCCCTTCCCGAGTCCAAGTGAGCTCATTGTTCAGTTCCCACCTATGAGTGAGAACATGCGGTGTTTGGTTTTCTCTTCTTGTGATAGTTTGCTAAGAATGATGGTTTCCAGCTGCATCCATGTCCCTACAAAGGACGCAAACTCATCCTTTTTTATGGCTGCATAGTATTCCATGGTGTATATGTGCCACATTTTCTTAATCCAGTCTGTCACTGATGGACATTTGGGTTGATTCCAAGTCTTTGCTATTGTGAATAGTGCCGCAATAAACATACGTGTGCATGTGTCTTTGTAGTAGCATAATTTATAATCCTTTGGGTATATACCCAGTAGTGGGATGGCTGGGTCATGTGGTACATCTAGTTCTAGGTCCTTGAGGAATTGCCATACTCTTTTCCATAATGGTTGAACTAGTTTACAATCCCACCAACAGTGTAAAAGTGTTCCCATTTCTCCACATCCTCTCCAACACCTGTTGTTTCCTGATTTTTTAATGATTGCCATTCTAACTGGTGTGAGATGGTATCTCATTGTGGTTTTGATTTGCATTTCTCTGATGGCGAGTGATGAGGAGCATTTTTTCATGTGTCTGTTGGCTGTATGAATGTCTTGTGTAATTTTAAATGTATTTTAATAACATCATCTTATACATTTGTAGGTATTATCCCCAGTAAAAATTACTGGACATCATGTATCTTCAGCATGTTCAACAGGAGTCACATACAGTATCAAATGTTGAATGTAGATTCCAAAGGTCTGCCATAATCCAAAAAAATAAGAAGTAAATTTAGTATCTACCTCAAGCATCCCAAATTCCCAGAATTAGTGAATAGATAATATATCCTCTCCTTTCCTCGTTACTCTATATATGCATATCCTGAAGCTGCTCCTGAGTCAAGGGAAGACTTCTCCTAATAAAAGATGGCTATTTTCCAAAAAGCATGCAAGTCACCATGTTCCCTTGTTACAATCACTATTTATAGAGAATTTTATCTATAACAGAGGTATACTGGGAAGATTTTTTGGTGAACTGTCGAATGCCTGAGAATTAAAATCAACATTCAACCAGAATCAATGTTTCAAAGTTAAAATATAACCATCATAGAATGAACTTCTGCAATGTAGAAATAAATTTGAAATTCTATAAAGTAATTTAATTTTATTAGAAATTTATCATTAAAATACACTAGTCAAATTTTATAAGTTTAACATAATTATGCAGCAACAAATTGCTCCTGTGTTCACTATCTTAAATACATGTCACACAAAATAGAAACTCACTTTCAACTGAGATCAGTAAAGATTCAAGATCTTGTTTTTTTTCTGACACCTCCAAGAGGTCTGTATGTAGATACTTATATAAGGTATGTCAGATTATGTAACCATTACCAAGTCATTAAGCCTTTCTTGTTTATTAATATAAAGTAAATTATGAATATAAAGAAACATACACTCTTTAACTCCTAGAAGTAAAAGAGTGCAGTCTCAGGATGCAATCCTACAAACTGAAACTTTGCACATAGCTTCAAAAAATAGCATTTTAATATTAGATGCAGACTTAATTCATTTTTAAGTTATAGTTATTAATTCTATTATTTGTAGATATTTTTGTATTTAAAAAACAGCAACCAATTTTCCATTCTTCTCATTCATCTGCTTAAGATATAAGGAATTCCCAAGTAGGATATTTGTCCTGAAACACCCATGATCAAGATAGAATTAAACAACTCACAATTAAATATAAATGGTAAAAATTATTTTGCTCACTACTGGGAATAGTGAACATAGTGAATAATTCCAGAAAGATTAGAATTGCAATATGATAGCTTTGAAAAACATCAATATAGCTAAAAATGCCCTTTACTGTACTTATTGTCATTGATATACAGGAATAGGTCCAGGGTGACCACACTTGCATCTGATGACCATCTCACAGTGGCCATCAAATATCAAAGCAACACTGGACAATTGATACTTCTAATCCAGATTATTTATCCAGGAACTTAAAGTTTTTAATGGAAAGAGAAAGAGACAGAATTATTTTGAGATGGGTCACATTAAAGTTCTGGCTCCAAAAAGAAGTCCCAGTGTCTCTGCTGGAAAGTTTTCTGGAACTGTCCTGGTGTCAACCTTTCCTAACGTCTCTGATCCCATTAGGCATCAATATTATCTCAATAAGTTCCATTTTGTTCTTGGCATCTGTTACTTTTGACTAAAACTACCTCAGAAGTAAAGATTCTATTACTGCCATTGCCTTTCTATTACTCGCATTTAAATATTTCTTAATATTTAAATATGAAATTGAATTTTTTCCAGTTATAAATAACTTGGAGGACACAACTAGTGTATTTGAAATCGTACAATTTCAATACAGGAACAAGTAAAAATTGTCTTATCAAGTTTATCTGAATAATAAGTGCTCCAAAATTTATCTGTGGTAGTAGTAGACATGAAAATTCTCTAGGAAAGATGAAACTCTAGCAACAAATATTTCAAAACTTGTTTTGGAATGTGAACTTTTAAAAGATTTGAAGATTACACATAGGTTTTTGCAAGAATAGAAAATATTTCTATGTTTTTAAAATGGAAACGTTTTCTTGATAGCAAGCCTCTTGCTTTTCAATACCCAAATTTCTGAGCATGTATTTATTTCTCAGTACAAACGTTTTGGCCAATGGTAATATAGGAAAAAATTATATTTTAATCCCCTAAACTTTGTAAAACATTTTCATGAAAATGGTGTGCATGAAAATATTCAAGTTGCAATAAAAATACACTTGATAGGCTGGCAGAGTCAGGCATAGATATGGCTGATGATCAGTACATCACAGTGTCATACACAAGGCAAACATACCATTATGTCTTATCCTCTACCATTCTTTCAGCATGATCTTCTTTTTGACTAGTGCTGTGCAGTTAGTATTCACATTTTTTTAAGAAAAATACTGGAGGAAATTTTAGAGAATTAAAACAATTTAAGTGAAAAAACTGACTTAAATAGAAGAAAAGGTTTTTCTGCATACAAAGCATGTAATTGTTAAAAACCATGGAAATTGCTTTGAGATTAGAAGTTATGTTCTAATCAAATTAAATCCTAAACAAATAGTTCATTATTCTTACAAATGTTCATATTTCAGTTATACTCTAGGATATTTTGGGATTTTAGGCTTTCTGTGTAATGTAGGTAACATTTTTTCTAAAAGAATGGTGACAAGCTCTTGCTGGTGTTCTCAAAAAGTATATTTATTTGAAAAAACTGTTATTTTTCTGTAATTTAAATTATTCTACAGATAGAGGTAAAAAAAAACGTTTCAAAAACATCCAGCGTGAGACAGCATATGATTCTTTCTCATTATTTTCAATGCAAATAAAGGTTAAAAGAGCATAGCAAAGCCAAAAAGGATTTATTCTATAAACGCAAAAAAAAAAAAAAGTTTGATATCAATTAAAAATCATATAAAATTCGGTCAAATAAAGATCTTCATATAATACAAAGAAGGCATTTTAAAAGTTAAACATCCGTATATAATTTTTTGAGGCAGAAACCTTATGCCTAATTGTGTAATAAGCATTCTTAGTAAAGTCAGGAGTAAGAAAATTGTTACCACTTTATTTTAAATTGTTTGAAAGGTACATCAACGTAATTAAACAAGAAAATTAAGTGAGAAGCAAACTTTTTATTATGTGCAGTGATAGTTTGAATACTTGGAAACAAAAACAATTGAAATTAAAATGAGAATACCTGAAGATATCATACTATAAAAATAAAAATCCTTCATGTACACAAATAATACCAATTTAGAAAGTATAACAAAAGGGGCCGGGCACGGTGGCACATGCCTGTAATCCCAGTACTCTGGGAGGCCAAGGAGGGCAGATCACAAGGTCAAGAGATCAAGACCATTCTGGCCAACATAGTGAAACCCCATCTAAAAATACAAAAATTAGCTGGGCATAGTGGCATGCGCCTGTAGTCTCAGCTACTCAGGAGGCTGAATCAGGAGAATTGCTTGAACCCAGGAGGCGGAGGTCGCAGTGACCGTGCTACTGCAATCCAGCCTGGCAACAGAGCGAGTCTCTGTCTCAGAAAAAAAAAAAGAAAGAAAAGAAAAAAAGAAAAGGAAAAGAAAAGAAAGTATAACAAAAAGAAAGATCTTTTGCATAAGTATAAAAAATAATTTTCTTATTTCTGAGTAAATCAATCTAGAAATCAATATAACTGTATGGAAGTAAACATTAAAATTCACTTAAGTATTGTAAATGATTTGAATAAATGAAAAATACACTGTTTTCTTGTATTGTCAAATTCAATATTGTATAGATTCAATCCTTCAAAATTAACACATACAATTAATATATTCTAAGTAAAAACACCAACATATACCTCAGAGTTCTTATTCCTTTTCTATGCTTTATAAACAAAACAAGACAAAATAAATCTAAAAGTCACTTGGAAAAATCACCATATAAAATACTACCTCCGAAATGTGAATGTGTGATTAGTGAAGACTCTTCCAATAATACATTAAAATATATTGAAAAGCTACTATAATAAAACAATGCAATTCAAGTCCAAGGACTGGTACAAATTAATAAATCAATACAGTAGAATAGATCATACAGAACAAGACTCTAGTGCACATGAGGATTTAGTATATGATGAAATGGTCTCATACTACTCAGGACATTTAGGGTTATAAGTGAAAGAAACACAACTCAAACAGGTTGCTATGGCTTTAATGTTTGTGTTCCACCCAGTTGGCCCCTAAATTCTTATGTTGAAACTTAATCACCAATGTGATGGTGTTAGGAGTTGAGGCCATTGAGAGGTGAGTAAGTCATAAGGGTGGGGCCCTCATAAATGGGATTAGTGACTATTTTAGTCCATTTTGCATTGCTACAAAGGAACACACGATGCTGGGAAATTTATAAAGAAAAAGGATTTATTTTGGCTCATGTTTCTGTAAACTGTATAAGAAACACAGTGCTGGCTGCTGTTTCTGGCGAGGGCCTCAGGAAGCTTTCAACCAGGTGGAAGGCAAATAGGAAGCAGAGGTGTTATGAGAGAGCAAGAGAGAAAGGAGGTGCCAGGCTCTTTTAAACATCCTCTCTCCCACGAACTAATAGAGTGAGAATTCACTCATTACCAAGGGGACAGCACCAAGCCATTCAAGAAGAATATGCCCTCATAATCCAACACCTCATTAGGCCCCACTTCCTAAATTGGGAGTCACATTTCAACATGAGATTTGGAGAGGACAAAGATCCAAAGATACCAGTAGTCCCCAGGGAGGTGTGTTGATCCTTCCAGTACATGAGGACACACCTAGAAGGTGTCACATATAAACCAGAAAACAGGCTCTCACCAGACACTGAATCTGTTGTCACCTTAATCTTGGACTTTCCAGTCACCAGATTTGTAAGAAATAGACTTGAGCTGCTTGTAAACTACCTAGTCTGTGACATTTTGTTATAGAAGCCCAGATAGACTAAGACATTGGTTTAAGTAAAAGGGGAACTTTATTGGCTAGTAAAGCCATACCATGCGAATGCAAGATTTACAGCTATATCAATGGATATCAGGGGTTATTTTATCTGTGATAGTCTCTAGTGATTGTCACACTGCCTGGCAGAG
Organism: Piliocolobus tephrosceles; assembly: GCF_002776525.5. Taxonomy (NCBI): domain Eukaryota; kingdom Metazoa; phylum Chordata; class Mammalia; order Primates; family Cercopithecidae; genus Piliocolobus; species Piliocolobus tephrosceles. Next base: position 118,040,488 of record NC_045434.1, on the reverse strand, counting down.
AGAAAACAAGCAAAAAAATGTTTGTTAACTGAATGTACAGACTAAGGTGCAGCCTAGAATCCAGTATCAGGAATTGGGATGGAGAATGCAGTGATACATAAATAAAGTGGAACTTGATGCTCAGTCTCAGACAGTCATGAAACTGGAAGTAAAATTGTGTCCAAAATTTTTACTGCCACATAAGAAACACAAAATTGAGAGTGGAAGAGGAGAAAACACTAAATAAACTCTTGGTCAGACTTTGGGCATAGAATTTGGGGGAAGGGGTGCAAGTATACAGGTACACGGGGTGAAAACTAATTTATGAAGTGACAGAGCAAAGTGCAGTTTGGAGAGTAAATTGTATATATAAGCAAATAAAAAATACAGAAAATAAGTTAAAATGTCAAATGCATGTATTCAAAAAAAGAAAATAGCTTATGATTTAATAAGAGAACTTTTAAAGAGATCTATTATTTACTAAATTCTTTCTGTGTTCCAGAGAAATTTCTAAGAAATTTAGCAATCAAGAATCACTTAAACAGATCAACCATGTTATTATCCTCATTTTATGGGTGAGAAACTAAAACTCAGAGAGGTAAGCAAGTTGTATGAGATCACATAGTAAATAAGCTGAGATTCATGCTGTAGCTCTCTGATTCCAGAGCCCATACACATAAACTCTACACTAAACCTAATGTGTATGAATAAATTTGAAATGAGAACTAAATGCATTAGAAATATACATTAATTTTAAATGAATATGCTATATATATTTATGTGTGTGTGTGTATCATATCACAACACTGCATACAAGCTTTCATATTCCATTATTGTTTTAAATCAAATTTAATCTTCTTCGAACTTCCACCTGCCTGGATGGTAAGAAATTCAGTGTCACTCATTTTGAAGTCTCCTCACCACAATAGAGCCACAGGATAATATAAAATTTCTGGACAAGTGTCACAATAGAAAAGCAGGGAACATTCCTGGTCTATACTCCAAGATTGTTGCCATCTTGATTATTGCTCCCTTGGCCACATTGATGCTATTCTGAAATTCTGATAGCTACTGTCTGTCTGATAGACCCTGAGGCTTCAGACTGACTGATAGTTACCTCTTAAATGTCTTTCTATTCATCGCAGACTCAGCCCTAGAAACTTTTATGACTGCTTTTAGGTTTTAGCATCTACAACTGCAAGAGAAGTCTGCATGAAATATCTAACTTCCCTACTTGCAAAGTAAAGTAAGTACCCCTTATGCTTTCTTGAATCTTAGACAGCTACATCTGAAATGGTCTTCTTTGTAGTTGAGCAGTATGCTTTATAGTCTTGTGTTAGGTTCAGACTTCCCTTAGGAGACTTCAGTTCTGTAGTGCATAGTGCAGGCCACTGCAAAATGGTGGATAAAGGATTGCCAGGATACCAAAGTGTTGGGATATCAAGGATCTTGTGGAAGAGCATCCACGTATAGATTAATGGAATACACGAAACAACAATCAAGTCTTCAGTTGGTATATTAAGTCTCCAACTGCCCTAGCTGGCAGAGTCTGAAATTGGGTCACTAAAATCATCTCTTTCATGCCTGACTCCCTCTCTCCTGGAGTGAACAACCACTTCTCCCTCATTTTCTTCTCTAATGAGATTTAAAGTTGGAAACAGTTGAACAGTTAAGGGAGGGGTTCAGTTTCCACCAGGCTGAGCTCACAGTGGAGAGTTTACTCAGAGCAGCCCCTCCCTATGCTTGCTCCTGCTGGGCCTGGGCCATACTCCCTGGGTCTATGGCTCCTCTGGCCAAGGCCAACTCTCCAAAGCCTCCAGCCTCAGAGTCAACGTAGAAACTTTTAACCAGCCCTCTGGATGGTATATTAAAAACTGACCTGAACAGAAGCTTATTCTAAACTACTGAGACATTCAGCCATGGCACTGAACACTTTTTGAGATTCAAATAGACTCAAACTCAAGACTTTAACCCCATTTCATCATTGTTTGTATTTCAGGACCCCAGACACCTTCCATTCTTCTAGTAGTGAATCTTCTCCAAATGGACTTCTCAATCAGCCCAAAGTTTCATCCCCTTCAACAAACAGATTTCATGGGATTTGTCATTTCACTGGCAGTGTAGTTTTCCCTTATCTTAAAATTTCAGCCCATATTTAAATGATATTTAAGCTAGGAGCAATATGGAAGTTTCCATAAAATAAAACAAAGGTCTCCAACTCATTTGATCTGAATTTCTGTCAGAAATGCAGTTTTCATTATGACTATTTATACAAACTTTTATGTATTTATAGGTGTGTATAGGTATATAAAAATATGCAATAAAAATAAAACAATACAGAGTCCTGTTCTATGTAATGCAATCAGATATTTTCATTTGATTTTTTTTTAAATGCCTGTGGTAATTTTCCAGATTGATTTCATGACTCACAAAGGAGCCGCAAAAATAATTTGGAAAACACTCCTGAAAGACATTGAGGACATTGGCTAGTAGGTATTTGTCTCTCAGATGGAGATGATTAAGTCATTTTTGAAATTAGAATTCTGAGATAGGGGACTTAAATGTCTTCTTCTCTGTCATTTCTCAATAGTCTCTTGCGAATAACAAAGTTATTTATTGAAAAAGGCTAATTTCTCTTCCCTTAATGAACATTCTGCCAATCACTATGTATCTGCTACCAGTTTTAAAAATATTTAATAAGCCCCATTCACACTAAATCTCATATCAGATCACTGGTATTCCCCAAATCCACAGGGTTTTATGGGAGTTCCCACTATTCATTAATTCTTCAACATAGTAAAAATCATTATCTGAAAATTAACAACCCTAAATTCTAAGCATTTTAGTCTTCCTCATAAATATATATTTCATAAACTTTTATAATAGTGCCCAAATTGTTTCATGTATAGCTGTTATTAATTTTACCGCCATAATATTCAAGTTTAAGGAATTTCATTTTGATTCACCATGTTAAATCAAATATCCTCCAAGCTTCTAAATACTTACTGACAATAAGTTCAATTCAGTCAATATTGAGACTCTCTCATTAAACATTAAAAACTCCTGAGTTTATATAATGCCTAAAAAATAGTTCATCATGATTTTCTTCTTAGCCTTGCTCCTTTAGCTTCTCACTGCTGCAATTGAGCAGTGATGTTGACTAACTTTTAGGCACTGGTTTCCTCTGAGTTTAACCAAATTCAGATATTCATGCCATTCCAGTTCTCTGCACTGACCTTCATCTAAAAGCACACAGCAGTCTTGTAACCCACTCCCAGTTTTGGGCAATGTATGCCATCTGGACACACTTTTTCATAGCAAGCTGAAATGCCAAAGCTCCTTTTGTAAATCTCAGGTAACTTCAAACCCTTGAACTAGTCACACCTGCTCCCACTAAAAAAGGACTTTCACTGCCTATCTCTCTGAAATAATCTCACCTTTAAAAAAATGTTGTTCATTTCCCTTTTGCATGTATTACTTAGTTGGGGGAACACAGACTTTAAAAAATATTAATATAATGAGGATTTCTGACTTTTAGGGAGCAGGGAAGGTGTGGAGAAAGAAGATGCTTTATTCTTCCTTGAGTCTACAGCAGTAATGAAATCTGAGACACCAGTTCTGTGTGTGTGTGTGTGTGTGTGTGTGTGTGTGTGTGTGTGAGAGAGAGAGAGAGAGAGAGAGAGAGAGAGAGAGATAAAATGAGGTGGAAAAAGAGATTCTTGTTACAAATTCACTGTAAGCACTTAAGACTATCCTCTTTTGAGGGTTAGGGGAAGGAAGCTTATTAAGGTAGCACTGGAAAAAGTTACACATACTCTTTGTGAGCACTTTACTTTCCATTTCTTTCATTAGAATAAATATGAGATGAGATTATCATTTATTAACTTAATTTCTAAAATTGCATGACCACTGAAAAAACACAAGTTTGGAAAAAATAAAATAGAGCATATGAATTAATACTAGAAGAATCATTCTAAAAGTATGCTTTCTATTATCCCAGAGGGAAAGAATGTTTATATTTTTGAAGAACCATAAGCATTTGGGATTTAACCACCTTTGCATCCAGGAAATTTCAAAAGTAGGCTTAGTTTAGATTAGGAAAAACATAACAATAAATAGGATGGCACTCAATCTTGTGTTTTCATCATGTCCAGGGAAAGCACAGTCCTGACAAGAGAAAGAATTGATGAGGAAAAAGGAGAGTAGATGAGCAAATGAGTTATTTTCCCCTCTTTGACTGAGCAGAAATATTACTAGCGATATCATATCTAATAGAGAAGTATTACATTATCAATTTCAGGATGGTTATTGATTTTTTTTTCCATGAATGACATAGAGATAGACTTAAATTATTTTTGGTTGCATTATTATTCTTACTACCATGTGTATAATAATGGTGAAAATAAAATATAGTCATAGAGTTTTCCTCATTTTATTGAACAAGGGAGAGAAAGAGAAAAGAAAATTGAACATTCAGGAAACAGAAAATTAAAACTTTTCTTTTGTTTGCCCTAGCAATTCCAAGATCTAATTGACTCCATCTTCATTTTTGGTTGTTTTTATTTTCATTTTTAAGGTTAGCTTTGTGGTGGTTTTTTCCAAGTTTCAATTTCAGCTTAAGAATGCTCAGTATTTTAAAATGATCAGTTCTAAAGTTATTAAAAGCACATTTGATTTTATTATGGATGACCAAATTTTTATGTATGTGTGTACATATACACAAACATGAATGAAGAAAAAAATGAAAGAAAAGGAGAAAAAAGCAGGGAGGAAGCTTATCTTAGAATGTGAGTGTTGAGAGACACAATTATTCATATGAGTACTTTAGTTCTTTTTTGAGTTTCCGTTAAGTTTGCTAATAGTTTTTCTAAGTTATTTTGCAGTAATAAACAACCCCAACAATCTTAGTGGCAACAATCTTACAGCAACAACCGTTTATTTCTTGCACATGTTACTCATCCTTCACTGTTCAGTTGCGGCTTTGCCTCTTATTGTCTTCACTGCTGGACTAAGGCTTAAAGAACAGCCCTAGTTTGATCTTATGAAAGAAGAAAAGCAATGCTGCAACCATGCAATGAATGCTCTACAGGCTTCCAGTGAGCAATGCTATACATCACTTTTACTCCTGTTTCACTGGTCAGAGCTACTCATATGGCCAAGGCATTCTGTAAATAAGGCATGAATGAAGCAGAAGTAAGACTCTCTCAGGAAGGAGCATTGCACATCACATGGCAGTGGGCAGTGACGTATTCACTCTCTCCAAGTATGAGAGTAAGCAATTCCAAATAACAGTGCCGTCTATCTCAGAGTCCTTGCCAATACCTTATTCCTTATAAATTCTATATAAATTTTATTCTACAGTGACTTAGAATGAGACAACTTGGGTCTCGCTTTACTCCATTAAAAGCATACTGTTGGCCGGGCACAGTGGCTCATATCTATAATCCCAGAACTTAGGGAGGCCAAGGTGGGCAGATCACTTGAGGCCAAGGTTTTAAGACCAGCCTGGTCAACATGGTGAAACCCCTTCTCTACTAAAAATACAAAAATTACGTGGGCCTCATGGCGCACGCCTGTAATCCCAGCTACTTGGGATGCTGAGACAGGAGAATCGCTTGAACCCAGGAGACGGAGATTACAGTGCGTCAAGATGGGGCCACTGCACTCCAGCCTGGGTGATGGAATGTGATTCTGCCTCAAAAAAAAAAAAAAAAAAAAAAAGCATACTGCTGGGTTGAATCTCTCTATTTTCCGTTTCCTTGTAACTCAATAAGAGAATAATAGAAAGGGAAAGGAAGATAATTCCAGTATCAAAAAGTTTCAGTTAGAGAACTTTTATTTAAAAACCAAAGACTATTTCTGCTGCCAGTTTGCTATGAGTTGCTATAACCCATTGAATGAAATCTTCAATATGACATGCATAGGTAGATAATACATAGCAGGAACATAACTCTCAACCAAGCTGTTTTTTCTGTTTTCTTACTTGTTGAAGACGGTCACCGGAAAATACTCCAGAGCACATATATTAAACCAAGAGGGGCTCTGAGCCCCAGTATCTCCTTTTTACCTAAAAGGAAGTGTTACTGGGTTTCCCTCAGATACTCCAGAGAGAAATAATCAATCATCATTAGTAATACCAATTGCTCTCATCTGTGTCGATCACCAGCCGGGGGTAAAAGGAAGCAATTTTACCAGCACTCACTTCATTCCAGTGAAGGAGGAAAATGGAAACGGAAAGTTCTTACCAATCTGCACATAGAAGTATGGACATTTCTTCACTTTCAGGGGACAATTCAGGTTCGGTTTTCCCTTTTTCTTCTGTAAGAGTAAGACCTAAATATAATTCAGGATGTGGAAGAGAGAAGAATGAGATTTCTCCTTGTATATGAAGAGAAGGAATATGAGGGTCATATGAGAATTGTAGCTGTTGAGGCAGACTATAGACAAGTTGCCATGGCAATGACCCCTTGATTTTCGCCTTTCTTAACCCTGTACCTCACTGAACCATATCTTTTCAGAGTTTTTGTTCTTTTCCCTATTTGCTTACAAGTATTGTGGTTGTGATGAGTTAATTTTATTTTTTCTCTATGCTGTCAGTATAAAGACATAAAGAAATAATATGCTAAGTCATTTTGTGATATTTGAGCTAGAAGTTTTTCAGGTAAAAAGATTTAAAAGTAATGAAGCTACTAAAGGCATTCATTTATACGTATCATTGCCTATTCCAATTAATGGGATACTGAGAAGCAGCTTAAAGTATGTGTTGTAAATAACATATATATATCAATCCTGAAATAGACATACATAGCTTCAAATATTTTACAGCATTTCAACAAACACGGCACACAAACGATTACAATTTAAGGGCTTTCTAAATATAGGCTTTTCAAATTAACAATAAACTGCAATTTAGTAATTTTGAACAATGAATACAGCTTGTCAGGAATACAGAAAAGCATTTATTCAGAATAAATAATTATTGCCCAATCTATTAGACATGCTGTCTGCATCAAAACTATTATTTCTTTGCAACTGTACTATTTGCTAATATGATAAGACTTAATTCTATCTGAATTAAAATATTACATACACTTTCTATAACCCAATTTTTATATGTCTAAGTATATGGTGTATTTCTTCATGTGGCTCAATTTTTAGTTATCCTTAAAATAAAATATATTTTATAAAAATGATACAAATCATTTTTTTATTTTATATATTATATATTAAGTATATAACAATAAATTGCATAATTAATAAAAATAATAAAATAACTATTAAACATTATTTCATATTTTTTAACTTTATAAATTTCTCTTAAGCTGTAAAACTCTACTCCCACTCAATAATCCATCATTTTGGTTAGGTACTTTTATAATTGTACCTTTGGTTAGGTAATGTATAATTTCTTTGGATGAAAAATCTAAAACTTTAGAGTTTTTGCTGGAGGGTTCCAGGTTATTTAATATTGGTTCATTTCAACTGGATAAAATGTCAGTTCTCTAGGTTCCATTTTTATCTCCAAATAATAAAAAAATGTGGCAGTGATATACACATTTTATAGCTTCCTTGAGTAGTAAGAGTGTTCACCCTGAGACAAAGAAGATGCAGATGCAGAAGGAGTATAAGAAGCATGCCCTAGTCATTTCAGATTTAGATACTGTTTTTTGGAAAAAGAATATGGAAAAGCACAAGAGAAACAAGGCAAACTTTTAGAAATAACATTGTTTAACAGCATATTTATGTTTTTAAAATATAATATATTATGTGCTATAATATTCCCAATCAAATGTTAATGACCCTTAAAATTGTGCAATAGATTTGCTTTGCTTTGTTTCCATTCTACTTTTCTTCTACACTGTTCTTCTTTATCTGTATTGCCTGAAGAAATTAAATTTTGTGCTCATAATAGTCTCATCATGCTAATATTGGGGTGTAAAAGAATAATACTGGGGGTGTAAAAGAATACTGGGGGTGTAAAAGAATACAGCTACTTTGGAAAATAGTTTGGCAGGTTTTTATAAAACCACACACACTTATCAGATGACCCACTAATTGCATTCCTACACATTTATCCCAAAGCAATGAAAACTTATCTTCACATAAATGTTCATAGCAGGTTTATCAATAATAACCAAAAACTGGAAAAAAAATTCTTCAACAGGTGACTGGTTGAAGTTACTGTGGTACCTGGATACAGTGGAATACTACTCAGTAATACGAAGAAACAGTGAGTTACACATGCAAACATTTTAATGAATCTGAAAGGCGGTAATACAAGCCAATCTCAAAAGGTTACACATTCCAATTCTACTTATGTCTTTTGCATTCTTGAAATGACAAAATAAAATGTCTTGAAAATGAAAAACTTATAGAATTAAAATAGATTAGCAATTACCAGGGTGTTTGCATCCATTGTCATGCCCTTCACACATCTCACCACATATTCAAGTGTCGCTCTCCCTTGTGCCAGTCTGTGGGAGAAGAATAGCCAACACTGTGGAGCAAGAGTTTCACCTGGATCCTTCTTCCTTACAATACACACGCCTAAACCACCGAGGGAAGAGCAGCAAATGAGATTCCTTACTGCTTAGGGCAGGACATGATCTTTGAGAAAGACACAACCTCAAGAGCCAAGGACACAGAGCCTACCTAAGACTAAAGCCTACCTAAGACTAAACACAAAAGTATAACCGTCTTTCCCCACCCTCGCCTCTTTTGGATCAGCTTTCAGGTCCGTAAGCACAAAATAATAAGAAAAAACCATTGGGAGACGGTCAAGAACATGAAGATATTCTGCATATAGGGAAAGTCTAAGGCTGAAAGTAGTCTAGGAACATGGAGAAAAATCCTCCTGTAATTCAGCTCTTGATCCTCAAGCACAAAGTAACAGTGGAGCACCCACCTAAACCTGGAGGTGTAAAAAAACAAAGAAACAAACCAGCTTCACTGCCAGCTAGATATACTCATAACCTTAACTCACTGTCCAGGAAAGATGGTTGTCCATTTTCAGGCATCAATATTTCTCTCAACCTCTACATGACTACACGTGATGCCTGTGTATAAAATACGCACACACACATACACACACACACGTACATACCCACCCCACCCCCAACACACACCAAGGTTAAGATACAACTCAATAAGCAATCAACAAAACTAGACTTAGATAAGGCCCAGATGTTGGAATTATCAGTGAATTTTAAATAACTGTGTCCAAGATGTTAAAGGCTCTAGAGGAAAAGGTGGACATCTTTCATGAACAGATGAGGTATTTTGAAGAGATGAAAAGTATAAGAAAGAATCAAATAGTAATGCTAGAAAAAAATAGAAACATAGTAACAGAGATGAGGAAGGCCTTCAATGGGCCCAAATATATGTATACTCAACATAGTTGAAGAAAATATTAGTAAAATTCAAGATAGGTAAAAAAGAACAACCCAAACTAAGACACAAAGAGGAGAGAGAGAGAGACAGAGAGAGAAAGAGAGAGAGAGAGAGAGAAAATGACAGAGAATCCTGTGCAATGGGACAATATCAAACAGTCTAACAGATGTGTAATTGGGATACTAGAAAGAGAAGAAGGGCAAAATATATTTTTAAATATTTAAAAAATATTTTAAGGAATAGTTGAATTTTTTAATGCAATAAATTAGATCACAAAACCAAAAGCTTGGAGAACAGAAATTAATAAAAAAATACTAGGTGCAACACATTAAAAGTGCCAAGAGCCAAAGAATAAAACAAAGCAGTCAGAAGAAAAAGACATGTTATGTATAGAAGAACAATTCTACGAAGTTCAGGCCAGGAGCAGTAGCTCACTCTTATAATCACAGCAGTTTTGGAGGCCGAGCTAGGCCGATTGTTTGAGTTCAAGACCAGCATGGGCAACATGGTAAAACCCAGCTTCTACTAAAAATACAAAAATTAGCCGGTGGTAGTGGCTCACACCTGTAATCCCAGCTACTTGGGAGGCTGAGGCAGGAGAATTGGTTGAGCCTGGAGGTGGAGGTTGCAGTGAGCCAAGATCGGGCCACTGAACTCCAGTCTGGGTGACAGAGTGAGACCCTGCCTCAAAAAAATAAAAATGAAAAAAAAAGAAGAAATACAGCAGTCTTCTTGTTCGATAATACACAATCAACCAGAAGATAATGAATTGGCAACATTAAAGTGCTTTAAAAAAAACTTTGTGAGCCTAGAATTCTATTATCAATAAAAATACATTTAAAAATAAAGAAAAAAAACTTTTTTTTTCCAGAGAAAAATACTACTTAGAGAACTTATGATCAATGATTCTGTTTAATGAGAAATATTCTTAAAAATTTCTGTCAGGAAAAAAAAAATACCCCATGGTTTCTAGGGCTTTGCAAAATAAATAAATAAGTAAGTACCCCAAACAGAAACTTAAATATAAGTAAATAAATGAAGAGCAATGAAAATGAAAATTACACAATTGAAAGTTAAAAAATATATATTTGATTTTTGTTTTTAATTTCTCCAAAAGGTATTTGCACTTCCTAAGCAAAATTAGAGGCTTTGAATCAGTGTTTATAGCACATGTGGAAAATAGAATATATGACAGCAAAATTCAAAGGTGGGAGGGTGAATTGGAAGCACATAAAAAATCTAAACTTCCAACTGAACAAACTGGCAACGTCCAAATGAAATATGCCTAAATCTTGCTAAAAGAATTGGAACGATTAAGATACAAGTAAAAATAAATGAAATTGAAAATAGAAAATCAACAGAGGAAATTGATTAAACCAAAAATAATTATTTTAAAAGATTGATAAAATTAATAAACTGCTAGCCAGATTGACCAAGACCAAACAGAGAAGAAACAAATAGCAACTATCAAAAATGAAAGAGATGACATCACTATAGATTCTATAAATACAGACCTGAGATAATTTTGCAAGTCGGCCGGGCGCGGTGGCTCAAGCCTGTAATCCCAGCACTTTGGGAGGCCGAGACGGGCGGATCACGAGGTCAGGAGATCGAGACCATCCTGGCTAACACGGTGAAACCCCGTCTCTACTAAAAAATACAAAAAACTAGCTGGGCGAGGTGGCGGGCGCCTGTAGTCCCAGCTACTCGGGAGGCTGAGGCAGGAGAATGGCGTGAATCCGGGAGGCGGAGCTTGCAGTGAGCTGAGATCAGGCCACTGCACTCCAGCCTGGGCGACAGAGCGAGACTCCCTCTCAAAAAAAAAAAAAAAAAAAATTGCAAGTCACAGATCTGGAGATAATACTTTCAACATATACACATATACCTTATAACTTGTTAATAAGAAGGTACACAGGTCCATTAAAAGTACACAAACTGTGACAGTGACTGCACAAAAGAGCATGTATAAATGATTAATAAATACATTAAAATATGCTCAATTTTATCAACAAAGAAATACAAACTAAAAGTGCAGGAAGATACCACTGCAAAATCACCAAAAAACTAGAATTTAAAAGGCTGATATCGGCTGGGTGCTGTGGCTCATGCCTGTAATCCCAGCACTTTCAGGGGCTGAGGTGGGCAGATCACGAGGTCAGGAGTTCGAGACCAGCCTGACCAACAGGGTAAAACCCTGTCTCTACTAAAAATACAAAAATTAGCCGTGTGTGGTGGCAGGCGCCTGTAATTCCAGCTACTCAGGAGGCTGAGGCAGGAGAATCACTTGAACCTGGGAGGTGGACATTACAGTGAGCCGAGATCACGCCATTGTACTCCAGCCTGGGCAACAGAGCGAGACTCTGTCTCAAAAAAAAAAAAAAAAAAAAAAGCTGATATCACCAAGTATTGGTACCCATGTGGGGCAGCTGGAACTCTCATACATTGATGATAAGAATGCAAAATGGTAAAACTTACTTTGGAAAATTGTTGAGAATTTCTTTTAAAGTTATACATAAACTTACAATTTGACCATCAGTTCTGGTTTTAGTTATGTACCCAAGAGTGATGAAGCCATACAGTCTCACAAAGACTTTCTCATGAATATTCATTGCAGTGTTATTAATAATTGCCCAGTAATTGGTTTAATCTAAATGTCCATCAATAGGTAAATAAGTAAATTTATACATATCAATGTGATGAAATACTATTTAGCAATATTAAGGAAATACATATATATATATATGTATTATATATATATATATAATCTCAACATGGATGAACATCAGTCTTGTCAACAAGCTTTCCTGACACTCATCTGCACCCTTGCAACTTTAAAAAAAAATTTTAATTCATAGGGAAGTTGCGAATGTTCACAAATAAGCCATGGTATAAGAAGATTCATGTTATAATCATCTGATATGGAAAACTTTCACAATGAAGAAAAAGATGCTCAGACCTTAAAAAATGTACCATGGATCCAAGGGTGGAAAAATAGAGGAGCTGAGCAACTAAAGTCATTTCAACCTTTTAGTTTTTATGCTTGCCTCCCTTCCCATACACACACTAAATATGCTTATTTTCCTCTTCTTGGTACCGAGTGATAAATGAAGTTTAATACAGGGAAGCATGTTAGTATATTATGGAATGAATTGCTTATCTATTTATTTTTTATTTTTTGAGATAGAGTCTCACTCTGTCGCCCAGGCTGGAGTGCAGGCGCATGATCTTGACTCACTACAACCTCCACCTCCCTGTTTCAAGCGATTCTCCTGTCTTGGCTTCCCAAGTAGCTGGGACTACAGGTGCATGCCACTACACCCGGATAATTTTTGTATTTTTAGTAGAGACAAGGTTTCACCATATTGGTCAGGCTGGTCTCAAACTCCTGACTTCAGGTGATCCACCTGCCTCAGCCTCCCAAAGTGGTGGAATTCCAGGTGTGAACCACGATGCCCAGCCTGAACTGTTTATAAAATACACAATATCTCCTCAAAGTCATTCTGCAATGGGTTAAAGGAGATATGCCAGTCAGGTATATCGATTGAGACATAGGGTGTAGTGGAAAAAAGAATCAATAGACAATTAGATCCAGTATTACGGAAGGCCTCATATATGAATCAGAAGAGTTTGATACTTTGATACAGGACTAGGGCATCTCAAAATGTTCTGCCTAACTATCCTGAGTAGAACATAAATAAATATGCCTCAGTGTTCTCAAGGTATTATTGAAGCTACTTGCCACTTGCCAAAATACTGAATTTTTTTGTGCTGTTGTTAAAACTCAGGAGAAATTTGTATGCTCATGATTAATACAAGATATCATTATTATTTATCAAGGTATCAAACTTTTGCCCAGATATTGTGATGTTGACACTGTGTGAAAATGTCCTGTGCTCACATTGTGGCATTACAGCATGCCACACAGTTTCTCCTAAGAAACTGTGTCTCCAGTCTAGGTGACAGAGTGGTATGCACACCACTGTTTCACAAGCGTGGCATAGGAAATAGCTGACACTTTCTACCTTTTTAAATAGAGGTGAAAGTGCACTTTTCAAAATATTTATGTGAAAGATAATACCTCAAACTTTATTTTTTGGCGAAGAACTTTCATATTTGACCCTTGATTAACCTATGGCAGTATAGCAGAAAAAAAGTATATTCATGTCCATTTAAAAACAAATGAGAAAATTGAAACATAGAGAATTTAAATTGAACATTTAAAATCAGAGCCAAGAAAATAAAATATTTTCTGACTCTGAATTCAGTGCCAGTTCTATAATCCCTAGTCATCCTGAGCAGAATATAGTATAAAACCAATTTATCTTGGATCACATTCAAATGAATTTAGTTGTACCACAGTAAAAAGCAGATACCTTTAGAGGTCATCTTAACATGGACCCCAAGGACAGTATTATGTAAGTCTGCTAGTACAGTCAGTTTTCACATATCGAATTTGCTGGGCAATGTCTGTCCCTGGCACAGGTGTGTTTTTTTAATACTTAAATGTTACCACTTGTACTTAAAAGAATGAAACTGACATCCTCAAATTTTCTAAAAAAAAAAAAAAAAAAAAAAAAAAAAAAAAAAAAAAAAAAAAAAAAGAAAAAAAAAAAAAAAAAAAAAAAAAAAAAAAAAAAAAAAAAAAAAAAACCTAAAACAAAAAAAAAAAAAAAAAAAAAAAAAAAAAAAAAAAAAAAAGCAAAGAAAGTAAAGGAAAGATAAAAAGAAAAATGCCCAGCCTATTGAAAGTAGTTAATAAGCCAGGGAGACATTTTTCACAAACAATCTGGGGGTTCACACGGGTATTTTCAAACTTTTTAGAAGTTCCATGACCAATTAATCTGAAGAATCAACTAGAAATGAGTAAGTTCTCAATTGCATTCTTGCTCTCAGGGATTATACCCTGGTTGACTTTGTGAGATACTGAACTGCTCTAGTTGCACTCACTGAATCCTATCCTCATTGCCACAAATTTCTGGCTCTTTCAAAGAGTCAACCTGCCCAGAACCATTAAAAAAGAGGTTTTTTATTTTTATTATTGCTTTTAAAGTACACTTACTTCTTTGACTAGAGACAGAAGCTTTGAAGGTAGATGTTGATAACAAACCTGTACCTGATGGGCAACCATTTGACTGAGTTTTCCACCCGGACTACCTCAAAAGCATTATCATACTAGTTTCTGGTTCCAATAAGGGCAGACTTCCTGGAGTATTCTGAATTGGATTCTCTTGGTCTATTGCGCACAGAAAATCCTGCCAAATTAGGTCTGGATTCCTGGACTCCTAGTTTATAAAAAGCACAGAGTAGCTTCTTGGGTATCTATGACCCTCTTTCATATCCACTGATAGCAGAAGTTGCTTGTTTTCCTTTGATCTTATTAGCAAAATTCCCTTTGGAAAAAAAAAAAAAAAAACAGAAAAGGAGTAGCGATGATAATAAGAGAATGAGATAAGTAGGCTAACTTTGAAAGTAGCTCCCAAAAGGAATAAACAGGAATTTTCGCTTAAAAATATTTTTCAGGAATTCATATTTATGTTTTATCTGTTTTTTTCTTAATAGGTTGGCAAAACTAGAAAGGTGAGCATTTAATCTTTCCTCTTATAGTACCTATAAATGTTGATTTATTTTTCATGTTTCTAGCATATGTGATTTTATTGATAAAAACCTACTAATCATGTTTAACTTTATATGTTTAGAGATACCATACACAGCTTCTGTGAATAAAAGTCATGGTAAAAAGCAAATGAGTAGCTATATTAATGGCACCTTAGAAACATACTTTGAAAAGTGGAATAGATATTTGTCAGGTTAAATTACAAAAAAAAAAAAAAAAAAAAAAGACCAGTTTATTAGTTTACATACTCCCAAATATTGGAATCATCTGAGGATCTTTTTTTAAAAAAAATATATTGCTGCCTGAGTCCTACCCCCAAACATTCCTGTTTAATTAGTGTGGAGTGCAACTTGAGCACTGGGGCTATTGAACTCTCTTCAGTTAAATAGCTAGTCTAGTGGGATCCAAACTACATGAGAAATCTGAAGTCGAGTTAAATTCAGTCTCTTTTGCTTATTGTCTGCAGTGTCTTGAGCCAGACAGTTGACCTCTTCAAAATTTTATTCCTTATCTGTAAAAAAGGGATATTTAATAATACATTTTCTATATCTCTGATAGGGATTTTGTGAAGATTAAATATGATACTGTTTGTCACCTTATAAAGTTTTCACTTGATACATGTTTGTCATATTTATAAAGTTAAATGTGAAGTGATATATAAACATCATTTATGTGTGAGTATATATATGTATATGTATATACATGCATATGCACGTATATAAACACATACATATACACATTTTCCAGACCTTCACATATTGTGAAGTTCAGATGAGATAATGCATGTAAATATGCTTTGAAGATTATAAAGGCATGCATAAATGTAAGGTATTGTTACTACTATTGTTGATAACACAAACTGTAGAAAATTCCATGAAGTACATGGCTAGTAAAAAACATAGGATTATAACTATAGCATGTGTTTTAAGCTACTTCTTGGCCCTCATCTTCATCTCTACTTTGGTCCAAATATGTTGACATGTATTAGGTTGGTGCAAAAGTGGTTGTGATTTTTGCCATTAAAAGTAACAGCAAAAACTACAATTACTTGTGCACCAACCTAATAGTGTGAAGGACAGCATGCAGTCCCTGACAAATAATCAGGGAAAAGTCATTTTAAGAGAGAAGTTTTTTTGTTGTTTTTTTGTTTTTTCTCCCTTAGCTCCAGAGTTACACTTAGGAAAACATACCTCAGTTAGTTTCAGTGGCTCCTAAAACTGGCCATATGAGTAGGTGGTATGACCTGAGAAATACCAAGAGGTCCCACCTGCTAAACATATCTTTCCTTAGGGACATTCCTGGAATTCTCCTCATTAGAGACAAAGCAGAAAGTCGCTTTTAAAATGCACAGAGATGTTAGTATATCACGGATTAATGTAACAATTTGACTAGAAAGTGAATTTTAAAAAGCTTGATATATTTACAAGGTGGAAAAAGAAATGGCTACATACATATTTGCTCTGGCAAAAAGTTTTCAACTACCAGACAAAAATAACACTGTCTAAATTACTCTGGTCTCCTTACCTGAAATCAGATAGGGCATATTATTGGCTATTGTGACCCTATTACCTAATTTCTTACTACCTTGTCCACATATCTCCAGGTGTCCATATTTGCTTCTCCATAGTAGGATCTATAGTAAACTTTAGAGATTTCTTCCTGTTCTTAACAAACATTGATGAAGTTTGTGAGCTCATTGTTTTAAACAGTTAGAGGAAGCAAAAATTTGAGATTTTAACCTAAAAAATTGCAAATAGAGAGCCATCCACCATTAGGTATCCAAGCATATGCAATTAAAATTCCAAAACGAAGGGGATATTTTTGAAAGACAATTATTTGATATGAAAGGACTATCTTTTAAAAGTATTTCTCATGCTTGTGAACACCTTTTATATATTCCATGTACTCTTTGGAACAAGGGCAAGGATCCTATTTTTTTTTAGCTTTTCACCTTCACTCTCAAAATATTTGTCTCTGAAACTACCTGACAAAATGTAAATAGTTCGCTTTAGCCTAATTTAAATAGTAAGGATTTTTTTCTCTCTACTTAAAGACATATGTATAATAGGCTCTTTCTGAAGACTGTGTCCTGTACCTTTAAAAAGCTGGATTTACTCTTACTTCACTGCTACCTTGGCTAACAATACTGTGCATTTATCACTCCTTTTCACTATTCAAAGCTTACTGTCCTCTCCAAAGCTTAGCCATGAATCTAGTGCTCCTCTAAGTACTAGATTTCTGCACCATGTTAATACAAACGTTCTTAAGGAGGTTTACCTCAAACCACATGGCATTTTTTGTTTTGCTTTTAATTTAGAAGGCATTTTACACTACCTTGGGTGTGCTGTTCTCCAGTTGTTCAAGATGCAGAACAAGTTATTCTACACAAGACCCTTATAATGCAGCAAATTCAGTGATGCTCAAAATGCTTCTGGCTGATTGGAGCCTATAGCAATCCACAATAAGAAAATCATACCAAAGTCCCACAAAGTTTTGAAGCAAACTTATTCTTTAGCAAACAACTACCTTTCCTTTGAAAAACAGTTCTTACGCTATTATTAAAATGTGCACAAGACGGAATGGCACACCATGGGATAAATGACTATGTGATTTGCACTGTTCATCAGAATTGGGTGTTGGATGATGAACCAAAGCCTAAAGTTGAGTATTGATTTTCTAACAGTCCTTTTTTATTAAGTAAACGTTAGCTATATAGATCAAGTTGAAGCATAATGTATCCTCATGACCCAGGGAACATCAACATTTCTTCCTACTGCTGCCATCATGAGAGATAAAAGTCATGATGATTAGATAACTCTGTAAATAAAAGACATTAATTTCTACACATTTGGGTGAATTTTATGGCACAAAGAATATTGTGAAAAACAGCACAAAAATCTTTAATGCATGCAAATTTTACAAAATAATTTATGGATCTAGAAATCCCAGGATGAGATGCTGAATGTTATAAACAAATCTATTAGTAAATGTATTACAAATGTATGAACCAACCTTATTGAAAGCGAAAAGAGAAAAAAGTACTGATGTAAGATTTTGGAAATAAATGGAGACTGGAGTAGTTTTTTTTTTTTTTTCTTACAGGTAAAAAGAACCGTACCTAAGTGCTATACTCTAATTCATACAGTTATTCTCGATTGCCATATAGGTTAACAATTCTGAAACACAATACAGGTATACTGGAATTGGACATTTAAGGAAATGTGTGGCAGATAGTAGGAGCCAAGTTTCTCACTGTTGGAGTAGAAGGTTATAGATAAGCAAGAGAGTGAACTGACTGAAGTGATCTGTATGGAGATGGAATAGAATTGGATACACCAGTAGGCACTCTTCATTTGCTCAACAAACACATATGCTGGATATAGATTTCCAGATATGTAAGCATACAAACATACACTGACTTGTTCTTTCAGTTGAGAGGACATAGAAGTAATGGCACCCCATTAACAATGAGCACAACTAGCACCCAGATCTTTGGGTCTAATATCATTCTCTAATAAAAAAAAAAAAAAAAAAAAAAAAAAAACTTAGGATGCATGGAGAAATGGTTGAATATAGAGGTGGGACATGAAATATACAAGATGAACACAACTTCTTGTTCTATCAAAAAGTGAAAAAAGCATTTAAAGAAAAAAAGTCATAATGATGAGGAGAATGACAAAGAGATACATGAGCCAACTGAAGAACACCCAGTGGCAAATTTGGGCAACAATGTGAAATATTATTGGATTATAAACCAAAGTAAAAATAACTATCTATGAGTCAATTTTGATATAAAATGATTAAGCAAACACATAAACAAAAAAGAGACAAATCTCTCATACAGAAGAATTACAAATATGTTTTAAAATAGTTATTTTCTTAAGGAAGAGCCACACAACTTCACACTCATTAAGTATGTGTTATATACAGTGATTTATTCCACAAAGTAGAATATGGAAAGGGAGAAAAAAAAGAATAAATTTACAGTGGATAAACTTGATAAACACTAGCTCAAGCCAGGTGGTCAATTAACATCATCAATAGTGATAAGTCATATTTGTGTATATATCCTTACTACAATGTACTACAAAGACTGGCATGTTACCTATGTGATCATCCTCCCTAAAAGACATTACCCCATGTGTAAACTTGAGAAGAACAACACAAAAATTCCAATTGAGGGACTTCCTACAAAATATTTAACCAATATTTCTCAAACTGCCTAGGTCATTAAAAATAAGAAAAGTCTGCTGAGCGTGATGGCTCACATCTATACTCCAAGCCCTTTGGGAAGCCAAGGTGGGCAGATTGCTTGAGCCCAGGAATTCAAGGTCAGCCTTGGCAACATGGGGAAACCTCCTCCCCACAAAAAAATAGCTGGCATGGTGACACACCTGTAATCTCAGCTACTTGGGAGGCTGAGGTGGGAGGATCACTTGTCCCTGGAGGCAAAGGATGCTGTAAGCTGTGATTGTTCCACTGCACTCCAGCCTAGGAAACAGAGGGATACTCTGTCTCAAAATAAAAATAAAGTCTGAGAAACTATCAAAACCAACAGGCACATAAGGAGATATAAAACTTATGTAACGTGGTATCCCAGATGTTATCTCGAGCAGAAGAGAAAATATGAATAAAGTTCTAAATTAGGTTAATAATATTATATCAATATTAGTTAGTTAGTTGTCATAAATATACCATACTAATGTAATGTGTTAATAATGGGGGAATAATAATAAGAGAAATATGTTAATAATGGGAGAAATACTCATTATTTCTTAGAAAAAGAAAAAAGAAAATTATAATATTAAAAATAAAAAATATTATGTGCTCAAAGAAAGTAATTTCTTCTTTGATGACTATGTGCATGGTATTTTACATGTAAAATATTGACAGTATCTATTATGCTAATTCTGCCATATTTGAGCATAATCTTCTATAAGGTACAATAGCCATTAGTTGCCCTTTCAAGATTAAGGCCTAAATAAGGTATGCAGTTTCATTTTTTAAAACGTTTGTGTTGGTCACATTTGAACTACTTTAATAATTTTATGAAATGGTTCTTTTTTTGTACAGACATATCTCGAAGATACTGCAGATTCAGTTTCAGACTGCTGCAAGACAATGGAGATTGCATTAAATCAAGTCATATAATTTTTTTTGTTTCTCAATGCATACAAAAGTCATGTTTACACTACAGTCTGTTAAGTGTGCAAAAGCATTTTGTCTTAAAAATGACACACATACATTTATTGAAAGATATTTCATTGCTAAAAATTGCTAATAATCTGGTACAAAAACAGACACATCAACCAATAGAACAAAATGGAGAACTCAGAAATAAGATTTCACACGTACAATCATCTGATCTTTGAAAAACCTAAAAAAAAAAAAAAAACCACAATGGGGAAAGGATTCCCTGTTTGATAAATGGTGCTGGGATAAATGGTTAGCCATATGCAGAAAATTAAAACTAGACCCCTTCCTTACACCATATACAAAAACTAACCAAAGATGATTTAAAGACTTAAATGTAAAATCCAAAACCATAAATACCCTTTAAGAAAATCAAGGCAATACCATCCAGGATGTAAACACAGGCAAAGATTTCATGATGAAAATACCAAAAACAATTGCCACAAAAGCAAAACTGTACAAATGGGATCTAATTATACTAAGGAGCTTCTGCAGAGCAAAAGAAACTATCATCAGAGTAAACAGACAACCTAGAGAATGGGAGAAAATTTTTACAATCTATTCATCAGACAAAGGTCTAATATTCAGAGTCTACAATGAACTTAAACAAGTTTGCAAGAAAAAAACAAACCCCATTAAAAAGTGGGCAACGGGCATGAACAGACACTTCTCAAAAGAAGACATACATGAGGCAAACAAACATGAAAAAAAGCTCAACATCACTATTATTAGAGAAATGCAAACCAAAACCACAATGAGATATCATCTCACACGAGTCAGAATGACTACTATTAAAAGTCAAAAAACAACCACTGCTGAAGTTATGGAGAAAAAGGAATATTTTTACACTGTTGGTGGAAGTGTAAATTAGTTCAACCACTGTGGGAGAGAGTGTGGCGATTCCTCAAAAACCTATATTTTATTCTATAAAATATAATAGAATCATTTATGTTCCTTTGGATATATACTCAATAATGGGATTGACCCAGCAATGGCACCCAGCAATCCTATTACTGGGTATATACCCAAAGGAATATAAATGATTCTATTATAAAGACACATGCATGTCTATATTCATTGCAGCACTATTCACAATAGCAAAGACATGGAATCACCCCAAATACCCATCAATGATAGACTGGATAAAGAAAATGTGGTACATATACAACCATGGAATACTCTGCAGCCACAAAAAGGAATAAGATCATGTCCTTTGCAAGGACATGGATAAAGTTGGAAGTCATTATCCTCAGCAAACTAACGCAGAAACAGAAAAACAAACACTGCATGTTCTCACTTATAATTGGGAGCTGAATGATGATAACACATTAACCCATAGAGGGGAACACCACACACTGAGACCTGTTGGTTGTGTCTGGGGAGGGAGAGCATCAGGAAGAAGAGCTAATGGATGCCAGGCTTAATGCCTAGGTAATGGGATAATCTGTGCAGTAAACCACTATGGCACACATTTACCTGTGCAACAAACCTGCTCATCCTGCATATGTACCCTTGAACTTAAAAGATGAAGAAAAAAAAATGCTAATGATTGTCAGGGCCTTCAGAGAGTCATAATCTATTATTTATTTATTTATTATTTATTTATTTATTTATATTTTATTTTGTTGAGATAGGGTCCAGTCCAGGCCTGAGTGCAGTGGTGCAACCTCAGCTCATTGCAGCCTTGACCTCCTAGGCTCAAAGGATCCTCCCACCTCAATCTCTCGAGTAGCTGGGATTACAAGCACATGCCACTACACCCAGCTAATTTTTTGTATTGTATGTATGTATGCATGCCTGTATGTATGTGTTTATTTTGTAGAGACGAAGTTTTGTCATGTTGCCCAAGTTGGCCTCCAACTCCTGGGCTCAAGCCAGAGAGTCATAATCTTTTCACTGCTGAGGTATCTTACCTTGATGTTGATGGCTGCTGACTAATTAGGGTGGTGATTGCTGAAAATTGTGGTAGCGGTGGCAATTTCTTAAAATAAGATAACAAACAGTGAAGTTTACTCATCAACTGATTCTGCCTTTTATGAAAGATTTCTCTGTAGCATGTGTTGCTATTTGATGGCATTTTACCCTTGATAGAACTTCTTTCAAAATTAGAATCAATCCTCTCAAACCTTGCTGCCGTGTTGTGAACTAAATTTATCTCATATTCTAAATTCTTGGTTTTCTTTTCAACAATATTCACAACATTTTCAACAGGAATAGATTCCACTTTCTTTGGAAACCACTTTCTTTGTTCATTCATAAGAAGTAACTGCTCATCCACTCATGCAGCAATTCTGTCACATCTTCAAGCTCCACTTCTAATTCTAGGTGTCTTCCTATTTCTACCACATCTACAGTTACTTCCTTCACTGAAGTCTTGAACCGCTCAGTCATCCATGATGATTCTAATCAACTTCTTTTAAACTCTTGTTAATGTGCATATTTTTACCTCCTCCCGGAATCATGAATGTTCTTAATGGCATCTAGAATGGTGAATTCTTTCCAGAAGGTTTTCAGTTTCCTTTGTCCAGACCCATCAGAGGAATCACTCTCTATAGCAGCTATTTATTTACTTTTTCTTTTTTTTTTTTTTTGCCAGACAAGATCTTGCTCTGTCACCCAGGATGGAAAGCATCGGTGTGATCACAGCTCACTGTAGCAGCCTTGAGCTTCTGAGCTCAAATGATCTTCCCACCTCAGCCTCCTGAGTAGCTGAGACTAAAGGCACATGCAAGTATGTCCAGCTATTTTTTTTTTTTAATTTTATTTTTAATAGAGATGAGGTCTCACTATGTTGTGTAGGCTGGTCTCAAATTCCTGGCTCTCAATCAATCTTCCCACCTTGGCCTCCCAAAATGCTGGGACTACAGGCATGAGGTAGCACACCTGGCCCCTTAAATCAAAATACTCGAACGTCAAAATTACTTCTTGATCTGTAGAATGGACATTTTGTTGGCAGGTATGAAAATAACATTGATCTTCTAGGACATCTCCATCAGAGCTCTTGGATGACCAAATGCATTGTTAATAAGTAGTAATATTTTGAAAGGAATCTTTTTTCACTGAGTAATAGGTGTCAATAGTGGGCTTAAAATATTTAGGAAACCATGTTGTAAACAGATGTACTGTCATCCATGTTTTATTGTTCCATTTATAGAGTCCACATAGAGGTTGAATTAGCATAATTCATAAGGGCCCTAGGATTTTTGTAAATTAGGCAAATAAACATTCAACTTAGTCACCAGCTGCCTTAGTTTTCAAGAAGAGAGTCATCGTGTCCTTTGAAGCTAGGCATTGACTTCTCCTTTCTAGCTATGTAAGTCCTGGAAGGCATCTTCTTCCAGTAGATGGCTTTCTTGTGTTGCATATTGTAGGCACCTTCATCAATGATATGGGCTAGATCTGGATAAATTACTGCAACTTCTACACCAGTACTTGCTGTTTCAGCTTACAGACAGCCTCTATCCTTAAACCTCATGAGCCAATCTCTGCTAGTTTCAAACTTTTCTTCTGCAGCTTCCTCACCTCTCTCAGTTGACATAGAATGAAAGAGAGTTACAGCCTTACTCTGGATTAGGTTTAGGTTTACAGAAATGTTGTTGCTGGTTTGATCTTCTATCCAAACCACAGAAACTTTTTCCATATCAACAGTAGGCTGTTTTCCTTTCTTATTCATGTGTTCACTGGAGTAGCACTTTTAATTTCCTTTAATAACTTTTTTTTTTTGTTCAGTAACCACTTGGTTAACTGTTTGGCACAAGAGGCTTAGCTTTTGGCCTATCTCAGCTTTCAGCATTCATGCCTTTTTCACTAAACTTAATCATTTCCAGCTTTTGATTTAAAGTGAGAGACGTAATTATATGTAATTATTCCTTTCACGTGAACATTTATAGGCCATTGTAGGATCATTAATTGGACTAATTTCAATATCGTTTTGTCTTAGGGAATAGGGAGGCCCTAGGAGAGGCAGAAAGACAGGGGAACTGTTGGTCTAGTGGAGAAGTCAGAACACAATACAAATTTATCCATTAAGTTTGCCATCTTATATAGGCCTGGTTCATTGTACCCCAAAAATAATTACAGTAGTAACATTAAAGATCAATGATTATAGGTTACTAAACAAATCTAGCAATTATTTAAAATTTTGGAATATTGCAAAAATTACCAAAATGAGACACACACATAAAGTGAGGGGAACATATGCTATTGGCAAAAGTGACACAGATAGACTTGCTTACTACAGAATTGTCACAAATCTTCAATTTGTATGAAAATGCAGTATCTGTGCAGCACAATAAAGGGAGGCATGCCGCTATATATTCTCTTGTATATGAGTTTATTGAAACAAAGCATGTGATGTATTCCTCTTAAATCTTATAATTTCTATATTTTACATTAAAATGGGTATTATATAACAGCCTAATAGATTAATTTTTCAGTATTATTTATTTGCCATGACTATAAAAAGAGCTATTTAGTCTTTAGCTAATATTTAGAATAGATATATAACTAGCTTTATAAGCCTTTTTTCCCCTGAAATACATTGAATACAGTAAACCCTGTATTTTACTTTTCTTAAATTTCTGCATTTATTTAAATAAAAATGCTACTTAGCCAAGTACAACACCAGTCTGGTAGAGCTGAATTCCAGCAAAGCATGAGCCAGTTCCACACATACAAATGAAAGTGGCCTGGTAGATGCTAAGCTTTATTTTTCTCTTAACTAGTAATTAGAGGAGTGTCTGTAAAACAAAACCTAAACTATGTGTTGGAAAAACTGAAGATTTCAAATCTATTCTTCTAGGGACAAATATGCTCAAAATACCTTATTCCATTCTTTTTTTTTTTATTATTATATTTTAAGTTCTAGGGTACATGTGCATAACGTGCAGGTTTGTTACATATGTATACATGTGCCATGTTGGTGTGCTGCACCCATCAACTCGTCAGCACCCATCAATTCATCATTTACATCAGGTATAACTCCCAATGCAATGCCTCCCCCCTCCCCCCTCCCCGTGATAGGCCCCGGTGTGTGATGTTCCCCTTCCCGAGTCCAAGTGATCTCATTGTTCAGTTCCCACCTATGAGTGAGAACATGCGGTGTTTGGTTTTCTGTTCTTGCGATAGTTTGCTGAGAATGATGGTTTCCAGCTGCATCCATGTCCCTACAAAGGACACAAACTCATCCTTTTTTATGGCTGCATAGTATTCCATGGTGTATATGTGCCACATTTTCTTAATCCAGTCTGTCACTGATAGACATTTGGGTTGATTCCAAGTCTTTGCTATTGTGAATAGTGCCGCAATAAACATACGTGTGCATGTGTCTTTATAGCAGCATGATTTATAATCCTTTGGGTATATACCCAGTAATGGGATGGCTGGGTCATATGGTACTTCTAGTTCTAGATCCTTGAGAAATCACCATACTGTTTTCCATAATGGTTGAACTAGTTTACAATCCCACCAACAGTGTAAAAGTGTTCCTATTTCTCCACATCCTCTCTAGCACCTGTTGTTTCCTGACTTTTTAATGATTGCCATTCTAACTGGTGTGAGATGGTATCTCATTGTGGTTTTGATTTGCATTTCTCTGATGGCCAGTGATGATGAGCATTTTTTCATGTGTCTGTTGGCTGTATGAATGTCTTCTTTTGAGAAATATCTGTTCATATCCTTTGCCCACTTGTTGATGGGGTTGTTTGTTTGTTTTTTCTTGTAAAATTGTTTGAGTTCTTTGTAGGTTCTGGATATTAGCCCTTTGTCAGATAAGTAGATTGCAAAAATGTTCTCCCATTCTGTAAGTTGCCTGTTCACTCTGACGGTAGTTTCTTTTGCTGTGCAGAAGCTCTTTAGTTTAATTAGATCCCATTTGTCAATTCTGGCTTTTGTTGCCGTTGCTTTTGGTGTTTTAGACATGAAGTCCTTGCCCATGCCTATGTCCTGAATGGTATTATCTAGGTTTTCTTCTAGGGTTTTTATGGTTTTAGGTCTAACATTTAAGTCTCTAATCCATCTTGAATTAATTTTCATATAAGGAGTAAGGAAAGGATCCAGTTTCAGCTTTCTACTTATGGCTAGCCAATTTTCCCAGCACCATTTATTAAATAGGGAATCCTTTCCCCATTTCTTGTTTTTCTCAGGTTTATCAAAGATCAGATGGCTGTAGATGTGTGGTATTATTTCTGAGGACTCTGTTCTGTTTCAGGCAAGAGAAAGAAATCAAGGGTATTCAGTTAGGAAAAGAAGAAGTTAAATTGTCCCTGTTTGCAGATGACATGATTGTATATTTAGAAAACCCCATTGTCTCAGCCCAAAATCTCCTTAAGCTGATAAGAAACTTCAGCAAAGTCTCAGGATACAAAATTAATGTGCAAAAATCACAAGCATTCTTATACACCAGTAACAGACAAACAGAGAGCCAAATCATGAATGAACTTCCATTCACAATTGCTTCAAAGAGAATAAAATACCTAGGAATCCAACTTACAAGGGATGTAAAGGACCTCTTCAAGGAGAACCACAAACCACTGCTCAGTGAAATAAAAGAGGACAGAAACAAATGGAAGAACATACCATGCTCATGGATAGGAAGAATCAATATCGTGAAAATGGCCATACTGCCCAAGGTAATTTATAGATTCAATGCCATCCCCATCAAGCTACCAATGACCTTCCTCACAGAATTGGAAAAAAACTGCTTTAAAGTTCATATGGAACCAAAAAAGAGCCCGCATTTCCAAGACAATCCTAAGTCAAAAGAACAAAGCTGGAGGCATCACGATACCAGACTTCAAACTATACTACAAGGCTACAGTAACCAAAACAGCATGGTACTGGTACTAAAACAGAGATATAGACCAATGGAACAGAACAGAGTCCTCAGAAATATTCCATTCTTAACAAGCATGAAAAATCTGGTCTCCAGAATGGCCTACATCGCAAATGTATTTGCAAAATGATATTCCTCCTGCTCTCTTTATGTACCATGCTAAATACAAAATAAGGTCTAATTTCCTTTTTTTTAGACTACAATCCACTTGTGGGCAAAGACCTCTTAAATTTCTGGGACCCACAATCTGCACTTTTGTAATAATTGGAAACTATAATAAAAATCTCGTCCTGAGTTGCTGTGGTCATTTTCTAAATGGCCCCAGTTGTAGTTAAGACAACCTAATCAGATAGCTGGTGACCAACTGTTTTCTACCTTCTTCCAAAAAACAATTTGACCCAAGGCTATTTGATATAGTCTTTACACAGGAGAAGTCACAACACAAAGACTTATGTTGTCACCCACAGTGAGGCTGAGGTTCGTTCTTTTCTAACTATTATTTGTTCTAATCACCCAATATTTCTCCAGACTCATTGAATGCCCGAAAATAATTTAAAAACTAAATTTGTAAATTAACTTCAAAAATATTTTGTGTCAGGACCAACAAGAGGGTAGGAGGGGTCAGTAAAAATAACCAACACTGATAGTTCCTAGATACATATCATTAAACCGACACTGATAGTTCCTAGGTACATATCATTAAAAATTCCATGTGCATATTTTTGCCTGGTTGTTCCTTCTAAACACTTCTAACAAGAACCTAACCCACTTTTAGTGCCTGTTAATTTTGAAATTATTAAATGATATGTTTGATATCACTTATCAAATAAAGGCACTGAAGCAATGTAAATCCATCTTATCTTTGTGTTGATGGTTACCTAGAACTACATCATTCTTTCTTCCCCCCAAAATGAATTTGTCTTGTGTTCAGAGAAGCGATATAATATTGCATACTACATGAAAAACAATTGTCTGGGTAATAGGAGATATTGACTCTTGCCATTTCTTTTTTACTGGCATTTGTGAGTCACTTAACCTTTAGGCTCCTCAGTTTCTCTATATTTAAAATAAAGGTGCTGTGATAGATGACTTCTAAGATGTGTATCAGTTCTGAAGTTCTGGACAACCATATGGAAAGATCATAGTAAACAGATTTTCTAATTAAGATAAAAGAATTCTTGAAAAAAAGAAAATGTCACCAAAAGCAAAATAAAAAATTACTGTATTTTTACAGGTAAACAACATTATAAGGAAAACAAATCAATAAACAGAAAATAATCAACTACCATCTATTTTTGTTTGCCTCATAAGATAAATATGAAGAAAATTGAATTTATTGAACTAAATCAAGAGCTTGCAACTCTATTATTTTATTTGAAATTTTTATTATTAAAGCTGTATTTTATCTGGTGTAGTATTTTATATACAGTTAAGAAGATTCTAGTTTCCCTAGCCAGAACTATAAGATCTTGGAGGACAGATGCATATTTTCTTTTTTCTCTTTTATCATTTGAGTCACTGTTATGGAATAAGGCCACTGTCAATCTGTTTCTTTCCATTCGCTCTGAATCGCTGGCATAAGCATGAAGCTTCTCTGTAATTTTCCCTAAACTTTAAACTGGTATAACAAACTCCCTGCATGAAAACATCTGATGTAAACACTTGTGGGACCAAGTGTTTCTCTGGGACCACCACCCCCCTATCTTCCTCCTGCATCTATCACTTGTTTCAGGGATCACTTTGTGGGTTCCTTGGAGATCTCCAATCACTGAGGTCTTGTACCAATGGCTTCCTTGATGAGTGCAAAAACCTAGCTACTGGATAGTTTCTTATGATACATATTTTCATTGTCCATATCTTTCTTTTGTGGTCTCTCCTCTTCCTTTTAGACAAGAGTCTGATAATGGGTCTAAGACAACCCCTGCAGACTTTTTATCATAAGACCTGACATCTCGAGCAGAGGAAACATTCAGCTTTAGTTTAATCTCAGTGAGAGTGCAGTTACTTTCTACCAGCATCCTCTGCTATGCTGCCACAAGCTGCTTCAGTCAAACTTTGCTGTTTTGATTTCTTAGATGTAAATCAGACACCTGTGAGTCTCTATGTCCCCTAGGCTGAAAGGGGAACTTACCAAGTTGTACTGGTATTGTTCTTAATATCTTTCTCATTTGAATTGTAAGTGGGAAAGAAATCCGTTTCCATTCATGAGGACCCATATTACCTTGGCAGGTCTTTTCAATTCCCTATTTCTAACTGAGTTATTAACATTCACATATATAAACACTGACATTTCCAAAGCTGATTTGTAGTAACTTCCTTTGTAATTAGTACTTGATTGTATTGCAGCCTTCTCTCTCAATGAAGGGAATAAAGTGTACAGTCATCCCTTGGTATCAGCAGGGACATTTGCTCCAGGAACCTTCCCCTCCACCCAAGATACCAAAATCTTTAGATGCTCAAGTCTGTGTTATAAAATGGCACTGTATTGGTATGTAACCTACATACAACCTCCCATACACTTAAATAATCTCTTGATTATTTATAATACCTAATGCAAAGAAAATCCAGTGTAAACAGTTGTTATACTGTATTTTTATTTCTATGTTTATTGTTGTAGTTATTTTTTAGTTATTTATTTAACTATTTATTTTTTGAATATTTTTGATCAATGGTTGTTTGAATCTGTGGATGTGAAACCCAAGGATATGGAGGGCCAACTGAATATAGAGTATAAATATAAGAGGACAACCTTGTGCTACTTTGTTGGGGCCCTACTGTTCACCAGCACTGTGACCATGATCAAGTTATTTAAATTTTCCACATCTCAGTTTCTTCATCTGTAAAATATAGTAAATAATATCATATATCTCACGGAGTTGTGAGAATTAAACTATGTACACATTCTTACACACAACTCTATACACTTCAGCATATATATCTGCCCAGTATGTATACACACGTATATTCTGTACTGTGTTTATGTATATATGTATATATATATATTCATGTTCACTAATAGTATACTATATGTATTATTAGTATACAGTATATACAGACTGGTCACTTATTTTTTCACTTATTTTATTCTCAGTTTATATATGCCTTAAAATTGAGACAAAATTCCCATTTTAAGGTGCAAAAATGTGTAAATAACAAAGTAAGATATAATAAATACATTTATATATAAAGTATAACAAGAAAAATTGTAAGTAAACTATGTGTGTTGTGTGTATGCATATTGCACAAAAACGTCTGAAATGCATATGAACACCAATTTGGGGGCTAAAAAATAATCTTTTTGTCTAACAAAATAGAGTTTATAAGCTCTGCTAAAAAAGTGGTTGCATTATTTTAATAATATTAATACTACACATGCATTGCAGTTAGTGTTATAATGTGTTCATTACATTACTGTATTTGATTTATATCATCTAATTTGAAGCAAAAAGCATTCCACACTGCATTATTACACTTTTATTCATTTTTACATGTAAAGAAGTTAAAATTAAGAAACATTGTGAAATTTAGATAAGGTGCCAGCAAAAAAGATGAGGGAGCTAAAAATAAAACAATGCTCCAGCGAGTTCTTATTGAGCAATCTTTATATTACTCGACATTGCTTTGGTACAAGAGTCGGTCAATCTATTAGCTGTGATTGCACAGCATTTTGTGAAATCTTTATAAGATATATAATTAGTATGCTGAACATGAAACTTGTAAGATAAGTTCAAATCACAATTCTGTTTTATCTCCAATACCCACTTAAAATTCATTCAGTGTGGCTAATCTTTCCTGCCCCTGGGTGGAAAATTGCTTAGATTTTATTACTTTCCAGCTTACTTTTAGGTAGTAAGTAGTTTATGACTCCTTAAGTCACAAAACACATCTCAATTCAATAATTATAACATATACAATCAAAATTATTATTTAATGTTTCAATAGTCATTTAAATTGTGACTTCTTCCCAAAGCTAAGGCCTATAGTTGCCTTCCTCAACACAATGAGAATGGTTGGTTGTCATCTACGCTTTTCCTTCACATGTCTACCTCCTCCTTCACTGAGTAGCTGCTTTCTCAGAACTCTCCAGGGTCAAAGTAAGCAGGAATGGTAAGAGAGAATGAAATGTTTTTTTCCTGCTGACTGTGCCATATTCTCTGTGCCTGACATGAGGGTCAAAGCTTATTCTCTTATGAGATGCTTTTGTGGATTGGATTTGGAAGTTTCCATAGCTGCGGCATTTCAATCTCCTGGCTGGATGCTTCCAGTTCAGCCCCGAATTTCCCTGGGGATCTCGTTCACAATATCTCACACTACAGGAGTCCTTCAGCAATCCCTGCTGATCCTCTTGATAAGCCCTTAAAATGGCTTCTGCTCAGTTATCTTCCCTGCAGGGCCCTGTATTTATTCCACTAACACATCCTTTACCACAACAAGCTCTAGGAGACCATATCAGTCTGAAAGCAGCAGCAATACTCTCCTGGCTCTTCACCAAGCAGATAGACATCCCTTTACTCCTTTTCTTACCCTTTAAATAGACTAGGCAAGTGTCTGACTCCAAGTTTCAAGACCCTCCAATATCAGGAAACACATATAAAGCTCCTAGGTGGTCTTATTGAAATCTCCTTTTTCCAAGTCCATTCATCTCAGAAGAAAATGAGATTTATAGTATTATTGTTTTCAGAGAAGTTCTCCTCCAAGCATCTACTCTTCTGTGTGTACACTCTGACAGTTTTTTTAAATGACCCTGAATTTTCTGAAGGTTCCAAAAATCAGAAAACAGGATTTCGGAATTTTGTTTGTACATTCAACAAAGAGGCAAAGGGTGCAATCCATTCCATGTTCATTTCAAAGCTACTGTATTATCACTTTAGTAAAAATGTAGAAGTCTTATCTCAACAGTCTGTTCTGATTGAACAATCTGTTCAATCTGTCTTATCTCAACAATCTGTAAACAACAATGTATTACTTCTTGCTTTGTATTTATATATATATTTGTGTATATGCTACACATGTCTTATGCTCCCTATCCAATTGTATTTTCCATCTAAAGAGAGTCTGTGGTTTATTTATTTATGTATTCTTCATGACACATACAGCTGAATCTGTAAGTGGATCAACAGGGAAAGTTGCCTTAGGGCTGGAAACGGGGAGTGGATAGGATATGGCCCAGTATAGTAGTTAAGGAATTAAGAGGCATATAGACATGAATTTCTTCCTCACTTCACCATTTGATAGTTGGGTGACTTTGGACTTGCGGTTACACTCTCTAGGCATTGGAATCTTCATTTGCACAATACAGATAATAAAGTTTTTGTTTTCATAAGGTTACAGTATCAAATGAGTAAAAAATTCTGTAAAAATTTTAGCTACTTTGGTTATTGTTGTTATTACATTTATTATTACCCATTTTTCTAGAAAGATAATAGATCTGGCTCAAAATAGAAATAGACTAATATTTGATAAATAACTTTATGACTAAATAAAACAAAACTCAGCAACTATCTGGGTAACTTAGTCATTAACAAACAATTTTACTTTAATATCTGTATTATAAGGCTAGTTATTTTACATCCATTCTTCAGACAGATGTGATTTTAAAAACAGAAAGGAAGGAAGGGAAAAGGAAAGAAAGAGAAAAAGGAGAAAGAAAAAGGAAAGAAGAAAGAAAGGAAAAGAAAGAAGAAAGGAAAAAATACATTCTTACATACATTTCCTCTATGTAAAAAAGGAAAGAATTGCCTGAAGAATATCAAATATCAATATATTTTTAATGGTTTTGTTATGTTCCTGTAAGTTGAAAATACTAGTAAACTATCTGTGTGAGGAAAAAAGAAGGTGAATTATATTTGGCTTATCATTTCTTTTAACATGATTAATTACAGAAAATGTGATTAAAAGGTGTGTTGGTTTCAACATGTCCTCTAGAACAGTTAGTTGGCCTATGTCCTCCAGGAGTGGTTTCCTACAAGTTAATGCAAAGTCTTCTCCCTAGATAGACTTCATTTATTTTATTACTAATCAACACCAGATATTTATTAATAAGCTTAATGTTAAATTGAACTTCACTGGTGATATCAGATAAGTGGACTGACTAAAATGTTATACAAATATTCTATTCCCCAGTTTGTATGAACAGGTTATAAGAATCTGTAAATCTTGCACTTTTTATAAATGGTACCCTAGGCTTTCTTCTTAAATGGTTCATACTAAGTCAGTGATTCTGGAGTATTATGGGTCATGTGACTGACTGGAGAGTTAAAGCATTGCCCATTTGACTCAAGTGAATATTTGTGCAAGATATTCTCAGAGTATATGGGACTGAGAACTAGGACTTCGTGGCCTGTAGAACAGGATTGGGAGTGTTTCGTGGCTGTTTATGAAAAAATGCCTATGTTTAGCAAAATATGTGTTTTCACAGTGACCTGGCAGCAAGGTTATAGGATGTTGATTATATCCCTTACCTACCTCTAACAATTGGGAGTCAAGTATATTACAAATAACCTAATAGCTGTGTTTTACGAAATTGAGTTCAGTTTGCATCAGAAAACACAATATACAATAAAAATTGCCAGCCAGGCACAGTGGCTCACGCCTGTAATCCCACCACTTTGGGAGGCCAATGGGGGTGGATTACGAGGTCAAGAGATCCAGACCACCCTGGCCAACTTGGTGTAACCCCATCTCTACTAAAAATACAAAAATTAGCTAGGCGTGGTGGCACGCATCTGTAGTCCCAGCTACTTGGGAGGACGAGGCAGAAGAATCACTTGAACCCGGGAGGCGGAGGTTGCAGTGAGCCCAGATCACGCCACTGAATTCCAGCCTGGGTGACAAAGTGAGACTCCATCTCAAAAAAACAAAAACAACAACAACAAAAAAATTGCCCAAAAAAGAGCTTAAGATTTCTACTCTTGCAAGGTAATCCTCTTCAAGAAATAGCCTTGAGACTGATATTTGAAGTAGTGCTTATTGAATTACAGATGACTTATTAGCCAGGAGAGAAAGGGAAAATCAGAAATGAATTGTATTCATAGTAATGGAAACACAAGAAGCGTAAGAGGGATGAGGCTAAGTAGAAACATTTGGGTCTATTTTAAGAGACAGTTACAATAATAAGAGATCTTTGCAAATTACTTAGAATATCTATTTCTTTTTCTCTTATTTTCTATTTTTTTTCCATTGGTTCATGCAGGATCAGAATGAAGGATATTAGCTTTAACAGCATCACTGGTGAGAATTACTAGAATGTAGGTATAAATGGAAAAGGCCCAGTTACAGTTAAAGATTTAGGTGTCTGCAGTGCCCATGTTTACAACTAACTCTGATATTTGCTGGTTGGAACAACAAGAGCAAGAAGAATCCAGATAGTAGCCTGCAGCAAACCGTAAGCTACCAAGGCTTTGGGGTACCACTAAATGTCTAGAAGTCTCAACATGAGTTCTAATGAGTTTGTAGGACCGCAGAGATAAACGATGCAATAAAACTAGCTTTGTTAGATTAACTGGCAGGGTACTTAGATATTTTCTTTTTTTCTTTTTTTCTTTTTTTGGTATTTATTTATTTATTTGTTTGTTTGTTTGTTTGCTGGAGACAGAGTCTTGCTCTGTCACCCAGGCTGGAGTGCAGTGGCGCAATCCGAGCTCACTGCAACCTCTGCCTCCCGGTTTCAAACATTTCTCCTACCTCAGCCTCCCGAGTAGCTGACACCACAGGTGCATGTCACCACACCTGGCCAATTTTTGGGTTTTTTTTTTTTGTATTTTAGTAGAAATGGGGTTTCACCATGTTGTGCAGGCTGGTCTCGAACTCCTGAGCTCAGGCAATCCACCCGCCTTGGCCTCCCAAAGCGCTAGGATTACAGACGTGAGCCACTGCACCTAGCCAGATATTTTCTTCTGAACTTTATTCTTTGTAATAAGTATAGAAGGTATGATTTTTAGTTTCTAAAACTTAAGTATGAAAAATTACTAACTGTATTTTATTATAAATACACTTAATTTCTATTATATGCTCCCATTTTGCTGGGCAGTAGAAATAAACTTGGTCAATTTAGAGTAATCTCAATCATTTCAGTTACTAGTCCTTACAAACACTGCAAGTAAGTCATGCACCTCATAACAAGTAAGTCAAGCACCTTGTAACAATGCTTCAGTCAGCAATGAACACATATATGTAGTCCTATAGTATTTTAATATTGTATTCTACCTTACCTTTTCTATATTTAGATGTGTTTAGATACACAAATACTTACCACTGTGCTACAGTTGCCCAAGTATTCAGTACAGTAACATGTTGTCCAGTTTTGTAGACTAGGAGCAATATGTACTTCACATTGGAAGTTAGTGTGAAGTGATTGCAGATTTCAGCTGCACCATCCTCCTCTTTAACATAATTTATCTTCCAATCTGTTAGTTCTCTGTGCCATGTCTGTGCTACCCTCAGCTCACCAGGAAAACATTCTGCTGCTCTCTAGGCTTTATTAATGGGACAAGAGATTCTGAGAAGCCACCTTAGGCATGTATCTCAGACCTCACCCATCTCTACTCTTTCCGTTCTCCATACATGGGGAAGGGGACATGGCTGGAGGTAGGGGAAGAGAAGGACAGTATAAAGCTTGACAACTCTGTAAGTTCCACTAGGGAAACTAGTTGTCTTAATTCTAGAACCTCAAGCTTATGTATTTATTGTATTGCTAATCACCAAACACAACCCAGGCATTGGGAAAACAAAGTATTTAAGAGCTCTTTTCAAATAATATACCAACATCTAAATACTCTTCTTCTGTTTCTTGTCCTCTCTCCAACCCAGGAAATTTTTCTTGGTGGGTTTGAAAAAGCTGGCTTTGATTGATAATAAGTTTAAGTATTAGAACGTGGCTTTTCCCTTCTTTCATTTATTGTGCATATGTGTCTGTTTCCAATTATTTTTTATTTACATCTTTGCTTCTGAAACTTTAAAGGCAATAGTTTAATTTTATTGTTGTTTTACTGTTTCATCTCTTTTCTTTGTTACTTTTTTTTTTTTGAAACAGAATCTCCCTCTGTTGCCCAGGCTGGAGTGCAGTGGTGCGATCTCGGCTCACTGCAACCTCTAGCTGACAGGTTCAAGCGATTCTCCTGGCTCAGCCTCTTGAGCAGCTGGGATTACAAGTGTGCACCACCACGCTTGGCTAATGTTTCATCTCTTTTCTAAGATCTAAGCTCAGAAAACCCCGCTTCCTTCTTGCTAGAACTGGGGTTAGAACTAGTGGATATTGGGGATAGGGTAAAGAATACCTTGTAGTAACCAAAATAGGAAAAACATATCAAAATGTTATACTGCTACAAGAAGATTAGGTAATTGTGTTTCTTAGAGAAGGCCTATATCATTTAATAATAGTTTCATAAATAGTTTTTTATTTGCCTTTAAGGAAAAAATAAGTGTTTTCTGAGTCTTCAGTAATATACATCTAAAATAAGTCTTCAAGTTAGGATTAAGCTAAATACTGGGTGCATCAACGTTCTTGGAACAATTATCAGGATCGTTGCAAAGACTAAAAGAGGAATGATGTAGTCACTTGCAGAAAGGCATATCTAATAAACTTTGTCTATTTTATTAATGATAAATATCACAATTGGAACATTCATTGTTTTTTTTTATACATGAAACAGAGTACTAAAACCCACAGTGTATCTTAAACACAGAGAGATCTGATCAAAGTATCAAAAATAGCTGTGAATTTATTCTCAAAAGTTTAAGCTATGAAATACATCTGAGATTAATTATAATTACAATAATCAATATGCTCAAATTCTTTCAAATTGGATATAGTCTGTTTTTATAAAGAATTTCTTAAATTATCTCAGCATTTTAAATCTTTAAATTACTGAATTAAAACATAATTAGACCAAACTCAAATATATTAGAAGGGATGCAAGGTAAAATTATCATATTAGGTTGTATATTATATTTATTATATATGTGTGTGTTTTATATATCTATTTGGTATTTTAATCTTTTATCTCTTTCAAAATTATTATATATCAATATATTTATATATGTATTTATATATTCACACACATATACATTAGTAGATGTTTTCTTTTATAGATTCTAATACCACACCCTAATTAAATTAAACTTCAGTATTGCTCTTCCAGAACATGTAATATAAAGTAAAACTCAATTTCAGTGGTTCTGTATTCTGCTCTTTAGAAAATCTAGAAAACAGAGTTTCAACGTGAGTCGAAGACAGAACATTGAAATTGATTCATATTTCACAGGCATCTGTAGAACTGTGGGTCTAGATTGCAGCTCTTAGCCACTAGCCAGCTTTGCCTGTATTTCCATGATAGGCTCTGTCTTCACTTTTTAAAATACTAACAGGCTTCTTGTGGGTGGGATCAAATGACTGCCCCTCTCCCTTCACCTGTGAAATTTCAGAGCCTATTTGAAAAGGGCCATTGTTTCCCAGGAATGCCAGTCCTAGTCCAGGAAAAAAAGTCTTCATTTCAACAGGAATTTGGAGCCTGCCTGAGAAGGCCAGCCAGTTACTTGGTGAAAACTGTGGCAATTCATTCAAGTTCTGAACAGTTACTATCCTGGCCTTACTTGCTTACTTTCAACTCCTAAGCTTTATGACTAATATGTTTTTTTCCCTTAAATTATAGACGGGTTTATGTGTGTATATGTGTGTGTTGTGCGTGTGCGTATCTGTGCTTGCATGTCACAGCAGAGAGAAGTAAGTATGTATGAAGTGCGGCGTGTGCACAAGCAGTGAGCTGATGAAGAAAAACCTCTCCCCCCAAACAGTGAGCTGCTGCCATGAGCAGGACACATAGGTTCCTCTGTTCCAACTTCTGCCCCTACATTTACAGCACTAGAGTGCATTTATGTGAATAAGCTCATATGTTTAACAAGCATTTTGAAATAGGTTTCCAATAAAATATATTTGTACAAGAATACAAAACAAAGATACAGTACTTATATTCAAGACCTGGACAGAAGGCCCCTGTCTGAAGCATATTAAAATAATTTCTAAAGTAAAATTAGGACTAGAAGCCAAAAGAATACATTGCTTTAGGAAGAAAAAAAGAAAAAAATCACCTTGATACAGAGTCAAATCTTTCTTGTTTGAGTCTACAGGGACTGACTAGCAGTTTTACTATCTGAAATTCCTACTGTTTAGAGTTCTCTCTCATTTTCTGCAAAATGACTTGGAAATTCTCCAAGATTTGTTCATTATACTAATAAGATATTTAAGCTCACAGAATCCTTATTAAAAAAATCTACCTTTGCCCCTCAACAATTTCAAATCATCACCCGAGCATCCAAACTAACATGTAAAAATAAAAAGCAAAAAAATAAAAAATAAAAATAAAACAATGATAATGTCAGTGGACTTGAAAGCAAAGCATTTCCACTTAACGTGTGTTTATTAACAGAGAAAGAAATAGTGATGCCAATACAGCTTCAGAATAGGACTTTGGAAATATTTTTTCAAGGCAAGGATAAGCAGCCCTGAATATGAAATGACATTATTACTAAATTCAACATCTAAAGATTTTGTGAAGCTTTTCTATGATTCTGATATGTCACATATTTAATCTCTCATTTAACAATAAAACACCATCAATTTGTGGTGAACTACCAAAGAATACTTTTCCAAAAAGCATAGTCAAAAATTAGAAAACTGAGTAAAACAGAGGTTAATCGACTCAAACGATGACTGTTTTTATTCTCTCCTCCTTCATCAGATGTTTCCTGTGATCCTGTACTAAACCCGATGTTGTGACATTAGTAGTCGTTGGACTTGAGGATAGATGGTGCACAAAAGGAAGCTTGTCCTTTTGGGACCCGGTTTTGAATCAGTTTCAGACGACAGAAAAATACTCTTTTGTGGCTGCTAAAGTTCAGGAATGAATTCTGGCAGTCTTATCCAATTCCCTAAAGCAGAGTCCACATTACCAACATCTAATTGGCAGGCTTTGCTTGTAACTCCCACTAGGGCCAGGGTAATGAATGGATTTAGTGAAGGTGTCCTGAGTCATCTGTACAGTGGCTGGTCTGGGCACTAAGGCTTTTCCTTATAACCTCCCCAGACATGTCACTCAGGGAGAAGAGAGAGAGCCTATGTGCACACATAATGGGGACAAGACACAGCAGTTTTATTAAATTGTAGTCCCAAAGAGAGTTGTTCTCTTTATTTGATCTAGAAAAGTAAAGAAGTCTTAGGCAAAAAAACATATTCTTGTTAAATACTTTATTCTTTCATTTCCATTTTATAAACTTTTATATTTGGCTTGAATATCCAGCTAACTATGGTTGAATGGGACTTCATCCAGGCCTACTCCAGATTACTCTTTAGGCAGGTAGGGAAGACATTTGGACCATTTCTGCCTAGAAAAGCATCTAAGGGTTTACTTTCATTACTAAGTAACTTTTTTTTTCTTATGTCTGAGAGAGAGAGAGTTTGGTTACTCCTAGTTTCGTGCATATCAATAGCATTAAATATTTAATGATGATTCATCATTATTATGTTAATTTAAAAAAAATCATTTATGCCAAATTGTTTGAGCATAGTATTACATCGGCCTCTTCAGTAAAGTTCCACCAGCCTCCCAAATCCAGCAATCAAGATTGGACATTGACAACTTCAGTGCCAATAATATGGCCTCACTCAAATTAGGAGCATAGGAAAGAGGTTGAGAACAAGAATAAAACGGCAATCATGGAAAATTTAATAAGTGATTTACTGATGTCACAGAAAACACTCTCACTTTCTACCAAGATAATTTTGATGAAGTAATATTACTTATTTTCTTAACAAGCATTTTAACACCGATTCCTCTGGAACTCATGTATAAGACATTGCTCTCTGAAAGTCACATGGAATTGTATCTTTAGAGTACTTCCAAGCATTGCTATGGTCTTAAACCCCCTTCATTTCCCAGAAGCAAAAATCAACACATATATGACACTCCAATTTTTTTGAGGAATAAAAAGATAAAATAAAGTCTAAGGAACAAAATCTACATTGAAAAGTTAGGTGCTTTGAACTTTCTCATCACCTTACCAGTGTTTCCGCACGGGCAGTCTAAAAGACAACTCAGCAATGTCTGAATGGAACTGCAAACAATGGCTCCTTCACAAGTTGGTCTTTAATTGATTACGGCTGTGTTTATGGAAGCAGAAGAGAATTTACACAAAATGACAGATTCCCTTCATTTTGAGGGCGTTTTACTGGCATTCATGGTAAGGGTGGTTTTTCTATTGAACAGTCTTGCTCTTTCCCTACCTATACCCACCTGGTTGCCATCTAACTGAAAAGGCTATAAGTTGATTACTTTATATCACTTTTTTTTTAGTGTTTTCTGCTCAGGTTTTTTTTTTCCAATGGGTGAAATTCACACTTCCTGGGATACATCTGATGTTCAGAGAATACAAACAAGGTCTGGTTTCCCTTTGTTTGTCATAGATTCTTATGTTAAATACTAAAGAAGATAATTAAGTCGAAAATTATTAGAACTCAATTCAGTAGAGTCTCTCTTCTGTCAATTTGCTTAAGGAACTATGGAGATTGGAAGTTTAGGAAAT
This sequence comes from Piliocolobus tephrosceles, assembly GCF_002776525.5. NCBI lineage: Eukaryota > Metazoa > Chordata > Mammalia > Primates > Cercopithecidae > Piliocolobus > Piliocolobus tephrosceles. The sequence goes on along the minus strand of NC_045434.1, from coordinate 117,999,905 downwards.
CATATGATTTGGATAATTTATTCAGGTAGTAATATCTACATTAATCATTTAATTATCTAAAAATATACTTTTAAAGTTGTGTTACATTTTTATGATGGCTTAGTGTCAGGCAGTGTTATAATCTTTCTGCTAATTTGGAGCAGACAGAAATTAAAATTTAGCTATATTAACCTGTAATGGCAAAAAGCTTTTCATTTGTCTGTTAATAGTGACCTCTACAGGTCAACCAACACAATAGCATGGAATCCCCAGGTAGCTGCTCTAGACTCAGATTTACTCAGTGAACAGTGGTAAAATTGTACTATTAAATTTAAAATATCTTAGACCCTCAGTGCCAAACTATATTTTAAATTTTTAAGCTCAAGAAAAAAAGGTAATGGTCATATATACATTTGTGGAGTCTAATTTCAAAACAAACTAATACTTGACAAGATCTTAGCTGATTTAGTCAAGAGAATAAACTTTAAAGAAATAGCTTAGAAGCAGAAAACCCTAAAGTGTATGTCATGCTAATCTTTTTATAACGTAAAATTAAGAAGGTAACATTCTATTATAGATTATTTTTCTGAAAAGTATGTGAATATGGAAAGTTACCAAAAATATGATTCTATCTTACCTCAGAGCTTTGACAGTATGTTTTTTCTTATTCACAAGGACTTACTTTTAAAACAATAGTACAAATGAGTAATTGTGGAACATTTGAATTTCTAAGACTAGGTTGCACACTGTTGTTTTCTTAATATGGTAATAATGCATGGTTTTCAAATGACAATACACTTCGGTAAGTCCACACAAGTTAAAGTATCCCTGTTTGAAATACTACATTTGACAAGTTTACACAAATAAACTGAGAAATATTTCAATATTGCTACATGTAACTAAATTAAATTTTGGACTTTTATTCTAAAACTTTCTTTTACTAAGTCAGCCAAAAAAAAAAAAAAAAATCAATTAAATAACTAAGCTTTCTAGTTTTGATGTTATTTTTCTCTAGTTAAACTGGATATTCTAATGAACATCCGAAAACTATAAATTCATACATCACATTGTTCTGACTCCAAACTCTTGTTCTTTCATCTACTTCCAGTATTTTTGACTTCACTGGGCCCTCATGTTCACTGGCATCTCTACACATGGCCCTACACTTCAAATACTCTCTTGTCAATATTTTACATTCCTTGACTATTCTATTTGTGCCACTAGGCTAGCAGAACTCCAACCCTCAATGTCTGCTTTTCTACCTTGGTAGGCCTACTCTCAGAAGGAGGAACTTGACAATTTGAGAATACAATTAAGAAACACAAGTATTTCCCAGTAAAATTAGGCAGAATCTCTTGAAAATAACAAAATGTGATTGAAATACCTTTGGCTTTATGAAGTTAATGTTAGTCAGAATTAAATGAATTTGTGTTCTCCCATTTACTTGCTAAGTACTCCCTCTAAGCCTCAATTTCCTCTTGTGTAAAATGAGCATTAAAATATCTACATCATAGAAAAATTAGTACAAGTGAAAACTTAATATCTGAAAAGCACTTGGAATAGTGCTTGACACAGAATAAGTGCTTTATATGTGTTAAAGAAACTGATTCTACTAAAATTCACACAACAGTAATGAGTCAGAATTTTGAAAAATCTTGGAAGTACTCATTCTGTCTTATGTCTTTTAAAAATATTCTGCTTCTAATCTTGCCGTTAAAAATGGAATCCTATTTTTATGCATGCCACATACATTTCACTAATTATGTTATTAACTCTAGTGCATTTTTCAATAGAATACAGAAAATGACATTTACTATATTTTTATTTTTAAGTTATGCATAATCACCTCACACTCATTAGAATGGCTACTATTAAAACTGACAAAGAAAATAAAAGAACAAGTGTTGGCAAGCATGTAGAGAAATTGGAACTCTTGTGCATTCTGGTGGGAATGTAAAATTGTGCCGTGGTTATAGAAAATAGTGTGCAGATTCCTCAAAAAATTAAAAATAGAATTACCACACGATCCAGCAATCCTACTTCTGGGCACGCCTCTAAAAGAATTAAATGCAGAATATCAAAGAGATATTTGCAGATTGTGTTTTTTATAGCAGCGCTATTCACAATAGCCAAGAGTTAGAAGCAATCCAAATATCCATTGATAGATGAATAAATAAAAAGTGTGATATTTACACACACAATAAGATATTATTCAGCTATACAAAGGAAAGAAATCCTGTTACATGTATGTAACACATAGAATAACCTTGAGGACATTATACTAAGTGAAATAAGCTAGTTACAAAAATAGAAATGTGATTTCAGTTATATGAGGTATCTAAAGTAATCCAATTTATAGATAAAGAAAGTAGAATGGTGGTTGCCAGGAGCTACAGGGAAAGGGAAGTGGGGAGTAGTTAATGGATATAGAGTTCCAATTATGCAAAATAATGATGTTCTAGAGATCTGTTGCACCACAGTGAGAATATACTTAGCACCTCTGAACTGTACACTTAAAATTGTTTAAGATGGTACAGTTCTGGATGTGCTTTTTACCAATATTAAAATTGTAAATATTATACAATATTTTAAGCATAAAGGAAACTTCCCCAAATAATGTATTAAGCATCCCTGTGCACATCACATACATAAATATTACAAACTTAAGATTAGAGAAATACTTCCTGGATCTTCTTGCCTGAGTGTCATGAAGATCTGTACTCTGAATATAAGAATCTGTTATAAAAAAGGGTTTGGAGGGAGAGAGAAGATATATAAAAGTATAAATAATCTGATAAGGATAATTTAGCAATGTATATAAGGTAGTTTAAATGATGAGAAGATGTTCTGAATTCAGATATTTTGTAGAGTGCATTCAGACATATTGCAGAAATGATAACATTTTGTTTAATGATGTCACTTTTCCTATCCCCCAAACTGTCACCAAAAATGCATAATTCCTTAGAATAAGTTCCATGAGAACAAAGCAAAAATAATATCTGTAGGAAAATATTAAAGGTAGCTTCACTTTATTTCAAACTCTTATGGCAGATCGCATACTTAATCCATCTATTTACCAATCTGACCAATTCTGACCTGGACTGATTGCATAGTAACACATTTGATTTGTTTTTAAAATAAAGGTAGACTTATAAACAAAGAGTAGGCAGAACTTGACTGATTTGTTAGACAGTGAAGATCGTGCTAATTAAATTAGTGTTATTTTTCATATATTTAAAAAATAATTCAAAAAATATTGAAGGAGTTTGATACAATAAAAATACTTTATATAGAATATTAAATTAGCAATTATTATTCTGGCTCCATTTGCTTAATTGTTCCTTTCTCAATTTATCTCTTTCCTCTCATGTTTTACTATAGCAGCAGAAAGAAACCAGGCCACATTTTCCATACTTTCTTGGAAATCTCTTCAGCTAAGTATTCAAGTTCATAACTTATGAGTTAACTTTCCACCCACTGACAGAATATAATTTAGCCAAATTTTCTGCTATTTATACTAAAGCCTGCCTTTCTTCCTACATCTAATAACATGTTCTTTATTTCCAGCTGAGCCTTCAGCAAAATCTTTTTTAACATCCTTATTTTTATCAAGTCTTTTCAAGACAATCTAGGATTTTTCCATCATTCGTTTCAAAAGTCTTCTAGGCTGTACCTAGTACTCAATTCCAAAGCCACCTCCACTTTTTTAGCTGTTTGTTACAGCAGCCTACTCTGTACCCTACTGTCAGTATCAAAATCTGTATTAGTTTCCTAGAGTTGCCACAACAAAATGGCTCTGAACAAGGATTTTCAAAGGACTCTAGACAACTTAGTACAGTAGGCATTAAATTGCCAAGGCATTTTTCATGTTATTAAAGTAAAAGTGTGATTTTTTTTAAAAAATGAAGGGTTTATAATACACAATGGCAATTACATACTTTTGCAACTTATTAAACTTTCAGCTTATAATAAAAAATTTAGAAGTCAATTTAGAATGTGTGTGGTACATAATTTTTCAAAATTATTTGGAGTTGTAGCACTTAGAATAAATACATTTAGTCTTGTACGGTGCAAAAGTTTCTTAAAAGCAGAGATATTGATTGGTATTCAGTAGTTTGACAACACTGAGATTTGTCTGTCGTCAATATGATCCAACACACTTGAATGAAATAGAATGGGGATAGAAAAAGTCTAAAATAGTAAAAGGCAAAAGATTTATATGATTTGAAGAGAAACCAGGAAATATATGAAAAAATGCTCAACATCACTAATGATCAGGGAAATGCAAATCAAAGTTACAAGGCGATACCACCTTACTCTTGCAAGAAGAGCCATAATCAAAAAATCAAAAAATAATAGATCATGTCGTGATGCAGTGGACAGGGAACACTTCCATACTGCTGGTAGGAAGTACAGCAACTATGGATAGCAGTGTGGAGAGTCCTTAAAGAAATAAAAGTAGAACCACCATTTGATCCAGAAATCCCACTATTGGGTATCTACCCAGAAGACAGTAAGTCATTATCTGAAAAAGATACTTGCACATGCATGTTTATAGCAGCACAATTTGCAGTTGCAAAAATGTGGAACCAACTCAAATGCCCATCAATCAACAAGTAGACAAAGAAACTAGTGTACATATATACATACATACATATATATGATGAAATAATAGTCATAAAAAGCCATAAAAAGGAATGAATTAATGGCATGCACAGCAACCTGGATGAGATTGGAGACTATTATTTTAAGTGAAGTAACTCAGGAATGGAAAACATCGTATGCTCTCACTCATAAGTGGGAGCTAAGCTATGAGGGTACAAAGGCATAAGAATGACACAGTGGAGTTTGGGGACTCAGCAGAAAAAGGTGGAAAGTAGGTGAGGGATAAAAGACTACAAATTGGGTGCGGTGTATACTGCTCAGCTGTTGTGTGCACCAAAATCTCACAAATTACCACTAAAGAAATTACACATATAACCAAACACCACCTGTTCCCCAATAACCTATAGAAATAAAAAATTAAAAGAAAGAAAAAAAAGTCTAAAATAGATTTTATTCACAATGTAATGAAGTACAACTTACCTCCTGTAACCAGTTTTCTTTTTCTATATCCATATCTTGCAAGGGATATTTGTTTCTTGTAGCTATGGAAACATTCGGAGCATTTCATAAAGTTTGATTTGACCCAACTGTCTTATAAGAACATCTTCTGTATAAGGAGATATTGTTACTGCTGCTAAAGCAGTGGTCCTCAAACTTTTTTGACACTGGGGACCAGTTTAGTGGAAGACCATTTTTCCATGAACCAAGTGTAGGAGAATGGTTTTGGGAGATTTAAGCACATTACGTTTATTGTGTACTCTATTTTTATTATTATTATATTGCAATATGTAATGAAATAATTATACAACTCACTATAATATATAATCAGTGGGATTCCTGAGCTTTTTCTCTTGCAATTACATGATGATTAATTGGGGGTGATGAGAGACAGTGACAGATATCAGATCATCAGGCATTAGATTCTCCTAAGGAGCAGGCAACCTGGATCCCTTGCATGCAGAGTTCACTTTTTTTTTTTTTTTTTTTTTTTTTTTTTGTGGAGCCTTGCTCAGTTGCCCAGGCTGGAGTGCTGTGGTGAAATCTCAGGTCACTGCAACTTCTGCCTCCCAAGTTCAAACCATTCTTCTGCCTCAGTCTCCCTAGTAGCTAGGAATACAGGCACACATCACGAGACTGGCAATTTTTTTTAGTAGAGATGGGGTTTTGCCATGTTGACCAGCCTGGTCTCCAACTCTTGGCCTCAAGCGTTCCCTCTGCCCTGGCCTTCCAAATTGGTGGGATTACATGTGCAAGCCACCATGCCCAGCCTGCAGTTTACAATAGGGATCACGCTCTTATGAGAATCCAGTGCCATCACTGATCTGACAGAAAGATGACCTCAAGTGGTAATGTGAGCTATGGGGAGCAGCTGTATATACAGATGAAGTTTTACCCACTCACCCACTGCTCACCTCCCGCCGCTGTGTGGTCCAGTTCCTAACAGGCCACAGACTGCTACTGGTCTGTGGCTTGGGGGTTGGGGACCCCTGTGCTAACGGAACCATTTTTGGAACATAAGAAACCACAACTGAGTTAAGTCTTGAAACAAAACAAAACAAAACACTGCTGAGTTCTTATCAAGCAGTGGAAGTGGAGAAGGGTATTCCAGACATAGGATATGGAATGACCGAAGGCATGCGGGCGTGAGTGAGCATGGTTCGTTGGAGGAAGAGCAAATGGTACAGTCTGACTGCAGCTTAGGATACTCTGGGAGAATGTAGAATGTGCGACTCAGATTATAAAGGTGGATTAGGGAGGTGGTGCTAGTAGAGGGCAAAAGCAACCTGGGAGGTCATTTAGGAGGCCTGATAAGAGCGAATAGCTGTTTAGAAAGTTTCATTTTAAGAGTTAGAAAGGATGTAGAATCAATTACATTTTGTGATGTGAAAATCAAGTGGGGAAAAAAAGTTCTAAAATTAACTCAAGATATATGGGTTGGGTGGCCATTGGCCCCAACGGAGATGAGAAAAAAAAAGCATCTTTAACATTTTCAGGTTGTGTGCTGTGTGTGTGTGTGTGTGTGTGTGTGTGTCTGTATGCATGTGGGAGAAACAGAAGATGAGACTGACTCACCTTTTTTTATTATGAGGCAACAGCTACATAGATATTCATGATTGTCCCCAGTTTTTTGACATTTATCATTAGAAATAATTTCTAAAAATCATCAAAACTTTGACAAGCTTCAGAATAACAATAAAATGGATAAATGAGGTAGACCTTCTAAAATGTGATACAAAGACATGGAAGCTTATTTATCCACTTCTTTCTAGAATATCATATTAAAGAAAAAACAGTGGACTTAAGGCTATGACATTTGAGTTCCAACCCACAACTTACTAGTTTTGTAACCTTCAGTGGGTCCAAGGCTCAGTTTTCATATCAATATGTTTCTTTACTCTCTAAAAACTATATAATGTTAATCTTTTCCTTGTGTTTTTTTCTGAACTAGACATTATTTTTCTCCATCTAAATTTTTAGAGCCTTACCCTGTATATTCTTAGGTGAATTTCTTTAAACCCACATTTGGAATTAGACATCTTTGAATACCCTCCTTCATTTTACTTCATTCTTCAACTGCAATAAACAGTAGAAAATAATGACTTACAACTGCTTTTTGTATAATATTTATACTCATACAATTTAAAAATATAATGTATTTTAATAGGTATACAAATTAATGTACACTTGATTTTTCTCTGTTGAAAAATTATGAATACTTAAATTATGTAATTTTTAAGAACATGTAATATTCCATAAAACATACAGTATTTATTATGCTATATCGGTAAACACACTTTTCTGGAGAATGTTATTTTTTAGAACTTTATCTTTTAAGCCTTTAATGTAGTGCTTGAAGAATTAGAAATACAGGATGATGAAGTTGCAGGTGTGTACAGCCTTTAATTATTCCAATCTAAATTAAATTTATAGTTTTGCAAAAACCTAGAGGATTAATTTGTGTTTAGTTCTAACACTTCAGAATTTCCATTTATTTGTTAATTTATAAAAAATTCTATTTAGGTTAGGCCAGGTGTGGTGGCTTATGCCTGTAATCCCAGCACTTTGGGAGGCCAAGGCAGGTGGATCACTTGAGGTCAGGAGTTCGAGACCAGCCTGACCAACATAGTGAAACCCCCATCTCTACTACAAATATAAAAATTAGCTGGCTGTGGTATCATACACCTGTAATCTCAGCTACTCAGGAGACCGAGGCAGGAGAATTGCTTGAACCCAGGAGGTGGAGGTTGCAGTGAGCTGAGATCCCAAAGAAAGTGGACCTCAAGTGGTAATGTGAGCTATGGGGATCGCCTGTATATACAGATGAAGTTTAACCCACTCACCCACCGCTCACCTTACACTTTGTGGCCACTGCACTCCAGCCTGAGCGATAGAGTGAGATTCTGTCTCATAAAAAAAAAAAAAAAAAGAAAGAAAAAGAAAAATTCTACTTAAGCACTCGAGGGTTTCCATAAAATTTTCATTTTTAATCCAACATTATTAAAATTATCAAAATTGTTATCTATTTCAGTTTATAAATAACAAATTTTTACAGTAATGATAGTGATAAGATGGATATATAGAATCCATAAGTAATCCAAAATCTGATTTCAGCCAATGTCCTGCTTTCCACACTATTTATGAGCACTAATAAGAAATATTATAATTTCCTACATTGATATTTTTATATTCTATTTCCTCTGACAAAGACTGAAATAATTATTCATATCAAAAATTCAGGATAAGTTATATAAAGTCAAATAATTTGTTTCCAGCTATAAGGGATTATTAAATTTGTGGTTAAAAGATTTAAAGATTGTGTAAATTTTTTCATTTTTGTTAAAGTTTTGACATCAGAGATAAATATCTGATTTGAATTCTTTGCACAGGTTACTTGATGTGGTAAATTCCACAAATCGCCACAGTTTTTTGCAATTCTTTCTATAAAAAAGTGAAGTGGTTTGTCTCTTGAATTCAGGCATGGCTAGTGGTTTACTTTGGCTAGAAGAACATGCCAGAAGTACTATTCAGTAAATTCCAAGAATGGACTTCAAGAAGCTTTGTAATTTCTTTTCGTGCTCCTGAAATTCTGACACCATCGCATGAATGAGCTCTGACTAGTGTAGTGAAAGGCCGAAATTATGTCAGAAGCTTATCATTCCAGTTTTCCTCATAAAACCATCATAAAGGAGCCAGCGCCAGTCAGTACACAAAATGATCACAGACACTTGTGAAAGGTTTATCAAGATTAGCCAAAGCCTAGCCCAGACCAGAAGAACTGCTCAGTGGAGACCAGCTTGGAATCATAAACAAAATACATAGACATTTTAAGCTGGATAAAGCAAAAGCTAACTGATGAAATTGATAAAGTTTTATGTAGCATACATTTCATATTAACAAAAATGTTGACATCTATAATGTTGATGATCTGTTCTGGAATGTTGTAGAATAGAACTATTAACTGAATGACAAAATTCCAAAAATGGCTAGAAGAGTATCATCATAAAAATACATAACTATAAATCTGTATCTCTCATTTGTTGATTTTGGCCACAGTTAGTGTCAGTTATTTTGCTCCTAGAAATACATCATTTCCTTTCTACATCTGTCTTTGCACATCAAAGTACTTATTGGGGGAAGTCTTCTTGCCCTGTTGGACAAAGTTAATGACATAGACATGTAAAGGGGAAGTCAAGTGCGGCTGTAGGAAAGTAGTTGTATGAGACTAGAGATAAATTAAGCATGACTTTTCTATCACTCTGGTAATGATCTCAAACGTCTGTGGTCCTTCTATTTCATGTGGTATAGATTATAAAACATAGGATGGAAATTCTAACTCTACCAGGCTCAGAAAAAAAAATATTACTTACTTATGTAGGGTGTACTGTTTTTACAAGTCATTTCTGAGATGGGAAACTATTAGGTCAGTGCAAAAGTGATTGTGGTTTTTGCCATTACTTTTAATGCAAAAAAGTTCTACAACATCTATTAAATTAGAGCTTTGATACTAAATTGTTCTCACAAATTTTCACAACCTGATTGTTGTCAGTGTGTTTATACTGCAGAAGTTTCATCAATAACTTCATGTGATAAAATCGATCCTTGGCCAGGGAGATACTGACTTTCATGAGTACTGTTTTCCGTAAGTACTGTCTTCTATTTTTAGCCTAAGTTAAGGTGGGATACCCTGAATTAAGAGTCATTAATGCATTAATGATATCGCCTCACATATATCTGTTACGTAATAGTCTTGAAAACATTTCCATTTAATGGTCACAAAAGTTCTGTTTTACCTCAAGGAATTTATTCCTTCTTTCTTTTTTTATCTTCCTTCCTTTCTTCTTTCCTTCCTCCCTCCTTTTCTCCTTCCTTCCTTCCTTTGATTCTTTCTTTTCTTTCTTTCTCTTTCTTTCTTTCTTTCTTTCTTTCTTTTCTTTTTCTTTCTCTTTCTTTTCTCTTTCTCTTTCTTTTCTCTCTTTCTTTCTTTCTTTTTCTTTCTTTCTTTCTTTCTTTCTTTCTCTTTCTAAAGAAATCCAATGACTCCTTCCTTCCTTCCTTCCTTCCTTCCTTCCTTCCTTCCTTCCTTCC
>NC_045434.1:117952535-117989725 GCF_002776525.5 Piliocolobus tephrosceles | reverse complement strand
TCCTTCCTTCCTTCCTTCCTTCCTTCCTTCCTTCCTTCCTTCCTTCCTTCTCTTTCTTTCTTTTTTCTTTCGATCTTTCTTCTTTCTTTCCTTTGTATCTGTCTCTCTTTCTTTCTCATTATATTAGCCCATTTTCTCACTGCTATAAAGACATACCCTAGACTGGATAATTTGTAAAGGAAAGAGGTTTAATTGACTCACAGTTCCACATGGCTGGAGAGGGCTCAGGAAATTTACACTCATGGCAGAAGGCAAAGAGGAAACAAGGACCTTCTTCACAAGGCAGCAGGAAAGAGAGAGGAAAGACCAGGGGAACACGCCATTTACAAAAGCATCAGATATTATCACCTGCACAGCATGGAGGAAACTGCCCCCATGATCCAATCACTTCATAGATGTAAAATTATGCTTGAAATTATAAGCAATCAGAGAAATGCAAATAAAAGCAAAATTGAGATACCACATAGCAGATTGAAAAATATTAATCTAACTATATTGGCAAGAATGAAAAACAAGTGTTTTTCACACAGTAATTGAGTTGCTACATTCCTATGTCTCTTATTGTAACTTTAAAACATTAAACAATAATATAATCTGTAAATGTTAGACTAGATTCCCCAAAAAACAAGACTGAAAGAGGAATTAACGTCTAGAAAGTTTATTAGGAGGGTTCACTGTGTAACCACACCTGGGAACGACTAAATAAAATAATGTTGGGCGGTGGAAGAAGTTGAATTATTATAAAGTAACAAAAGGCTTCAGTCCATCATACAAAAAGCTCTGAAACAAGGAGGTCAGTTCAAAGTTGTATGGAATTTAGTCAAAGGGAGCTGTAACATTTTTGTTTGTTTAGACAGGGTCTCTCTCTGTAGCCCAGGCTGGAGTGCAGTGGTTTGAATACAGCTCACTGCAGCCTCAACTCCCTGGGCTCAAGTTATCCTCCTGCCAGAGTCCCCCAAGTAGCTGAGACCCTAGGCACATGCCACAATGCCTGGCTACTTTTTAAAAATTATTTGTAGAGATGGGGTTTGCCATGTTGCCCAGGCTGGTCTTGAACTCCTGTGTTCAAGTCATCCACCCGTGTCAGCCTCCCAAAGTGCTGGTATTATAGGCATGAGCTACTGCACCCAGCCAGGGCAGTGACTTTCTTGCTGGACACAAATCAGTCATTGGATGAAGGCTGCCCCTGCAGAGATAGTAAGGCAGATTCCTTGTTCTAAGGGAAATTTGGAAAGACTGAACTATCAGAAACTAACACTGCTGGCATCTCTGTACTAAGTATCTTGGTACTGAAAGGGGAATCTGGGCAGTTTAATACAGCATTATTTACTACAGTCCACTTAAATCCCCTCAAATCCACTCTATATGTATAATAAGTTTACCCTGTCTGGTAATATCTCCTCTAATATTCTAGCTGATCATTTTTTTAAGGAAAATAAAAGGGAGATGCTAATGGAAAAGCTTTAGCCCTATTACTACAGACAATGGTGATGCTTTTTTTTTTTTTCCTGCAAGTTTCTTGGTACAGGGAACCAGAAGTCATTGTGTAGTACCATAACTTAGAATTAATTGAGTTGTTTACTTTTACCTCTGGTGGAAGAATTCCCACTCTGTCAACTGGAATGTCTAAAGTCAAAGAGCCAAAATTGTGAGAACAGAATGTACATGTTCAAGTGGGTAGCTGAGAGTGATGATAAATCAAGCCACTCCTACTTTTGCTCATTATTTCGCTCTTCACATTTTTTCACCCATATTTTAAGAATATACACTTTAGCCATAGATAACAAAGTATCAACTACTATAATTTATTTAGCATTTATTTATACTGTGTTCTGCAAGACGGCTATCCATCCTGGCAGAATTTATCTCCAACCTGGAACCCCAGCTTCGGAATTCTGTTGCATTGCTTTTATCAGACTGGTAGCTTTTGGATGAAGCATTGTATAGACCCTATACGCAGGTGTCTACTACCACACCTATTTTGCTGTGAATAGTCTTCCATGGTTTGATACAGCAATATGCAGAATCCTTTCTTGATGATTCAACATTCTCTAAAGCCTTGGAAAATAGTTCTAGCTGATGCCTCATGGGTAGAAAAGTAATAAGACTTGCATTTGATCTCCCCTAATATGTTAGCTTTTATCTATACACTAGGAATGAAGATAGAGGTCTAACAACTACTCAGTGTCTCCGTTTAAAATTCATGTCAACAACTAGAGAAATGACCACTGAGTGGGTCCATCAAATCAGTTAACCCACTGTGATATGGAACTGGACCAAGGTTCTATTTATGGGCCACCATAAGCCCCAACTCTAACAGAGAATCATGATAATGCTTTGGGTACCTGGGTACGAATGTCAGTTCAGACCCAGAATCAAACCATCTTCAAAATGTTTGAATATTCCCCTTTCTCCAGTGTAATGATATCCTAATAAATAGCTATAGGTCTCTTAAGGGAAAAGAAAAAACTGAAGAATCTTCACTGTACATAATGGCCGTAGTGTTCACATATGGGTTTCACATATGAATACTTGCTCAGAACTAGAAACTGGACAAGAAATAGTGACTTTCGGTGGGTTTTAACTTCAGTTTCCTGAAAATTCTTCTTAAGTTTTTTACGATATAAATTGTGCAGTACCCGTTCTGAACACTGTACAATAAAGTGGAACTCATTTATTCAGTACTTGAGAAGGAAGAGATCAGAATTCTGGGCTGCTGAAACAGTTAGAACTTGCTGGCCAAGTTACCAGAAAGGGGAGACCTAACAGATAGGAAGCCCATAAGAATTCATGAGGATTACTTGCTGGTTTTTGGTCAGGAGCTAAGTGGTAGAAGCAAAATGTGAGGCCCTGCATAGTCTAGCAGAGATTGCCTCCTACAGGTCTGAAAACTGAATGATGGTGCCAGACTGCTGCAATGAACTGGAGTTATAATCCAGGTACAGTGAAGACACTTCACTGAGAATTTTGGTCAATCACTTGAGTTCTGAAAGGCTACATCTCATGAGTACTGATGCCCCATTAGAGTAAAAACTATACCATAAAGATAAATAAATAAAACCATGCCTGAAACATACATACAATTCACCAGTGATTTAAGAGTTTTCCAGAACATATTTCAGCACCCTATAAAGGAACACCACTTAATCTAGACTTTGTATTATGTACTGAACCACTCACAAAGTCTACTAAAATTATAAATTACTATACTTGAAAGAAACAAGGGAGGGTAATCCACATCAAGAATGTAAAAAGTAGCCAATAAAAACAAACCCAAAGATAACCCAGATGTAGGAATTAGCAGACAAGGGCTTACGGGAGCTCTGTTGATTTAATGAAATACATGGTCAGTGAGTGAGCAAGTTGGAGATTATGGATGCATATTGTAATCCCCAGAGAAGGCATTCAGAAAAAGAAGTACGAAGAGGAATTAACTGAAAAACTGACATAGTGAGTGAGCAGGTTGGAGGATGGGAATAGAAAATAAACAAACGGATATTCTAAAGTTGAAAAGTACTATATCTGAAATGAAAAAATACACTGTTTTGATTTAATAACAAATTAGATATCATAGAATGAAGAGTTACTGGGGTAAATATAATCAAAATAAATTATTCAATCTTAAGACTGAATAGAGAAAAATTAATAACCAGGGCCTTTGTGCCATGTGAGCAAGTATCAAGCAGTTTACTAGGAATTTTAGAGGACAGAATAAATACAGCAGAAAACAAATTTCGGAAAACCACCATCAAAGAGTTTCCCAAATTTGGTGTAAAAATCAAGTTAATATTCAAGAAGTCCATTGAATCCAAAGAATAATAAATACAAACAGACCCACAGTGCAACTCTTATAGTCAAACCTCTGAAAAACAAAGAAAAAACAAATATTTCAAAAGCACCTACAAACAAATATACAGGGAAAGAACAGTAAAAAAGAATTATTGCTGACTTTTTAAGAGAAAATCTGGAAGACAATGAAACATCTTTGAGGTGCTAACAGAGAAAAGAACTCAGAAGTCTATATCAAGCGATAATATCCCATGTAAATGAAGGCTTAATGCTAACATTTTCAAATAAACAAAAGCTGAGAAAATAAGTCATCAACAGATCTACTCTACAAGAATGATAAAGGAAGTTCTTGAGGTTTATGAGGAATGACACTACGTAGAAATCCATACAAGAATAAATGAAGAGCACGAGAAATGGTAAACTGGTGGGTAAACATTAAAAGTAAACAATTGTATTTGCTTCAAAGTGGTATTTTAAGGTAGAAATAAGAACACTCTATTGTGATGTTTATTACACATGTAGATTTAAAGTATATGACAATAACACGCAAAAGAATGGAGTGCAAATGGAATATTACTGTTGTAAAGTTATTACACTTCTCGTGAAGCAGCACAGTATTATATTAACTTGAAACAGACTATGGCAAATTAAGGATCCATATTGTAGTTCCTAGAGACAGCATTAAGAAAAAGAAGTGCAAAAAGTAATCACTGAAAAACTGACAGGAGTTTAAAAAGTAATTTTTAAAAACTAGCTTACATGGTTGAGTTGGGTTTAAAGGTGAGGTGAGACAGAATTTGACGAACTGTAGTATAAGCAACTTAATTAAAGTAGAGCCGAGTATTCAAAAATATTTTCAGCTGATTTCTCCTTTTCATTCTTTTCATTGTTGCATTTTTAGTCTTCAATATATTGTATTGCCAGCTTATTTGTGAACTTTTTAACTCTCTTAGCTTTCTTTTCTTTTGGAGTTGTTAGCAGTGACATATTATGAACCGAACAAGGCTTGATATGTAATATTTATGTTTGACAAACATAAAGGCTGAATCCTTGGTGCCAAGATGTTTGTCAAGAGCCAAGAATGCATCTGTGTTAATGATTAGGAGATGCAAGGCACAAAATGTCAACAATCAATTAGAAGAAAAAAAAGAGATAGCTTGATGAAATCTCCGAAGAAAAATACCTGTGAATATAGGGCAAAGGATCCATTCATAGCCCCACTCATTTGAAACTCCTGATAACATTAACACCTATAATGGTTAATGAAAGGAGGCTGAAGTTGAAGGAGGGCTGCAAAAGATGCTAGAATATAGATACGATTTTAAACTTTTGAAAACATTTACTTACTGCAACTTGGCTTGAGATATTCTAACTATTTTGATGATGTCCTGGGGAATGGCTTATGTCAATAAATTTATATAAGACTCTGGAAGTCAAAGTAACCAACAGAATGATCCTTGCTATGTTACTCAAGAATCTCAGGGAGACTATAACTCCTGTAGAGAATCACTCTTAGAAGAGAACAAATAGGACCCTTATTGCAAGCCCCACACCTGAAAGTTTCCACACTTTGGACTAACATCCTTAATATTTCCGAAGTTCCCTTCTGGTTCTTGAAACCATCCAGGACCATCCAGGCATCCTAAGTCCAGACCAGGACCCATGTGGACCATGGTCTCTATTTTTCCCCTTTTGAGTGTTCTCCAAACCTCCATTCTGTGTGTGGTCTTGATGAAATGGTGTGAGTAGTCTGAGATTTTCAGCTATACTAACAATGCCTGAGTCCTGGTCCTGGGACATGGTTTAGCAAATGACTCACTCCTGCTGGCTGAAGTAGTATTTCTTTAATGGTATATTGTGCGATTGGCCCCAGAATCATACTCATACGATAATTTTCGATGACTCACTTGTGTTGAACACAAGCCAGGATCTATGCTATTGGCTACCATTGGTTTATCATCAAACCTTGGCCTTGGACTCTATGTATGGCTTTGTGCATGGGCCATCCTTTGTACATATTTTAACTGCAGTGTCAACAATACACAAGGGATATGGGAATAGCAGTCAACATTCTTTACTCTGTGAATCTCTGCCAGTGGCACCCAGAGTTGTCATCGTACCTTTCTGCAGACTCCACATCACATGTTAAGTTATCGTCCAGTGGTGCCCATTGGAAGGCTTTTGAAATGATAGCTCTGTCATGCTGATGGGCTCTTCCAATTGATGTTCTCTACTATTGTCTTTAATCTGTGTAGTAATGTCATGTTCTTCTGGGTAAATTTTAAGAGTTGCCAGGTGAGGAACAGCCAATGGGACCACTCAACTTGTACTGCCAACAGGCTCCTTATTTTTTAACCCCTGTTTTGGCAGTATGTGTAGGCAGGGGTGCAGTCTTTATTGAAAGAGATTATCTCTTAGGAGTACAGTCATTATTGCCTAGGAGTTCAAGAGAAGACATGGTTGAAAATCAGTTGTTCTAAGTTTATACTCTTCAATTCCTAGTAGTCAATTTACTAAGAGCAGAAAATGTAATGATAATTTATGTAATTATAATTATGTTACATAAGCAATCATTACTTTTCTGCTTGCTCTGAGTAAGACTTGCATGAGTATCATTACCAGGAAAATTCTTTGAGAAAGGCATTGTAAGCCAGTATTCGCAGCAGCATGATGGATGATACGGAACCATAAGAAATAATTAACCAGCATTAAATAAGTGGTATAAGAATTGCAGAGGTGAAAAGATCTACATTGCTTTAATAGTAATAGATTCTAAACAGCCATGCCATTGTGAGTAATAAGTGTTGCTGCCTTTTTCTTGTAATGAGAGATATAAAATTATCCAAGAA
Organism: Piliocolobus tephrosceles; assembly: GCF_002776525.5. Lineage (NCBI taxonomy): Eukaryota > Metazoa > Chordata > Mammalia > Primates > Cercopithecidae > Piliocolobus > Piliocolobus tephrosceles. Next base: position 117,983,087 of record NC_045434.1, on the reverse strand, counting down.
TTGCACTTTGACAATAAAGAACAAAAAGAAATGGTTCCTCAGTCCAAATGAGAAAGGATAGTGCCTCAACACTACGAAGAATCCTCTTATACACTGTTGGCAATTATAAAAATATACTTGCTTCTTCTCTATTCACTGCTCTAAATCATCATCATCATGCCTTATAGGGACCCATGAATTTTGCAAATTTTTAAAACAAATTATCTATTTCAATGGCAAATCCCACCAAAAAATATTTTCCTAGTGTTCCATGTATTCTAGCAATGGCCCTACTTCTTGGAAAAGCCTGGGGCAGAGAATGGGCATAAGAAAGTGAGAGAAGAGTAGAAAGAACGACTATTTTTGAGTGTCTGTACTAGACATTTGATACTAACTACTCATTTAATTATCACAACTGCCTATAAAATAGACATGAATCTAGTTCTTACCAAGAAACAGTAAACAAAAAGGTTAAACAATTTGTTCAACATCATATAACTAATAATGAACAGAACCAGGTCTAAAATACAGATCTGTGTCACTGTGTAATTTTTCATTTATGATATACTAGGCAATTTTTAGAGCTAAGACAAATGACTTACTTCTCTCAAGAAGAATTTATTTCAGCCGGGCACGGTGGCTCAAGCCTGTAATCCCAGCACTTTGGGAGGCCGAGGTGGATCACGAGGTCAGGAGATCCAGACCATCCTGACTAACATGGTGAAACCCCGTCTCTACTAAAAAATACAAAAAAACTAGCCGGGCGAGGTGGCGGGCGCCTGTAGTCCCAGCTACTCCGGAGGCTGAGGCAGGAGAATGGCGTAAACCCGGCAGGGGGAGCTTGCAGTGAGCTGAGATCCGGCCACTGCACTCCAGCCTGGGCCACAGAGCGAGACTCTGTCTCAAAAAAAAAAAGTTTATTTCAACAAGATAACTGGTAGAACAAGAATCCAACATTAAAGACATTTCAGCAATAGTCTCCACAACTATGTAATTTGTCCTTGTGATTTTCAAAAAGTCCTTATAATCTTTCTTGGCATTCTTCTCTTTTTAAAAAACTCGTTAGCAATGTAAAGCAAACTTTAAAGTAGCCATAGCTAGCTCCATAAGAAGGGAATATAATAATCACTTTACATGTGACTTTGCTGCCATCAGTGAGAATAGGTCCACTGAACACCAATTTAAAGAGTAAGGTTAATGTGGTTATAGGAAAACTCATTAAGGGAAATGCTTATCTTTAATTCTAATTGTTCAATTAAATAGAACAATTGGAAAAGACCCATCCTATTTGGTGTCCAGGTAAAAATAAACATAGGCCATAGAAAATGTTTAAAACCCCCGATTGATTTTTCTATAATCTCCAAGTTGTTTGCTTCAGGGCAAATAATCTTTTATTTTGGCCACTCATAATACAAAGAGGTGACTAACATGTAGGTAACCCTAATCACCAGACACTGTTCTAAATGCTTTATATATATTATTTTATGTAATCTTTATATCTTTCTAATGAGGAAAATACCATTACTATTTTTATAGACATTTTGTTGAGGAGATAAGTCAAAATGAAAGTCTCCATCACTTCTCTAAGATCATACAATGTTTAATGGCAGAATAGAATTTTAACCCAGCCAATCAGGCTTTAGAGTTTATCCTTTAATCACTACCCAATACAGCCTCTCCGTACAGTACAGTGGTGATGAGCACAGATTCTGGAGCCAGATATCCTGAATTCAAAATCCAGCTTCACTACATACTAAGTAAGTGACTTGGAGCATAATTTCTCTCAGCCTCAGTTTCCTAGTTTGCATACTGGAATGATATATTATACAGATCCTTACCAGGATTAAATTGGGTAGCCCATGTAGAGCACTTAGCTCAGTGCTCAATAATTGCAAGTATTCAATCATTATAAGCCATGATTATGAAAATGAAGTAGCTCTTCCCCTCTATTAGATAAGTGGGGTGAGGCAGATTCAATGAGACATAGCCTAATTCTTTTGTAACATAAGATGGGCAGAGAAACAGCCAATATATGGATATTTTAACATATAAATAAAACATATCCTTAACCTTAGAGTTATGATTTTAAGAAAGTCCTCGAAAATACTGTACTATTCCTTTGTGGAAATTTTAATATTGTATTTTATCTAATCCAAAAGCTATTGATTATAAGATGTCCCACTACATTTTATTATACAATATTAGCAAAATGCTCCCAATTACATTGTGATAAATGCCTTTTCACTTACAATTTTATTGAAAACATTATTTTGTATTTAGACAGGTTTTTAACATATATCACATAAGAAAAATGTTAGTGAAAGAATTTAATTCATTTATTAAAAACCTTGTTAATGTCTGACTCTATTGGTTTTCAAAACAATATTGTTCTCTCTCCATCAAAATAATTGGTAAGGCAGCATTTCTTAAAAGAGTCTTGTATCACAGTCTTCAAGATTTTCTTTCAAGTTGCTGACACCCATTCTAAAAGTTGTGATGCCACTTTTTTTTATATTTTAGTAAGCTCATACTTTTATTTTTTCTTAATTCAATTACATTTTGCTAAAATTGTAGTAGCATCTGTTCAAAGACAACAGACAACAGCTTGATGTTTCAATACTCAATGGTTATCTTGTGTAATACATTAATATGATCATAGCAGCCTCTTTTTGCTTTCAAATTTATTTTATCTACTTCAATGGATTTGGCAGTTTTTCCGGTTTCAAGTGCATCACTAAGTGTATAGTAACAATAGGTATAGTTCCAACAACACATGTAACTTAATGAGGTGAGTAAAATATAAACTGCTATGCCAGGTTTAGGTGTGTACAGGCACCTACTATTACATCACAACTGACACTTAGTTGACAATAGTTATAAGATACATATTAGCTTCAGATATGTTAATATTTGGAAAAAATAAGTATCTTCAATTTGATGAAATGTGGTATCCTAATTTACTACATTGCTTATCTGATTATATAAACACATCTGTCACACCCTTCACTACCCTCACTATCTATAGCTTTGCATACTTAACAGGAACATATTCAGCATTCCCAAACTTCATGGAATAGAGATAGCTAGCATTCTGCCACTGTGCTATCAAGAGACATACTATCTACTAACTCATATGCAAAGAATCAAAATAAAAGCTTATGAGCTGTATTTAATCAAAAGTTGACATTTTGTGTGTCATATTTATATTCAGACCTCCTCCTAACATCCTACACCCATCATTGAACTTAATTATTCTATGTTTTGAAGAAATATAGTATACCGTGAAAATATGCCCAATTCTTTCTGTATCTGTAAAGAAATAATAATAAGCCTTATATTAGAGATTCAAGACTGTATTGCAAATTTCAAAAACTGGGATCATTTAGTCATCAATCTTTTACTCTTTCCTGTAAAATCTGCTGAAAAGTATTTCACAAAGTTTAGAATTTGAATTCAATTGGATCTTTACATCTCCAGCATAAAAACAACTAATAATTTTTTGAAGAGTGACCATTAAGATATGTATCCTCTTAAAATCTTCTTCATATTTATACTGTTTGCTCCAATTGCTTGTTTAATATTATTTGTTTTCTGAATATGCTGTTACTGTAATACTATTTTTACTCTGAGTACGCTACACAGAAGCAATCAAAGGTAGTAGAATTTTTCAAAGTAGCTACACAATCTACAGATAACAGAGACTAGAGATTAAAGAACAAAAGGAACATTCTGATTAAAACTGAAATGTCAAATTTAAATCCTTAACAATTTTTCTTAACAAACTAAGTCATTCTCTGTTCTTAAACACAAGGGGACAAGCATTCTACAAGAATCTGGTCTATAATTATATTTTTAAGTACTTCTTTTATACTGATGTTTTATTTTATCTCTGGTATTTATCTCTTCCAAGTATTTTGGCTCTCCCAAGTATTTTAGAAATTAGAGTCTTTTAGTGTTTAAAGTATTTTAGGTATTTCAAGGTACTTTAGAAATTAGAGAGAATATATGCAGTAAATCCCTGTTGACACATTTATTGATACATCTAAATATATTTATTACACTGTACTCGGTTATAGGTTGTGAGAAATATAATAATATATAATTCTAAATGTCTGTAGCAAGAAAGCCTGAGAAGATGAACAGTGAAATTATATGGTGTAAAATATGATGAGATGTAATTTTAAGATTGCTTTAAGAGTGAAAAGACCTTTTCATATATGTTGTGTTAGAACCATATCAGTTACAATTAGGTTTGACTTTACAACAGAGATTCAGTTTCAATGACCAAAGACAGTGGTGGTTCATTTATAACCTAGGCCTTCCAAGGACATCCTAGGAAACATCTTCATTTCTGTCAACCATAAGAGCAAAAGGAGCATAGAGGATCATTTGTAGGAGGCTTTTATGGGCCAGACCTGGAAGGAGCACAGATCATTTTCATATTCCACTGGCTAGAACTTAGTCACATGACCACTTCTGACTTCAGTGAAAATGAAGAATGTCTGTCAGCTGAGAAGGAAGAGGAGACTATGGTTTAGGCTGGCACTTAGCAGTCATGTTACTTTTCCTTAGAGGATTTTTGTGATCATTAAATGAATTAATACAGACGAAGCATTTCAACAATCCATTATTAATAGTAAGTGCTCAGTTAGGTTTTGTGATTATTATTTTCAATTACTTTCCCACATTCAAATTCCAGTTAACTTAGAATAACTAAGTCTTATTAAAAGCATTTTGAAGAAAAAGAGTATTTCCCTATTTATTTGGCTTCTCATGGTATTGTTGATCCATAATAGTTAAAAAGATCTAGTTGATAGAAATGTAAATTTAACTTTGCATGAAATATTCACAGTTCCATTGACCATATTGTTTTATTATTGTCTACCTAGACTATTAATTACTTAAACATAAAAAGGTGATATATTGATGTTACATATAAACTTTATGACAGAGTAGAAGATAAACATAAATTAATATTTGATAGATTAAGCATTTTATTTATAACATGTACAATAGGGGTATTATTTATTTCCACTCCCTGACATTTTGATATAACAGTTTAGAAAAAAATGTCAAAACTAGTTTAATTAAACTAGATAAAAAAGCGAAAAAGGAATTCATGAAAAAGTTTCCAAATTAAAGTGAATTTGCAATTGATAGCAAAGTACTAAAAAGCTCCATTTACTTAAATGTTTATCTTGTTAATATTACTGTCCTTGGAACTGGTGATTAAACAATTCTTCTAGGCAGTAGTTCAATATGGAAATTAGTATAACTATATCACATTTTGTCCTGCTAAAAAATACAGCATTTTAAAGTTTACGCATTGTACTCTGAAATCACAAACCATTAACTATCTCAGCATGCTATTAAATGTTGCATTCTAATTCCAAATGTGTCTCTAATGATATCTTAAATGAACTTAAGTAAATTAAATAGTAACCAAGAGCATTTGTTTGGTAAACACAATAAGTGAAGGATGTTAAACAGAAAGTAACACATATGGCAATCACTAAATCAAAAAAAATAAAAAATAAAAACACAGAGCTGAAGTTTTTGAAGCTATAAAAACTATATATAGTTTTTGAAGGTTTAATTTTAAAAGACAAGCTGACTTTTTTCTTTTCTTTCTTTCTTTCTTTTTTTTTTCCCTGAGACTGAGTCTCACTCTGTCACCCTGGCTTGGGTGCGGTGGTGCAATCTCAGCTCACTGCAACCTCTACCTCCCAGGTTCAAGTAATTCTTCTGCCTTAGTCTCCTGAGTAGCTAGGACTACAGGTGCATGCCACCATACCTGGCTAATTTTTGTATTTTTAGTAGAGACGGGCTTTCACCATGTTGGCCAGGATGGTCTTGATCTCTTGACTTCATTATCCTCCTGCCTTGGCCTCCCAAACTGCTGGGATTACAGATGTGAGCTACTGTGACCGGCCTAGCTATGACATTTTAAAAGTACCCTCACTGTTGGTAAAAGGGATAATAACTGATGTTGAACAAAAGTAATGAAAATCTGAGTAGGTTGATAACTCTTATGTGTGATCAATGGTCTTCAGCCAAAGACCACCAGAAACATACTTATAGTTGAACAAGTTAGGGTTATAACTTTTTGCAGTGAGAAAGAAGGGATAATATGGAGAATTACAGAACTTTGGAGTAAGGGGGTGTTGGCAAGGACTTTGCTTAGGTGATTTGAAGGAGGGTCAAGCATTCTGGACATAGGCCCTAGCAAAGATGTCATGACAAAGATGCCAAAAGCAATTTCAACAAAAATTGACAAATGGGATTTAATTAAACTAGAGAGCTTCTGCACAGTAAAAGAAACTATCAACAGAGTAAACAGTCCACTCTGTGAGAATGAGAGGAAATATTTGCAAATAACATATGTGACAAAGGTCTAATATCCAGTGTCTTTAAGGAACTTAAACAAATTAACAGGCAAAAGCAAGCAACCTCATTAAAAAGTGGGCAATGAACAGAACTTTTCAAAAGAAGACATATTCCTGGCCAATGAGCATATGAAAAAATGCTCAATACCATGAATCATTAGAAAAATGGAAATCAAAACCACAATGAGATACCATTTTACACCAGTAAGAATGACTATTACTAAAAAGTCAAAAAATAGCAGATGCTGCCAAGGTTGTGTAGGAAAGGAACTCTTATACACTGCTGTTAGGAATGTAAATTAGTTCAGCCATTCTGGAAAGCAGTGTGGCGATTTCTCAAAGAACTCAAAACAGAATTATCATTCAACTGAGCAATTCCATTACTGAGTACATACCCAAAGGGATATAATCAACCCATCGTAAAGACACATGCATGCATATGTCCATCATAGCACTATTCATAATAGCAAGGAGATGGAATCAACCTAAATGCCCATTAGTGGTAGACTGGATAAAGAAAATGTGGTAGATATACTCCATGGAAAATTATGCAGACATAAAAAGGAATGAGACCATTTCCTTTGCAGCAACATGGAAGAACTTGGAGGCCATTATCCTAAGTTAACTAATCCAAGAATAGAAAATGAAATATCATATGTTCTCATTTATAGGTGGGAGCTAAACATTGAGCACAAAGAAGGGAAGAACAGACACTGGGGCCTACTTGAGAGTGGAGGGTAGGAGGAGGGAGAAGATCATAAAACTACCTTTGAGGTACTATTCTTATTACCTGTATGATAAAACAATCCATATACCAAAACCCTGTGACACACAATTACTTATATAACAAACCTGCACATGTACCTGTGAACCTAAAATAAACCTTAAAAAGTAATAATGTTAAAAAAGCAAATGAAAATATGAGTAACTTTTGACTTGGAATTATACTTTTGGCAAATTATCCTCAGGAAAACCATAGCATTTTTTAAAATAGCCAAATAAAATTTCAAAAACAAACTAAAAATCCAATAATAGAGCTACTGGTTAAATATCTAACAGAAGAGTCATTCTGTGAAACAACTATCTATTTATGATGGAGTTTAGAATATGCTACCTCATATAGCACCTTGGTATTTGAAGGAACAGCAGAAGCGAGAGGGTCACTTGCACTCCTTCTCCCACTCTGCTCCCCTGCAGCAGGCTGCAAAACTTACCTGACTTTCCTTCAAAGTGAGTAATAAGGCTCTCATTCCAAAAGGATCCTCCCTATACTTGGAGGAAAGGAATGTTCTCATGCCTGAAGGCACAGAGATGCCAAGAAGAATCTGAACAAACGTGTCTTGCTGTTTCCCCCAGTTTTTTACTAGATTATACCCTTTGGTCCTCCAATCATAGTTCCCCATGGCTGACCAGAAAATACACAGATTTTTCTTGTTTATTTGGGTCTTCATTCCAAAAGGCATGAATGTGATTTTAATGTCATGTAAAACTTACATTAAATAAATGTATATGCTTTTCTCTTGTGAACATGCCTAAAAGGTCTCAACCATGTACCTGGCAATGGGTGAGGAAAAAAGATATTGCTTTTCCAAATATGCGTGTGTGTGTGTGTGTGTGTGTGTGTGTGTGTGTGTGTGAATGTGTACCAGATAAAAATTGAAAATATATACAGTAAAATGGTAATGGTAATCATCTGAATAGTAGGATGATTGTTGAATTTTACATTCTCCTTTATATACGTATTTTTCAGATTTTTCTGTTACAAATATATGTAAGACATGAAGACATCTTCCTCCAAAAAGAATGCTCAGAAGCAATGAATAATATGGGGAATAAATACAAAGAAAAAAGTAGTGTTCACTTTATTCACAACTTTATAAAAACCATTTCATTTTGAATTTGAGAGAATTACAGAGTTGACAAATGAGAGTACCCATTTCATACGGAATGTCATAAGGACTAAAAAAAAATAGGTAAAAAGCTTGATAGTGCCTGATACATAGTAACAGAGTAGACACCCAATCAATGAGCACCAGTTGAACATTTTAGGATGACAATATCCACATTCTAGTGGGCAGGCTTTGGATTCCAGCTGCCTTCAGCATGTCCTTCAGCCTCTCTCAGCCTCAGTTTCCACATCTGTAAATTAGGAGTAGGAAATATCTACATGTATTTTGTCAGATACTTAAGAATTAAATTTTATAATGTATTCAAAGACTAATCCCTAAGGCTGAATGACTAAATAAAGTCTCGGAGAGAGCAAACGTTTACAGCCCTGACAAAAAGCGTGGTTGGAAGATGAAGACTGAGTGTAGTTGGGGTACACAGAACTAAGGGAGATGTTTTTAAGACAGGAGAAATTGAATACATGCATTTATTTTTTGAAGGAGACGGCAAAGAGCAAGAAAAGGAAGCCAAGAAAAAAATAGTAATTTGTGAAAAAATATCCTTGATGAAATGGGAGTGGATGGAAATTAAAGCATAAGAAGGGTATTTACCTAAGTCATCTTTCCCTGTGAGACAGGCGGTAAGGATGGGTATCAATATGGAAGACCCAAATATTTGGGAAAAGATTTTCATGGCGTATCCCATCTTGAGTAAGCTTCCACCTAAAACTCGGAGAATAGTCATTTTTGACCCACATATTTATAAGTATCTGCCATCATTATTATTGCCATTTCCTGTTATCCATGGTATATTAGAAAAGTATCCATACCCTTTTAGAAAGCATTTCTCTAAAAGGAAACTTAGAAAGATACTTCATTAAGTGAAAAAAAAAAAAAAAAAAAAAGAAAGAAAGAAGGTCTTTGCTTGAGTAGTGCCTTATCCAAACACCTTACCCCAAAGTTATTTATATGTTCCAGCTACCTTCACACAATTAAGCCTCAGTAATTTGAATTCCCACTTCATATAAATACTGTTTAACACAAGGTATGTGCTTGTTCCCTGAATACTTTGAATTAACATCTTGAACACTAATTTTTTTAAGTTCCATAAAAGAAACATTTTTAAGGTGTTTTTGGCAGGTGCTTTGGCTAGCTTCACTGAATCTATTCATTAATACAAGACAGTATTTTCCACTAATTGCAGACGAAACTGAAGGTAAACCTTACTGGGTAAACATTCCTGTTTACTTGTCATGGTAAATTATTTTATTTATGGTTCAACTAGTCACTATACACAATAACTTTGTGTGATAAATTAATAAGTAACACATAAGAGCCAGGATAATGGCAGGCACTGTGTTAATGACAATGTAACACTGTGAATTCTTAAAGTGAATTATAATATAATCTAAGTATCTAGTGGCAATTATCAGTTTCATCACCATCATCATTTTACTTTTATGTAGAATATAAGTTTCTTCTAGAAAATGCATATGAATATACTTCATATCTAGTAACTACTTTGGTATGTCCCCTGTATGTCAAGGTTCTCCAGAGAAGCAGAACCAATAAGATGTGTATATGTTTGTGTGTGTGTGTGTGTGTGTGTGTGTGTGTGTGACAGTGTGTGTGTGGTGTGTGTGTGGTTTAGATCAGTGTTCTGTCCAGGCCTTCAACTGATTGAATAAGGCCCGTGCACATTACAAAGGGCAATCTGCTTTACTCAAAATCCACAGATTTAAACATTGCTATTATGCAGAAACACTCTCACAAAAGCATCCAGAATAAGGTTTGATCATATATTCGGGCTAAATGGCCCGGCCTCTACAATTCTCCTTAAATGAAATCAACTTTAGTGCAACATCAAATATGAACTAGATTTATACCCACCTGTGAGAAAGAGCTGAGTGAAATAAGTCACTAACAGAAAAGAACGTGCAAAAAAAAAAAAAAAAAAATGTCAGGTAACCATCCCTGTCTCAATCACTTCTGCTATGCCTAACAGATAAATCATGTGCAAGCCATGCTGCCCCTGCCTGCTATTGATCTCAGCTTCAATCTCCAATGCCTACTCCTATCGGGGAAAGACACACAATATTAGTTCACCTTCAGCCTTCAAAAATGCAGCAGGTAGTATTCTATCATATATTTCTTCCATCTTCTTCCCTCCCCTCTTCTCTCCTCTTCTCCCTTCTTCTTGTTTGTGGTCCCCAAATTCACTTTGCCTATGCCTGAGAGTGAAAAACCCTTGAATTGCTTGCCACCACCATCTTTGGTGACATATATTTGACATCTAATGCCTTACACAGTTGGGAGTAGGGTAAGGACAACTAGCCTAATCTGGCAAGGCAATAATAGTACCAAACTCATGATAATTTCTAGACAGGAGAATGCAGACAGTAAAATTTATATTTTTTACTCAATGAACAAGTGCATTAACAAACATCTGTTAATTTTACAATTTTTAAAAATATTTAATTAAAAAATTAGGCCACCTAGAGTAATTCAAATGAACAGGATATATACCTTGCATTTTTATGACATACATTTTATATAGAGTATTAGCAATGGCTTAAACAAGACAGACATTTATTCTCACATGAGTTAAAATCCCAAGCTAATATGGTAGCTGTGCTATACAAAGTAATCAGAGTCAGCCTTCTTTTATCCAGTGTTTTGCTCATCTCGATTTTTAAATGGCTTACTACCACCTATCCAAATTCTGAATAATAGTAAAAAGGTAAAAGAGGAAGAAGCAGCATTTGCCTTTCCTTTAAGGTATTACATACAAGTGGCAGAGATTATGTCTTCTGACATCCTGTTGTCCAGTACACAAATTCACTTAGCTTGAAGGGAGACTGGGAACCCTCTTCTTTAGTCCAGATGGCCTTTTGAGAAACTACATGAAAAATGGAGAAAAGAGAAGATGGGACATACATATGCAGCAGTATTGACCACATACCTAAACTTCAGTTTAATAATTATGTAGATGTATACATGTATACATGTGTATGTATACCTAGGTAAATATTTAGAGGAAGAAGTAGGTAATGTTATTTATCAGTTAAAATTAATTAAAATTGTGGCCATCCATCTGGTAATATGGTGATTCAATTTAACTCTGTGAATAAGACATTCTGGATTCATTTTGATTAAGGAAATTTCTCTTCGGATACAAAATAAACTGAGATTGATTCATTAGTTACATGAATAAAAAAAGTCTCTTTATAGATGAGTATCAGTTCTTGCCACAGTCATTCTTGTAACAAACCACCCTGCAACTGAGAAGCAAAAAATAACCATCATTGATTCTCCCTCATAAATCTGTGTGCTTACTAGAGGCTGGCTGATTTAGGCTGAGTTTTGTTCCAAATTATAAGTTAGATCCAAGTTCTCTTGGTGTGTTTTTCTTGGCCCAGTTGGACTAATCGGTTACCCAGGACATGTTTTGCACATGACAATAACAAGCCCAAGGATAGGCTCAACTGTTGCGTTATTTTTCAGGCTTTTACTTGTGTCATATCTGCTAATAGTCCATTGGCCATTGCAAGGCATATGTCTAAGTCCAAAATTAAGAGCTGAAATACTTCCTCTACCTTGACACATGACAAAGGTGTAGACATATGTTACTATTACAAGAAAGTAAAAACTGGGACAAGTTAGTCAATTGACTATAAGATCTTATTGAATCATTTCAATGTGAATATAATTTCACTTTGCATATTAGACTTAGTCCCTTCAATTAATTAATTTATTTGATATTTATTTTGAGATATTTCCAGCTGCATAGAAAGTTAGTCTGGTGAAATGTTACAACAAAGAAAAAAGCAATCTTAGTATATTGTGGTAAACTCAGTGATAAAACTATGGAGAGAATAATTACAAAGATATGAGAAGAGGCATCTATTCCATCCTAGAAAAAAAGAAAGAAAATCCAGAAGATTTTCTGAAAGGGATGTTTTTAAAATGTCTCTAATTTTTGCTGGGGTGGGTTGGCATCACATGTTTGCCATTCTTCTTATGGAGCCAATAGCTGGCCAGGATTATTATTCTCGTGGTAATGGCAAAGAGCTGGAGGGTAAGGATGCATTCACAAAAACACATTGTGTCTTATCTTCTAAAATCTTATTGGCTAAAGCAAGTCACATGATTGAGCTCAACATCAAAGTGTAATGAAGGAAGAGTATTTTCTTGTGTGTATGGGTGGAATTAAAAGGTTACATGGCAAATAATTTCAGAAAGGGGTTAAAGCAAATAATTCAATCTACCATACAGGTGAAAAAATCACCAAAAATCTAATTTTCTATAAAAATTGAACTATTTATTTACATTTCCAGTATATATATGCATATGTATATACATACATGTATATGTGTGTCATGTATACACAGGTTGAACATCCCTAATTCAAAAATTCAAAATCTCAAATGGTCCACAAATCAAAATTTTTGAGTGCCGATATGAGGCCACAAGTAAAAAACTTCACACTTGACTGTAACACATGTTACAGTCAAAACACAGTCATACAACACAAAGTTTATTCATCATCCCCAGGGGAGCAAATACTCTCCCAATTCCCTTCAGCCATGATACATCTTTTCTGTACATGCCCAGATTTCCTTATGCATGCTTACTCACAAACAGTAATAAAATGGGAGGTGCCAACAGCAGGTTTCCATGATGCTCCACATGGGGCCAAGACTTACAAGCATTATTCACTGTGACCTTCTTTATTTTTTTTTAATTCTCTTCTAAGTGAAAATACTACTAAAATGTCAAAAAGACCTGTGGATACCCACATGGGTAGCAGTGATTTAAAAAAAAAAAGAGGAAGCATTTATGTTTCTCTATAGCACAGAAAGTCAAGCTGTTAGAGAAATCAGATGGTGCTGGAAGTGTGAATATTCTTATAGAAGAGTATGGTATGGTAAGGATAACCATATATGACCTGAAGAGATAAAACAATAAATGCTTGAAGTTATGTGCTGAAAGTAGTGAACAGCAGCTAATAAAAAAATAGAAAAGCACTGCATAAAGCTAAAAAATGAAGATTTCAGTTGTGTATTGAAACGGTGCATCTATCAGCATCACAGTGAACACAGGCCGCTTAATGTTATGCTGATCAAGAAACGTACAAAAATTCATTACGATTACCTGAAAATTGAAGAGAACTGTGATATTCAAGAGGCTGGTTGAATAAATTTAAGAAAATACATGACAATACAATTTTAAACATTTCTAGAGATAAACTCTGTTGATCACAAAACACCAAAGAAATTCAATTCATTAACAAGTTTGCCAGGGTCACTGCTGATGAAAATCTAATGCCAGAACATGTCCAAAATGCTCAGGAAACAATCCTGGTTTAATATTATTACCCCAGAAAGATGGTGGCTACAACCGATGAGATGGCCCCTACAGGAATTAAGGATGCCAAGTGTAGAATAACTGCTAAGATGTGCTACTGTAGCAGATACGCATATAGGTAGACTTGCATGGTAGGCAAAAGCTTTTGTCCTCACTGCTTTCAAGGAGTGAATTTCTTGCCAGTCCATTATTATGCTAACAAAAATGCATACATCAACAGAAATATCTTTTCTGATTGGTTTCACAAACATTTTGTAATAGTGGCTCATGCTCACTGTAGGGATGCTGGACTAAATGGCAACTGCAAGATTTTGCTATTCCTTGACAATTGTTCTGCTCATCCTCCAGCTAAAACTTTCATCAAAATAATATTCATGTCATGTATTTTCTTTCAAAGGTGACTGCATTAATTCAGCCATGACACCAGGGTCTACATAGATCAATGAACAGTAAATGCAAAAGAACTTTCTTGAACAGCATGCTAGCAGCAGTGAACAGAGGGCTGGAAAAGTTTTTGATAGGCTTCAGCATGAAGGATGTCTTATATTCTGTTGCCAATGCTTGCAAAATAGTAACTAAAGACAGTTGTGCATGCCTAGCACAACCTCTGGCCTGTGACTACGTTCAATGATGACCATGAACTAGGTGGTGACTTTGAAGTACTTCCATGTCAAGTGAAAAAGAAAATCTAACTTCCTTACATATGCAAAAAAAATACAGCATCAGAGTCTGACAGTAAGCTGGAAGAAGTGGATATTGAAGACGTTTTGAGCACTGATAATATGGCTCCAATTGTTTATTGATTGATTGATGGTGAAGTAGCCAAAACGATTCTGAATCAAGGTGATCATGATAATAATAACAATGAAGATAAGGTTAACACTACAGAAAAAGTGCCTATAAACATCATCATAAAAATGTGTATGGGCTTGTTGAAGGACTAGAGAAGCAAACAGTCATAACAGAACAAGAAATGATGTCAGTTTATAAAATATAAACGGGATTTCTAAAGCAAAAAAACATTGTTAATGAGGCAGATGTGTCCGAAGAAAAAACCCTCATCGCAAAGACTCACTTCCTGGTCTCTCATCTGCTTCTAATATTTCTTCTCAACTTAAAAAAAAAACACAGTGTACAGTAACCTATTAATCAAAATGCAGAATTGTAGGTAGAGACTGAAAGCTTGCAATTGTTTGTTGTTGCTGTTGTTTAATAGCTGATACAGTTATTCTGTTGATGCTACTGTGCTCCTTAGTTACCCTGAACACATTACTTTTATTTCTTTACTGTATTAATGGTATGCCTTTATTTTTTACTATTAAGTATCTATGTGAAAATAAGTGTAAGAAAACAATTGCTTATTGGTAGCACATAAATTCAGAGTCAAGGATGATGGTGATGGCAACCAATCACAGATTGTCCACATGGGTGACTGAGGCAGTGACACCTTTGTTTTCTGATGGCTCAGTGTATACAAACTTTGTTTTATGCACAAAACTATTAAAAATATTGTATAAAATTGCTCTCGGGTAAATGTATAAAGTATATATGAAACATAAATAAATGTTATAAACTTTGGTTCCATCCCCAGGAGGCTTCATTATGTATACACAAATATTCCCAAATCAGAAAATAATCTAAAATCTGAAACACTTCTGGCCCCAAACATTTTGGATATGAGATACTCAATTTGTATGTATGTGTGCATATATACATACACATATCTTATATACTCCAAACCAGTGAGGTCGATACATATCTATTTTGTATCTATAACACTATAAGAACGCAAGAGAAAAGAAATTAAGATAGCAGGTAACAGTGGACAAAAGTAGTACTTGATTCCTGAATATTTACTTTTCTGATATGTACTTTTAACATAAAAGAAAAAATACAACACATGAATATACTTAAAGCACACTTAGGGTAAATTAAGATGCAAATTGTTTTTTTGTTTCACCATCTTTTGTACTAACTCTGTGTTTATTTAGAATTTTCTAATTGGAAAAGCCCTAATGAGATGATTCTCAGGCTGTCTTTGGTTTTTACTTAGCAGAAGTGAAGACTTTCAATAATTTGTTGTCTTATTCTTCTTTTATTCAAATGTTCTTGATTCTAATGACTGTAGTTCTAATTAGCTCTAGTTGAACACTTTCAATAAGTTGTTGTCTTCTTTTTTAAAATGTTCTTGATTCTTATGACTGTAGCTCTAATTAGCTCTAGTTCTATTTCTTTTGTAATAAATTGTATCTGCTATAAAAAAAGTACAGCTGGACAAGTCAATGAAGATTTTCAACATTGCTGTTATTAGGCATTCTATAAAAGTATCTGCCAGCAACATTCTTAAATTGAAACATTTGATGTGAAAATTGGATATGATTACTTAATAATAATGAATATGTGAATCCAAACATGACTGAATATACTTAGTGTCAAATTTAACTATAAAATTTCATTTTCAATAAAAATTTAAAATTTTATAACAACACAGTAACAATCAAGCATTATTAAATTAAGGCAAAGTTGATTTATTCATTACAACAATAGTAGCTAATATACACTGAACTCTAATGGGACACTTTACATAAATTATTTCATTACATTCTCACAGAACTTCATTAGCTCACCATTATATTATTTACATTTTGCAGATGAGGTTCAGATGAATAAAGTAATCTCTTAGGATCACAAACTAATAATAAGAGTTTTTTCTCACCCATTTATACTATCTGTAGCTTCATGTATTAACCATACACATATATCTGTTTTTCTTTAATTATCAAATATTTTAAACAATAATCCTGATTTTTATAGTAAATTATAATACTAAATTCTTATACTAAATTATAATTGTTTTATTCATTTATTCAATAGATATTAATTGAGCAGGTACAATGTGCAAGACCTTTTTTAAGGATGAGGACAAAGACATACATAAGGAAGACAAGTTCCAATGCCTTCATAAATCTTCCAGCCTCGTATGTTTAACAAACACTGACTGACTGGATGGTTTACTAATGAAAATGGGCCTGCCCACCATTCTCCTTCAAATTTCCATTTCTAGTTGTTTGCTTGAAATCCACAAAACAGAGGTTTTTAGAATTGCTCATAAACTAAAGATATGAATTTAAATAAATAATCAATTAAGTCACTTATAAATAAATCAGTCAGTAAGGATTCTTTTGATTGCAATGACAGGAAACTCAACGAAGTTGGAGGACAGAAAAAAAAAAAAAAATCTAGACACTGGCTATCATATGGGTAAAGTTATTCCCAGGACAGAAAGTAAACTTGACCATAATACATTTTCAGGCTCTACTCCCTTCAGAGACCCTGATCTTAGGCCATCTTCTCTCCTTTAGCAAAATATCTTGCTACTTTCAAGATACTGGTCATTTCAAGTTCAGTGTTGAAGAGAGCATCTGTCTTGGAATTTTCACCACAGAAGCCCTGAAGTGTACTTTGATTGGATCAGCAGTCCTGCTCACTACCAGATCATGATTACTCCAAGCCAATATGAGTTTAGCCTTGAAGTAGGGTGAGGTAACCCAATTCAAACCATGTTTGAGAAATGGTAGGGTAGGGAGAAGTTCTGCATATATGGGATAAGCTTTATTGCATTACTTTTTTTTTTATGTTTATTTTGCACTGCTCAGAGACTTTTGCCAATTATTTATTTTTCTTTCTAAGTAGTATTTTATATAGGATAGGCTGCTAGTTTGTTTAATTTTAGGTAATTGTGGTGTTACTGAATAACTATACAGACCAAAATATTTTATTTAGCAAATATTGACTAGATGCTAGCCTTATATTGGTTAAGTATGCCATAAAAATTACCAAGAATAGTATAAGATATTGTTTTTGCTCTTAAGAAATAGCTATTCTCTGACTTAAACACAATAAACAATCTAGCTAAGATTATCTAAAACTTGCTATCTAAAAGTAGTTAAAGCTTTTTAAATCTTGACAGAAGCAGAAGAAAGCTTTAAGTTTGTGGGGAATTTTTTCATTATTTTCTGAATGTAGAAATAATTTAATGAGTCTTTGGTTAAAAACAGTAAAGCAAAGATCCTAATTTGGGATAAAAAAATGTAAAAAGATGAAGAGTTACCTATTTTGCATAATGTTGTAAATACTTTCTTTACCATATGAGAAATTGCATTAATGCTGCTTGCTTCTTTTATAAGAATAGATCTTAAATTTAGATTAAGAAAATGTCTCTCAAAAGTATTCATTTTGCAGAGATACGATATCTGTCTCCTTCGTCTGCCTATCCTTATTCAAAGAGTTACACACAGGAATAAATCAAAACAAGACACTAGATAAAGGTGAGAAGGTAAAATTTGAGCGTAAGCAAATGGAGAGATTCTTTAGGAGCAGGACTGAGGTTGCTGGAGCCCAGCCTGGATTATTCAGCTGTAATTCCCTCACAGGGTATTCTTCCACATTGGGAAATTTACCAGTGTAGAATGATACTGTGTCCTAGCGGGTATACCCTGTTGGATATTCCCTGGTGATGCTTTCTAGAACAAGACCTATTCATATTAATAGGAGTCAAGGTTTTTCCAAAGGGAGTTGGAATTTCAACTGTCAGTCATCTTGGAAGGAAGGAAATTCGTGATGGAAAGTAAGGATTTGGAATTGAGACTTGAACATCTAGGAAATGAACATCTAGGAACATCTAGGAAACAAACTTTCTCAAAGGCATTCCTTTTTAATAAGAAGCGAATTCTATAAGCATAAAGTAAAGAGAGAAGGGACCGATGGGATACCCATGTAACACCAAAAAGAACTTAACTATAAACTCTGGGAGTATTCATACCTAGTTTCAAGCTTTATTTTTAAAGATGTATTGAAACTTTCTTCTATTATTCCCCGTCTTTAATACATTATTGTTAAATGCTGAGGTAAAGGAGGGAGAAAATTAAGGAATGAACCCACATCCATATTTGAAACACGATTGCTACATCCACCAAAAAGTGGTAGAGGAGGGGAATGTAAAGCAAGAAAAGCAGGGAACTAAGATGGCAATCAGCAACCCACACAAATTTTTAGGACATATAAACATTTGGGGGTAACTTGGTGACATGTGAAGTGAAGATCATTTTGCAGACTAAGCCTTCTGAAATCATACAGAAGAGAAATTTAGATTACTTCTGAAGAAGTATAAACCCATAGGTAGATACAACAATATAATGTCACAGGAGGTACATTTACATGGATACACAGTGTTAGGCAATGTCAGAATCCTATAAAACATGATTTAAAGAACAACGTATAATCACACAAAAAAGTTAACTAAATATTGCTAACCATTACAAACCAATATGAATGGTAATGCCGACTTCAATTTTTACAAATATATATGAATAATATAGGAAGAGAAAGGAGTAGAAGGAATTATACTAAGTTGTTAGAAGATTATCAGTAGTTGTTAGGGTTACATTTTTTTCTTTTGTGAATCAGTATAGAATTTCAATAATAATAATACTGTAATTATACATTATACAGTAATGTATAATTTCAACTAAGTTATAATCATTATTTAAAAAGTGAGACAGTGACAAAATCTCAGATATTTGCAGTTAAAAAATGTACCTTGGATAATGCCTTCTCATTATATTAGATGATGTCATTAATACCCTCTTAAGTTGGATATAAAATAAATTTATGAGTCAGATTTGAAAGGGAAGTTGGAAATGGGTTAGGAAAAATAAAGAGGAAGTAGAAGTCAATGAAAGTCTCCTACAAGTCTTCCGTAATACAGGAAATCACTATCAATAAATGTTTACTTGTACATTGAATCATTTAACCTGAGAGAGACTATCAGTATGTTTGAATCCCTGCCAACATTGCTAATGGTAGCATCTCAGCAATGTTTGGGTTAACTTGGAAAAATAACAATGCCAGAATAAATTAACATTTATTTTAAGACATTCTAAAAAGTAGAATAAAGTAACAGAAAATCACTTTAAAAATTTTTAATATAAGTTCCGGGATACATGTGCAGAATGTGCAGGTTTGTTAAATAAGCATATATGTGCCATGGTGGTTTGCTGTACCTATCAACCCATCAACTAGGTTTTAAACCCCACATGCATTAGATATTTGTCTTAATGCTCTTTCTCCCTTGCCCCCCACTCCGTGACAGGCCACAGTGTGTGATGTTCCCCTCCCTGTGTCCATGTGTTCTCATTATTCAACTCCCACTTATGAGTGAGAACATGTGGTGTTTGGTTTTCTGTTTCTGTGTTAGTCTGCTGAGAATGATGGTTTCCAGCTTCAATCATGTTCCCACAAAGGACATGAACTCATTATTTTTTATGGCTGCATAGTATCCCATGGTGTATTTGTGCCACATTTTCTTTATCCAGTCTATCATTGATGGATATTTGGGTTGGTTCCAAGTCTATGCTATTGTAAAGAGTGCTGCAATAAGCATATGTGTACATGTGTCCTTATAGTAGAATGATTTATAATCCTTTGGTTTTATACCCAGCAATGGGATTGCTAGGTCAAATGGTATTTCTGGTTCAATATCCTTGAGGAATTGCCACACTGTCTTCCACAATGATTGACCTAGTTTACACTCCCAACAATAGTGTAAACGCGTTCCTATTTCTCCACATCCTTGCCAGCATCTGTTGTTTCCTGAGTTTTTAATGATCACCATTCTAACTAGTGTGAGATGGTATCTCATTGTGATTTTTATTTGCATTTCTCTAATGACCAGTGATGATGAGCTTCTTTTCATACGTTATTTGGCCACATAAACGTCTTTTTTTGAGAAGTGTCTGTTCATATCATTCACCCACTTTTTGATGGGGTTGTTTTTTTCCTGTAAATTTAAGTTCCTTGTAGATTCTAGATATTAGATCTCTGTTATTTATATGGATATATCGCAAAAATTTTCTCCCATTCTGTAGGTTGCTTGTTCACTCTGATTACAATTTCTTTTGTTGTGCGGAAGCTCTTTAGTTTAATTAGATCATATTTGTCATTTTTAGCTTTTGTGGCCATTATTTTTGATATTTTAGTCATGAAGTCTTTGCTCATGCCTATGTCCTGAATGGTATAGCCTAGGTTTTCCTCTAGGGCTTTTATGGTTTTAGGTTTTACATGTAAGTTTTTAATACAACTTGAGTTAATTTTTGTAAAAGGTGTAAGGAAGGGGTCCAGTTTCTGTTTTCTGCATATGGCTAGCCAGTTTTCCCAGCACCGTTTATTAAACAGGGAATCCTTTCCTCATTGCTTTTTGTCAGGTTTGTTGAAGTCAGATGGTTGTAGATGTGTAGTGTTATTTCTGAGGCCTCTGTTCTGTTCCATTGGTGTATATATCGATTTTGGTACCAGTACCATGCTGCTTTGGTTACTGTGGCCTTTTAGTATAGTTTGAAGTCAGGTAGTGTGATGCCTACAGCTTTGTGGTAAAGCAATCAATGCAATAAGAATAGCTAACTATCCTTAATATACATGCGCCCAATACAAGAGTATCCAGATTCATAAAATAAGTTCTTAGAGACCTACAGAGAGACTTAGACTCCCACACAATAATAGTGGGAGACTTTAACATTCCACTGTCAATATTAGACAGATTGAGACAGAAAATTAATAAGGATATTCAGGGCTGAACTCAGTTCTGGACCAGGGGGACTAATAGGCATCTACAGAGCTCTCCATCTCAGATCAACAGAACATACACTCTTCACAGCACAACACAGCACTTACTCTAAAATTGATCATATAATTGGAAGTAAAACACTCCTCAGTAAATGCAAAAGAATAGGAATCATAACAGTCTCTCGGACCACAGTGCAATCAAATTAGAACTCAGGATTAAGAAACTCACTCAAAACCGCACAACTACATGGAAAGTGAACAACCTGCTCCTGAATGACTACTGAGTAAATAATGAAGTGAAGGCAGAAATAAAGAAGTTCTTTGAAACCAATGAGAACAAAGATATAACATACCAGAATCTCTGGGACACAGCTAAAGCAGTGTTAAGAGGGAAATTTATAGCACTGAATGCCCACATCAGAAAATGGGAAGGATCTAAAATTGACACCCTAATATCACAATCTTTTTTTTTTTTTTTTTGAGATGGAGTCTCACTCTGTTGCCCAGACTGGAGTGCAGTGGCTGGATCTCAGCTCACTGCAAGCTCCGCCTCCCAGGTTCACACCGTTCTCCTGCCTCAGCCTCCTGAGTAGGTGGGACTACAGGCACCCGCCACCTCACCCGGCTAGTTTTTTTGTATTTTTTTAGTAGAGACGGGGTTTCACCGTGTTAGCTAGGATGGTCTCGATCTCCTGACCTCATGATCCACCCGTCTCGGCCTCCCAAAGTGCTGGGATTACAGGTTTGAACTACCGCGCCTGGCCCTAATATTACAATGAAAGGAACTAGAGAAGCAAGAGCAAACAAATTCAAAAGCTAGCAGAAAACAAGTAATAACTAAGAACAGAGCAGAACTGAAGGAGATGGAGACACAAAAACCCTTCAAAAAAATCATTGAATCCAGGAGATGATTTTTTGAAAAGATTAACAAGATAGACCACTAGCAAGACTAATAAAGAAGAAAAGAGAGAAGAATAAAATAGACACAATAAAAAATGATAAAGGAGATATAACCACTGATCCCACAGAAACACAAACCACAATCAGAGAATACTATGAACACCTCTACACAAAATAAAACTAGAAAATCTAGAAGAAATGGATAACTTCCTGGATACACACACCCTCCCAAGACTAAACCAGGAATAAGTCAAATCTCTGAATAGACCAATAACAGGTTCTGAAATTGATGCAGTAACGAATAGCCTACCAACCAAAAAAGCCCAGGACCAGACGGATTCACAGCCAAATTCTACGAGAGGTACAAAGAGAAGCTGGTACCATTCCTTCTGAAACTATTCCAAACAATAGAAAAAGAGGGACTCCTCCCTAACTCATTTTATGAGGCCAGCATCATCATGATACCAAAACCTGACAGAGATACAACAAAAAAAGAAAATGTCAGGACAGTATTCATGATGAACAGCGATGCGAAAATCCTCAATAAAATACCGGCAGACTGAATCCAGCAGCACATCAAAAAGCTTATCCATCATGATCAAGTTGGCTTCATTCCTGGGATTGAAGGCTGGTTCAACATATGCAAATCAATAAACGTAATCCATCACATAAACAGAACCAATGTCAAAAACCACATGATTATCTCAACAGATGCAGAAAAGGTCTGATAAAAGTCAACACTATATCATGCTAGAAACTCTCAATAAACCAGGTATTGATGGAACATATCTCAATAAGAGCTATTTGTGACATATCCATAGCCAGTATCATACTGAATGAACAAAAGCTGGAATCATTCCCTTTGAAAACAGGCACAATAGGATGCCCTCTCTCACAACTCCTATTCAACATAGTATTGGAAGTTCTGGCCAGGGCAATCAGGCAACAGAAAGAAATGAAGAGTATACAAATAGGAAGAGAGGAAGTCAAATTGTCTCTGTTTGCAGATGACATAATTATATATTTAGAAAACCTCATCATTGGCCGGGCATCGGAGCTCACACCAGTAATCCCAGCACTTTGGGAGGCCTAGATGGGCAGATCACGAGGTCAGGAGATTGATACCATCCTGGCTAATATGGTGAAACCCTGTCTCTACTAAAAATACAAAAAAAATAGCTAGGCATGGTGGCACGCGCCTGTGGTCCCAGCTGCTTGGGAGACTGAGGCAGGAAAATCTCTTGAACCCAGGAGGCGGAGGTTGCAGTGATCCGAGGTCGCACCACTGCACTCCAGCCTGGGGGACAGAGTAAGATTCTTAAAAAAAAAAAAAAAGAAAACCCAACCCAAAACCTCCTTAAGCTGACAAGCAACTTCAGCAAAGTCTCAGGATACAAAATCAACGTGAAAAAATCATAAGCATTCCTATACACCAATAATAGACAAGCAGAGAGCCAAATCATGAGTGAACTCCCATTCTTAATTACTACAAAGAGAATAAAATACCTAGGAATACAACTTACAAGAAACATGAACAACCTCTTCAAGGAGAAATACAAACCACTGCTCAAGGAAATAAGAGAGGACACAAACAAACGGAAAATAATTCCATGTTCCTGGATAGGAAGAGTCAATATAGTGAAAATGGCCATACTGCCCAAAGTAATTTGTAGATTCAATGCTATTCCCATCAAGCTACCATTGGCTTTCTTCATAGAATTAGAAAAAAAAACTACTTTAAATTTCATATGGAACAAAATAAAGGGCCCATATAGCCAAGATAATCACTTTTCTTAATAAGAAGGTGTACTAAGGTATGAATGTTTGTATCCTACCCAAAATTCTTATGTTGAAATCTTACCTCCTAAGGTGATAGATAATATTGGGAGATGCGGCTTTTGGGGTGGTGATTAAGTGATGAGTGGATTAATGCTCTTATGAAAGAGGCCCTAGAGAGATGCCTTGCCCCTTCTACCATGTGATGACATAGTGAGATGGCATCATCTTTGAATCAGGAAATGGTAAAACTCAGCAGATGCCAAGTCTGCTGGTGCCTCAATCTTGGACTTCTAAGGCTCCAGAACAGTAACAAATAAATTTCTGTTGTTTATAAGCTACCTAGTTCATGGTATTTTGTTATACCAGTCCAAATGGATTAAGACAAGAGCAAAAGAGAGAAAAAGTATTTTAGCAGTTGTAAGAAAAGTAACCACATTTCTTTCTTTTATCCTGTAACACATCAAGGCACAGAAAAAAAAAATATTAAAAAATAGTTAATTTTTTAGGTCTATTTTATTCAGTAGTTAACTTGCAAAAAGAAAATAATAATTCTTTGTAAATATTGCTGTACTAAAAACCATCAGCACCATATTAAAGGTACCATTATTTACGTTTGTTTACATGCCCACAATTTTAATGTATTTTGGTAAATTTAACTTGCCAAAGCATATATGTACATTTAACCAATTCTAAGAAATTTATATTTATAAAGATAATTGTAGTAATTCAATAAGATTATAATTTAAAGATTGATTATCTAATTTATAGGTTACTTAACACTCTTTTTTGTTCCTTTATACCAGGAGCCTTTTGATAATTTTGCTAAACAAAGGTGAAGTTGGACAGGTACAATAGCATTGAGCCTAACAGTTTCTTTTTCCAAGATGGTACATTGCGAGTTTAAAAGAATCAAAAGGGACATATACTTCACATCAATATAGGGTGGCTAGTAATCAGAAAAAAAGATAAAGTTCTTGCTCAAAAAGGTTAGCTTATGTCTTAGCCAAAATCAAAACATATTTTGGAACCGGCAGGTAAAAAGTATGATTTTGAAAGACGTGGGAAACATATGTTGATACTTGATAAAGAATACATTAAGAGACCTTTTTAAACATTGCTTTTTAAATAGAAACGTGTGAATATAGTAACAAAGGGTCAATGGCATGACAGTAATGCTAAAATGCATCACTATACAAAAGATAAGCTCCCCGGGAGGGTAGAGCACCTAATGAAATGAAAAAGAATAAAATACAGGAAATTATTATTTTTAAGTAAATAAAGGCTTTATCATCCTACCAGTCTATAAAAACACATACACAAAATTTTCCCCTATTTAGGGCTACTCTTCAGTTTCTGGTCTTAAAACATTTTGCCTTGGCTAGGACAAACTTGTCATCTAGTGACAACAACTGGTAACTACAGAATATGAAAATACGTCCAGTGCACTCAAACATATGTGCAAGCATGATCTCAAAACTGAAATCAGCTTTTTACAAAAAAGTTCTAAGAATATTTATAGAGCACATATTATGAACTGTGGCTTGAAGATAAAGTGATGGATAAAAATTAATATGGCTCCCAAAAGTCCAGTGAAGAAGATAGAAATTATTCAAATAATCACCAATTAAATGTAAAAATAACAAATATAACAACTTCTATAGCACTCTGTGCCACATTAATTCACCTGATACTCATAAACCTATGAGGTATACATATTATTATCTCTATGTTTTATATTTGAACATTGAGGAAGACAGATTAAGTAACTTCTCCTAGGTCACATAACAGAGCAGGTATATAAGTCTCAGATATTTTGACTCTCGAATCTGTGATTTAGGCACTTCTGAATATAAAACTGAAAGTCTAATAGTGTGATAAACACGATCAAGGTAACTATATGATTGGATAACTTTCATTCATTCATTTATTCATCTGTTTTTTCACTCATTCAAAAAGTACTTACTGCATACCTATAATGTGCCAGGTACTACTTTTGGCAGGTGAACAAAATAGTAAACATGACAAAAACTCTTACCTCATAGAGCTTCTAACACACGCACGCGCGCGCACACACACACACACTTACACATACACACATACATTTCTAGGCTGCTATTTTACAAGAAATTAATAAGGCAAGGTTAAGTTATTAGTGTTGGCCAGGTGAGGAGAAATGCTATTTCCAGAGATGGCATGAAAGTCCTCTCTGAGGAAAGCACATCTGCATAAAAACTGAACAAACATGAGGGATATGAGCATCTGGAAGAGGAATGTTAGAGAGATAAAGGACATTTGAAGAGATTAGTTTTTTTTATTTTATACCCCCACTACCACTGCTGCAAGAATGACTAATGGGGAGTGCTCATGAAGCAGAGAAGTAGGACATAAGACAATAGAAGTACCAAGAAAGGCTTTATATGGCAAGAGAAGGACTGTAGGTCTTATTCTAACTGTGATGGGAAGCCAATTACAGGTTGCAAACAGGAAAGTAATGTGACGTAATTTATGTTTTTAAAAATCACGAGTTATTGTGAGGAAAACAGACTGTAAAGTGTCTAGAATAGAAGCAAGGAAACTAAACTAGAGTCTACTGGAACATTCCAGGTAAGAGAAAATGATGAAGACATATGATGAAATCTAAAAGTCAACCAAATTACATTTTCTAATAATTATAATAAAAGGGAAACTATATGGGTCATAACAAGCCAAAGAGTTTACTGAAAATCAAATGTAAGGTTACATTTAGATGAGAATCAAGAAAATCATTAGTGGTGTGGCATATGCAGCATATTTGAGTATAGAAAGACAAAAATATGTGGGTGTCTTAAAGAAGTATAGTTTAGGTTCCATGTAGCATAAAGTGAATGTAAGTGTAAAACATAAAGAGTCAACTAGATGGAGGGACTTAAAGGATTCGGGAGATAAAAATTAGGCTCTGCTTTATTTTATTTCTTTACTTTCTTAAGCAGCATTCAGCCCTATAAGAACTCAGTTACATGCTGGTTTTCATCTACTGTGATATATGTCTTTTTAATACCTTTGAGAGTGTTGGGCACAGAAAATGTTATTCAGGCATGATTAATAAATCTGCTCAAAGACCACCAGACTATGACACATCTATGGTCTGACAAAGGTAAGTTTATTATTTTGCAGCAGTAAAAAAAGACTACACAACTGATGGGGCATTTTGCCAAAACAGATGAAGGAAGAGCCAGCATTCTGATTCATTTAAGAGTAAGGTGGAGTTTAAATAAAATTTAAATGAACAGTTCTTTGACAGGCTGAAAGAACAGCCTGGCTGTATTAGCATCAAGCCTGGACTAAGAAGTGGGTATAGGGTTCTCTTTCCTTGAACACTACAAAGTTAAGATGACTGTGGAATCTTGTATCTGAAAAACATTATCTGCAGCTTTGCTCCTGGGTGGAAAATTGAGGCTGCTTCTCTGTGTCAAAGTACCCACATAGCTTAGCTCCTCAGGCAATAGTGGGGTGTTCCTGTCTCACTAACATAATTTCAAAAAGCAAACTTTCTGATAGTTAGTAATTTTTACAGAACAAAATTTTTCAATGCTGTCATTGGAGTTAATTAACAAAAGAAATCATTTTATGCTTTTACACCACTATAGCTTTTAATATATTTTATTAAAGTTTAATTTTAATACCTTGGTTTTGCTGTGAGTCAGGAGCATGCCTATCTTGTGACTGAATAAGGAGGAGAGCAGAGGAACTTAGAGAGTGAAGTAAGGGAGAAATTGCCATTTGGTTAGGCCACTTGGAATTTAGTACTAAGAAGTTTGAGATTTTCTGGAAAATAATTGACATCTAGACAAGCAAATCACTGTAGGAGGTAGCTGGACTCTCTATGCATATAGGCCATACCCAAGAGGTTTATCTGTTGAGGTGAATGACTCAAAGGGGTTAGAGACAGGAACTGAAGAAGAATCATAAGTGGTCAACCAGCAAGTATATTACTGATATCATGAAACTATATGGCATAAATGCTACAGGGCCCTCAAAAGGACAACTACAGTGAGCTGCCTTCGTAGGACATCAACAGCAAAGACAGAACTACTTTTCCTAGTGGATTCTAAAGCAGAAATACAAAGAGATGAAGAAAATGAAAGAAAAGACTACATCACCTTCCCCACCATAAGTTCCCTGAGCTTAGAGAAGGGTGTATATTTAGAAGTGAGATTAGTATTAAAAACTGAACTGAAAGTGAATCTTAATTATAAATAATAGATTGTTTTAAAATAAAAATAAATAGGAATGCCAAGGGTGACTGCAGAGGAAGGAGATCCAATAAAGCATGGTGAAGTTGTAAAATAAAAAGTTTGTCTTCGGATTTTCTTTTGGTAGCTCTGTTAGCTGAAAGGTTCAGCTAATTCAACCCTTCAGCATCTGTATACAGCATCTGTATACAGATGCTTTTATTTCTATAAGATAGATTTGAAAAGCAGAATTACTGGATCAAAAAGTATGTTAACATTTACCCAAATAAATACTAAGATTTACTTTTCTAAATGCCTGTGACAGACATTTGCCCTCAGGTGCACACCAACATTAAATTTTATAGCTATGTATAATGTTTTCCAGTTTGAGAATTGAGAAATGGTATATTCTTGTGGGGTCTAATTGGCATTCCCATTACCACTAGTAAGGTTAAACACTTTTCCATATGTTAATGGGCCATTCAGGTTTCCTTTTTGTAAAAACACCTGTTTATATTCTTTAAACATATTTGTCTATTAATTTGTCTTTCTTTTTCCAATCTTTTGGTAACAGCTGTATTTTCTGATACTTCAGCATTTGTCTGTAATTTAGTTTTTACCTGACAGAAGATAATCTAGCATTGTCATGTTACAGAAAAACAACTACTTATGCCAGTACCATTTATCAGCTGAAACACTTTCTCTAGGCATCTTCTGAAATATTTAGTACATTTTAATTTTTTGATTGACTAATGTATTTTCATGCTGCTGATAAAGACATACCTGATACTGGGAAGAAAAAGAGGTTTAACGGACTTACAGTTCCTCATAGCTGGGGAGTCCCCACAATCATAGCGGAAAGCAAAGAGGAGCAAGTCATAACTTACATGGATGGCAGCAGGCAAAGTGAGAGTGCTTGTGCAGGGAAACTCTTTTTTTAAAATCATCAGATCTCATGAGACTTATTCACTATCACAAGAACAGCATGGGAAAAACTCACCTCCATGATGCCATTACCTCCCACCGGGTTCCTCCCACAAAATGTGGGAATTGTGGGAGTTACAATTCAAGATGAGATTTGGGTGAGGACACAGCCAAACCATATCAACTAATAAATACTTAAATGTATCAGGAGAACCCACTCCTGATGGTTACATGGGTTCTTTTCTATTTCTTAAGTGACTCAGATGGGTTGAGAAAGGGAAAGAGCACAAGAGAGAGAAATTTAAAGCTGGGTGTCCGGGGCAGACATCACATGTTAGCAGGATCCGTGATGTTCCCTGAGCCATAAAACCAGCAAGTTTTTATTAGTGATTTTCAAAAGGGGAGGGAGTGCACAAATAGGGTGTAGGTCACAGAGATCACATACTTCAAAAGGTAATAAAATATCACAAAGCAAATGGAGGCAGGGCGAGATCACAGGACCACTGGATGGGGCAAAATTAAAATTGCTAATGAAGTTTCGGGCACACATTGTCATTGATAACATCTTATCAGGAAACAGAGTTTGAGAGCAGACAACCTGTCTGACAAAAATTTATTAGGTGGAAATTTTCCTCGTCCTAATAAGCCTGGGAGCGCTAGAGGAGACCGGGGCTTATTTCATCCCTTCGACTTCAATCATAAAAGGTGGCCCGCCTTAAGGGGGCCGTCTATAAACATACCCTCAGGGCACATTCTCTTTCTCAGGGATGTTCTTTGCTGAGAAAAAGAATTCAGCAATAGTTCTATTTGCTTTTGAAAGAGGAGAAATATGGCTCTGTTCTGTCTGGCTCCCCGGTGGCCAGAAGTCTTATCTCTGGTGTTCCCTGAACATTGCTGTTATCCTGTTCTTTTTTTGAGATGCCCAGATTTCATATTTTCAAACACACATGCTATACAAACAATTTGTGCAGTTAACATGATCATCACAGGGTCCTGAGGTGACACATATCCTCCTTAGCTTATGAAGAAGATGATGGGATTAAGAGATTAAAGTAAAGATAGGCATAGGAAATCACAAGACTATTGATTGAGGAAGTGATAAGTGTCCATGAAATCTTCACAATTTATGTTCAGAGACTGCAGTAAATACAGGTGTAAGAAATTATAAAAGTATTAATTTGGGGAACTAATAAATGTCCACAAAATCGTCACAATTTATGTTCTTCTGCCATGGCTTCAGCCAGTACCTCTATTCAGGGTCCTTGACTTCCCACAACATAAATGTATAGGTTTTTTTTTTTTTTTTTTTTTTTTTGAGATGGAGTCTGGCTCTGTCGCCCAGGCTGGAGTGCAGTGGCTGGATCTCAGCTCACTGCAAGCTCTGCCTCCGGGGTTTACGCCATTCTCCTGCCTCAACCTCCCGAGTAGCTGGGACTACAGGCTTGTGCCACCACGCTCGGCTAGTTTTTTGTATTTTTTTAGTAGAGATGGGGTTTCACC